>NC_140999.1:164746648-165168689 GCF_052327205.1 Somniosus microcephalus | reverse complement strand
CCCTCCGCATCCCTCCCTTCCCTCCTCCCCTCCTTCTCCTCCCCCACTTCTCCTCCCCATCACTCCCCTCCGCATCCCTCCCCTCCCCTCCTTCCCCACTTCTCCTCCCCATCACTCCCCTCCGCATCCCTCCCCCCTCTCCTCCTCCCCCCTCTCCTCCTCCTCCCTCTCCTCCTCCTCCTCCTCCTCCCTCTCCTCATCCTCCTCCTCTCTCCCCTCCCTCCCCCCTCTCCTCCTCTCCCATCCCTCCCCTCTCCTCCTCTCCCATCCCTCCCCCCTCTCCTCCTCTCCCTCCCCCCTCTCCTCCTCTCCATCCCTCCCCCCTCTCCCATCCCTCCCCCTCTCCCCCATCCCTCCCCCCTCTCCTCCTCTCTCCCCTCCCTCCCCCCTCTCTCCCCTCCCTCTCCTCCTCCCCTCTCCCTCCTCCCCTCTCCCTCCTCCCCATCACTCCCCTCCGCATCCCTCCCTTCCCTCCTCCCCTCCTTCTCCTCCCCCACTTCTCCTTCCCATCACTCCCCTCCGCATCCCTCCCCTCCCCCCCTCCCTTCCCTCCTTCCCCACTTCTCCTCCCCATCACTCCCCTCCGCATCCCTCCCCATCCCCCCCCGCATCCCTCCCCCCTCCCCCGCATCCCCATCTCTGCATCCCTCCCCTCCCCCCTCTCCATCACTCCCCTCCCCCCTCTCCTCCCCCCCTCCCCATCACTCTCCTCCCCCCTCCTCCCCCCCATCACTCCCCTCCCCCCTCCCCCTCCGCGTCACTCCCCCCCTTCCCCTCCGCGTCACTCCCCCCCTTCCCCTCCGCGTCACTCCCCCCCTTCCCCTCCGCGTCACTCCCCCCCTTCCCCTCCGCGTCACTCCCCCCCTTCCCCTCCGCGTCACTCCCCCCTTTCCCCTCCGCGTCACTCCCCCGCTTCCCCGCCGCGTCACTCCCCCCTTCCCCTCCGCGTCACTCCCCCCTCCCCTCCGCGTCACTCCCCCTTCCCCTCCCCCTCCGCATCACTCCCCCCCCTTCCCCTCCGCATCACTCCCCCCCTTCCCCTCCGCATCACTCCCCCCCTTCCCCTCCGCATCACTCCCCCCCTTCCCCTCCGCATCACTCCCCCCCTTCCCCTCCGCATCACTCCCCCCCTTCCCCTCCGCATCACTCCCCCCCTTCCCCTCCGCATCACTCCCCCCCTTCCCCTCCGCATCACTCCCCCCCTTCCCCTCCGCATCACTCCCCCCTTCCCCTCCGCATCACTCCCCCCCTTCCCCTCCGCATCACTCCCCCCCTTCCCCTCCCTCCCCCTTCCCCTCTGCATCACTCCCCCCCTTCCCTCTGCATCACTCCCCCCCTTCCCCTCTGCATCCCTCCCCCCGCATCCCTCCCCCCTCCCCATCCCTCCCCCCGCATCCCTCCCCCCTCCCCATCCCTCCCCCCGCATCCCTCCCCCCCCCTCTCCATCCCTCCCCATCCCCCCTCCCCGCATCCCTTCCCCCCTCCCAATCCCTCCCCCCCCGCATCCCTCCCCATCCCCCCTCCGCATCCCTCCCCTCCCCCCATCCCTCCCCATCCCATCACTCCCCTCCCCCCTCCCCATCACTCCCCCTCCCATCACTCCCCTCCCCTCCCCATCCCTCCCCTCCGCATCACTCCCCCCCCTTCCCCTCCGCATCACTCCCCCCCTTCCCCTCCGCATCACTCCCCCCCTTCCCCTCCGCATCACTCCCCCCCCCTTCCCCTCCGCATCACTCCCCCCCCCTTCCCCTCCGCATCACTCCCCCCCCCTTCCCCTCCGCATCACTCCCCCCCCCTTCCCCTCCGCATCACTCCCCCCCCTTCCCCTCCGCATCACTCCCCCCCTTCCCCTCCGCATCACTCCCCCCTTCCCCTCCGCATCACTCCCCCCTTCCCCTCCGCATCACTCCCCCCCTTCCCCTCCGCATCACTCCCCCCCTTCCCCTCCGCATCACTCCCCCCCTTCCCCTCCGCATCACTCCCCCCCCTTCCCCTCCGCATCACTCCCCCCCCTTCCCCTCCGCATCACTCCCCCCTTCCCCTCCGCATCACTCCCCCCCTTCCCCTCCGCATCACTCCCCCCCTTCCCCTCCGCATCACTCCCCCCCTTCCCCTCCGCATCACTCCCCCCTTCCCCTCCGCATCACTCCCCCCGCCTTCCCCTCCGCATCACTCCCCCCGCCTTCCCCTCCGCATCACTCCCCCCGCCTTCCCCTCCGCATCACTCCCCCCCTTCCCCTCCGCATCACTCCCCCCCTTCCCCTCCGCATCACTCCCCCCCTTCCCCTCCGCATCACTCCCCCCCTTCCCCTCCGCATCACTCCCCCCCTTCCCTCCGCATCACTCCCCCCCTTCCCCTCCGCATCACTCCCCCCCTTCCCCTCCGCATCACTCCCCCCCTTCCCCTCCGCATCACTCCCCCCTCCCTCCGCATCCCCCCCCTTCCCCTCCGCATCACTCCCCCCCCTTCCCCTCCGCATCACTCCCCCCCCTTCCCCTCCGCATCACTCCCCCCCTTCCCCTCCGCATCACTCCCCCCCCCTTCCCCTCCGCATCACTCCCCCCCCCTTCCCCTCCGCATCACTCCCCCCCCCTTCCCCTCCGCATCACTCCCCCCCCTTCCCCTCCGCATCACTCCCCCCCTTCCCCTCCGCATCACTCCCCCCCCTTCCCCTCCGCATCACTCCCCCCCTTCCCCTCCGCATCACTCCCCCCCTTCCCCTCCGCATCACTCCCCCCCTTCCCCTCCGCATCACTCCCCCCCTTCCCCTCCGCATCACTCCCCCCCTTCCCCTCCGCATCACTCCCCCCCTTCCCCTCCGCATCACTCCCCCCCTTCCCCTCCGCATCACTCCCCCCCTTCCCCTCCGCATCACTCCCCCCCTTCCCCTCCGCATCACTCCCCCCCTTCCCCTCCGCATCACTCCCCCCCTTCCCCTCCGCATCACTCCCCCCCTTCCCCTCCGCATCACTCCCCCCCTTCCCCTCCGCATCACTCCCCCCCTCCCCATCACTCCCCCCCTCCCCATCACTCCCCCCCTTCCCCTCCGCATCACTCCCCCCTTCCCCTCCGCATCACTCCCCCCCTTCCCCGCCGCATCACTCCCCCCCCCGCATCACTCCCCCCCCGCATCACTCCCCCCCTCCCCATCACTCCCCCCCCGCATCACTCCCCCCCTCCCCATCACTCCCCCCTTCCTTCCCCCCCGCATCACTCCCCCCCCCTATCACTCCCCCCTTCCTTCCCCCCTCCCCATCACTCCCCCCCCTCCCCATCACTCCCCCCCCTCCCCATCACTCCCTCCTTCCCCTCCGCATCACTCCCCCCCTCCGCATCACTCCCCCCTTCCCCTCCGCATCACTCCCCCCTCCGCATCACACCTCCCCTCCCCCATCACTCCCCTCCCTCCCCATCACTCCCCTCCCTCCCCATCACTCCCCTCCCCGCTTCACCTCTTCCCCCGCCCCTTCACTCCTGGGCTCGGCCCCTCCCGCCTGGGCTCGGCCCCCTTCCCTTCACTCCTGGGCCGGACACTCTCCCTTCCCTCCTCCATCCCCCGATCTTCCGGGCCGGACACTCGATGCGAGGCCGCACCTTCTCCCCACCCCCAGTGCGCCAACCACTGCCCGCATTCACCTGAACTCCCGCTACCGCCTCTCCATCACCAGCGGCCTAGCAACGGCAAAACAAGGCGCTCGCCTGCCCCACAAATACCACTGCCGCCCGCCCGCTCGGCAGTCCGGTCACCCGATCGCACCACCAGAGTCCCCCGCACCCTGGCGGTCGTGGACAGCGGCGACGGGAGAAGGCGGAAAGAAGCGTTTTTGCGGCTCTACCTGTTCCCTCAGAAGCGGTCAGCCATTAGCGCAGGAGACACGGCCCCGGATGAGAAGGAAAGTCAGGAGCTGGAACAGGAGTCGGAGCCGGAATCAGAGTAGGAGACAAACCAGGAATGGAATTCCAGCCGGAGCTGGAGTTAACCCAGGGATAAAATTCCAGTCGGAGCTGGAGGTAAGAACATAAGAAGTAGGAGCAGGAGTAGGCCATACGGCCCCTCCCTGCTCCGCCATTCAATAGGATCATGGCTGATCCGAACCTAGACTCACGTCCACTTCCCTACCCGCTCCCCGTATCCCCTAATTCCCTTATCAGCTAGGAAACTGTCTATCTCCGTTTTAAATTTATTTAATGTCACAGCTTCCACAGCTCTCTGAGGTAGCAAATTCCATAGATTAACTACCCTCTGAGTGAAGAAGTTTCTCCTCATCTCAGTTTTGAAACGGCAGCCCCTTATTCTAAGATTATGCCCCCTAGTTCTAGTCTCACCCATCAGTAGAAACATCCTCCCCGCATCCACCTGATCAAGCCACCTCACAATCTTATATGTTTCGATAAGATCGCCTCTCATTCTTCTGAATTCCAATGAGTAGAGGCCCAACCTACTCAACCTTTCCTCATAAGTCAACCCCCTCATCTCCGGAATCAACCGAGTGAACCTTCTCTGAACTGCCTCGAGAGCAAGTATATCTTTTCTTAAATATGGAAACCAAAACTGTACGCAATATTCCAGGTGTGGCCTCACTAATACCCTGTATAACTGAAGCAAGACTTCCCTGTTTTTATACTCCATCCCCCTTGCAATAAAAGCCAAGATTCCATTGGCCTTCCTGATCACCTGCTGTACCTGCATACTAACCTTCTGTGTTTCATGCACCAGGACCCCCAGATCCCTTTGTACTGTAGCACTTTGCCCCTCTTTTGGTAGGACCAAAAAATAAACAAATAAACTGTAACTAATAGAACTTTACTTAAACGTTAATAAATCAAATTAGAATTTGGTTGTCCAAATTAATTATGCACTCCAGTCCCCGCGGCGCCCACCGGTCACGGAAGTCCTCGAGCGTGCCAGTGGACACCGCGTGCTCCATCTCCAGGGCCACCCGGGCGCGAACATGGCCGCGGAAGAGAGGGAGGCAATCTGGCTGGACAGCACTTTGCAGTTTCTCTCCATTTAGATAATAACTTGCTCTTTGATTTTTTTCTGCCAAAGTGCATAACCTCACACTTTCCAACATTTTATATTCCATCTGCCAAATTTCTACCCACTCACTTAGTCTGTCTATGTCCTTTTGCAGGTTTTTTATGTCCTCCTCACTCACTGCTTTCCCTCCCATCTTTGTATCATCAGCAAACTTGGATATGTTGCACTTGGTCCCCTCTTCCAAATCGTTAAAATAGATTGTAAAGAGTTGGGGTCCCAGCACTGACCCCTGCGGAACACCACTAGTTACTGATTGCCAACCCGAGAATGAACCATTTATCCCAACTCTCTGTTTTCTGTTAGGTAGCCAATCTTCCACCCATGCCAGTATATTACCCCCAATCCTGTGATTTTTTATCTTGTGCAGTAATCTTTTGTGTGGCACCTTGTCAAATGCCTTTTGGAAGTCCAAATACACCACATCCACTGGTTCCCCTTTATCCACCCTGTTTGTTACGTCCTCAAAGAATTCGAGCAAATTTGTCAAACATGACTTCCCCTTCACAAAACCATGCTGACTCTGTCCGATTAAATGATGCTTATCCAAATGTCCTGTTACTGCTTCCTTAATAATGGACACCAACATTTTACCAACCACAGATGTTAGGCTAACTGGTCTATAGTTTCCAGCCTTTTGTCTACCTCCCTTTTTAAATAGCAGTTTTCCAATCTGCTGGGACCTTTCCTGAATGCAGGGAGTTTGAAAATTACCACCAATGCATCCACAATCCCTACTGCTACTTCTCTCAAGACCCTAGGATGTAAGCCATCAGGTCCAGGGGATTAATCCACCTTAAGTCCCATTATCTTACCAAGTACCATCTCCTTAGTGATTTTAATCGTGTTTAGCTCCTTCCCCCCCCCCCCCATTGCCCCCCTGTTTGTCCAGTGTTGGGATATTTTTAGTGTCCTCTACTGTAAAGACTGATACAAAATATTTGTTCAGCGTTTTTGCCATCTCCATGTTCCCCACCACTAATTTCCCAGGGATAGAATTCCAGCCGGAGCTGGAGGTAAACCAGGGATAGAATTCCAGCCGGAGCTGGAGCTAAACCAGGGATAGAATTCCAGCCGGAGCTGGAGGTAAACCAGGGATAGAATTCCAGCCGGAGCTGGAGCTAAACCAGGGATAGAATTCCAGCCGGAGTTGGAGCTAAACCAGGGATAGAATTCCAGCCGGAGCTAAACCAGGGATAGAATTCCAGCCGGAGCTAAACCAGGGATAGAATTCCAGCCGGAGCTGGAGCTAAACCAGGGATAGAATTCCAGCCGGAGCTGGAGCTAAACCAGGGATAGAATTCCAGCCGGAGCTAAACCAGGGATAGAATTCCAGCCGGAGCTAAACCAGGGATAGAATTCCAGCTGGAGCTGGAGCTAAACCTGGGATAGAATTCCAGCCGGAGCTGGAGCTAAACTAGGTTGCTGTGGTGACAGTTAGCTTGCCAAATTGCCCCCTATGGCAAAGGCCAACAGATCCCTTTTCTTTTTAGTTTAACCAGTGTCACCAAACGGAAAAAAATAACAAAAGTGCCCCCTTTTTCGAGCGGCACAACGAATAGGAAACTTGTAACTGACATAATGTTCTTTACACTATCCGCCACGCCCTCCTGTCTCAGCGGTGCCCACCGGTCGTGGAAGGACAACAGATGCAAATTACAAATCGGGAAGTTGGAAAGAAAATGAAACATCAGGTGACTTTTTTCACCTAAAGATTAAGAAACTGCTTTTCAACTGGTGCTTCTTCCCCCCCCCAAAAAAAACCCAGCAGGAGATCGCCATTGGTGCACTGGCTCCTTTGAGTTTTTGGTGTGACTACAAATCTGCCGCTGGAGTGCAGGAGACAGATTTAGTTCGGTAAACCAGGAAGTCTCCTGAAATACAAAATACCACCACTGGACAGCCATTGAGTTGTGATGTAAAGTACCAGGCAAGGTCATTGAAGGAGGCACGACAAATAGGTTCAAGAGGCAATTAGAAACATTTCTAAACGGAGAGGAATTCAGCAGTGCTTGAAGTGAATTTGTAATAAGGGGTACTTTAATTCCACCAAATAACTTTGATCTTACGCGCGACCGGTGAGCACTGCAGGACATATAGGTCCAGAGTTTCCACTAGTTTGCACTGGTTTTACCAGCGCAATTCGCCTGAAATCGGCCAAACCAGTGTAAAAGATCGAGGAATTTTAAGCACAGTTACATCGAGCGTAAATCGAGTTTCCGCAATCTATAACGCTGGAAGACAGCCCCGCCCTTAAAACCTGCCCTGCCCCGCCCCGCCCCACCCCCAGATCAAAATAATGAGCAGGGTGAGTTTTTGCCGATTGTGCCAGTTCGAGGAGGCTCTTCAATTTAAGCTTTTTTTTAAAGGCACCAGTAGGCTCGTTTTAGAAGTTTTTAAATATTAAAACATATTTAATTTACTAAGAAACGGACTAGTGTACACCAATGAAACTAGTAAATGGTTCAGTATAGTTTAAAGTCATTTTCAGTGATTTAAAATCAGGTTATTCACGAGTGGTGCACTGAGCACTTACTAAAATGTTTTTTTTGTGATAAACCCTTTTTCAGCAGTATTTATAAAACTGCACCAGGTTATCACTCTTAAATACTTCGAGGAATATTTTTTAATGCAAAATAAACAATGACGTTCTATAACGTTGGTTCATGGAAGATTTTACGTTTGTGATTATGCAAATAAGTTTGAGCAGAAACTTCACTTCGGAAAAACAATTTGTGCCCAGATTGCCGATTGTGCCCAAAGCGGAAACTCTACCCGATAATGTTTAATCGACAGCGATAGCAATATTATGATTTAGTTATAACGTAAGCTTCTTTAATTTTAATTGGACTTCATATTCAGAATATTATATTAGTGGTGCCTCTTCAGATGAGGGGACACTTGTAGAGCTGTTCTTCTGGTTAGTGGCACTGGGGTAACCCAGTATCACCTTTATTGGTTCAATCAAAAATAGGTGTATTCTTTTGGCTTTGGTGTTTAAACAAATCAACTGTAAATTAATAAAACTTTAAATAAAACTTAACAAATTAAATTAAAATTTGGTTGGCCGGATTGATGATGCACTCCAGTCCCCGCGGCACCCACCGGTCGCGGAAGGCCTCAAGTGTGCCGGCGTACACCACGTGCTCCATCTCCAGGGCCACCCGGGAGCGAACATGGCCGCGGAAGAGAGGCAGGCAATCGGGCTGAACGACCCCCTTGACCGCCCGCTGCCTGGACCACCCGCTGCCTGGACCAGTTCAAAAATAGGTGTAACTGTTGCTCTTACTGCAATCAGTGGACACCGCAGGATGTTAATTGTATAACTGATCAGATTAACAAAATGCTGATTTGTTTACTTTAAACTTTTTTCAGTTTGATTGGACCTCGAGTTATATTAGTGGGGGACACTTGTAGAGCTGTTTTTCCAGTCATTGACAACCAAACACAGCAGCAGATTTGCACACAGCATGGTCCTACAGCAATCAGATAAATAAGCAGATAATTTGTTTGTGATGTGGAGGGATAAATGTTGGCCAGGACACTGGGAGAATTCCCTTGCCCTCTTCAAATAGTGCCATTGAATCTTTTACATCTGCCTGCGAAGACATTCAGTTTAACATCTCATACGCTTTGTGCACCAGCAGTTAGGCTCCACGATAAATCACTACCTAAATCCTCTATTTCTGTTTCCCTTCTCGTATTTGACCAGGTATCTACCAGAACTCGCTTTCACAGCCACATCTCTTTCCTCAGCAACTGTCTCTGGCTCCGACTTATTTCACGTGAATTCCAACTGAAATTCCACTCTTCATGTTTCGGATCCACCCAGGATTACAGTTC
Source organism: Somniosus microcephalus (assembly GCF_052327205.1). NCBI lineage: Eukaryota > Metazoa > Chordata > Chondrichthyes > Squaliformes > Somniosidae > Somniosus > Somniosus microcephalus. Next base: position 165,159,807 of record NC_140999.1, on the reverse strand, counting down.
TCACCAAGATATTTAGCGTTCTTCGAACCACTGCTCTCGCTGTATCCTGGGATCCACGCTCAACGCCTTGCGCCACCACATGCACACTCTCGACCTCTCTCTTCACAGCACTGACTCACTCCATCTCAAAGCTGTCCTGGTCCGCAGTTCCATTTCATCCTTCGCCTCATCCAGTGCTTTAACAAAAACGTTTTTTCTTCCTTTCAGGTGTCAAGGATCACAAGCTTCAACAACTTTTGTACATCAATGCCCCTCCTACAACAATATGTCCTAGAGGCAACAAGGGGGCAAGCCACATTAGACTTAGTAATGAGTAATGAGCCAGATTTAGTTAACAGCCTAACTGCGTGAACACTTATCCTTTTATTTTATTCATTTATGGGATGTGGGTGTCGCTGGCAAGGCGAGCATTTATTGCCCATCCCTAACTGCCCTTGAGAAGGTGGTGGTGAGCTGCCTTCTTGAATCGCTGCAGTCTGTGTGGTGATTGTACTCCCACAGTGCTGTTAGGTAAGGAGTTCCAGGATTTTGACCCAGCGACGATGAAGGATCGGCGATATATTTCCTTGGAGGGGAACTTGGAGCTGGTGGTGTTCCCATGCACCGGCTGCCCTTGTCTTTCTAGGTGGAAGAGGTCCCGGGTTTGGGAGGTGCTGTCAAAGAAGCCTTGGCGAGTTGCTGCAGTGCATCTTGTAGATGGTACACACTACAGCCATGGTACGCCAGTGGTGGAGGGAGTGAATGTTTAAGGTGGTGGATGGGGTGCCAATCAAGCGGGCTGCTTTGTCCTGGATGGTGTCAAGCTTCTTGAGTGTTGTTGGAGTTGCACACATCCAGGCAAGTGGAGCGTATTCCATCACACTCCTTACTTGTGCCTTGTAGATGGTGGAAAGACTTTGGGGAGTCAGGAGATGAGACACTCGCCGCCGAATACCCAGCCTCTGACTTGCTCTTGTAGTCACAATATTTACGTGGCTGGCCCAATTAAGTTTCTGGTCAATGGTGACCCCCAGGATGTTGATGGTGGGGGATTCGGCGATGGTGATGCCGTTGAATGTCAAGGGGAGGCGGTTAGACTCTTGCTTGTTGGAGATAGTCATTGCCTGGCACTTGTGTGGCGCAAATGTTACCTGCCACTTACCAGCCTAAGCCTGAACGTCGTCCAGGTCTTATTGCATGTGGGCATGAACTGCTTCATTATCTGAGGAGTTGTGAATGGCGCTGAACACTGTGCAGTCATCAGCGTATATCCCCATTTCTGACCTTATGTTGGAGGGAAGGTCATTGATGAAGCAGCTGAAGATGGTTGGGCCTAGGACACTGCCCTGAGGAACTCCTACAGCGATGTCCTGGGACTGTGATGATTGACCTTCAACCACCACAACCACCTTCCTTTGTGCTAGGTATGACTCCAGCCAGTGGATTGTTTTCCCCCCGATTCCCATTGACTTCAGTTTTACTAGGGCTCCTTGATGTCACAACCGGTCAAATGCTGCCTTGATGTCAAGGTCAGTCACTCTCACCACACCTCTGGAATTCAGCTCCTTTGACCATGTTTGGACCAAGGCTGTAATGAGGTCAGGAGCTGAGTGGATTTGGCAGAACCCAAACTGGGCATCAGTGAGCAGGTTATTGGTTAGTAAGTGCTGCTTGATAGCACTGTTGGTGACACCTTGCATCACTTTGCTGATGATTGAGAGTAGACTGATGGGGCGGTAATTGTCTGGATTGGATTTGTCCTGCTTTTTGTGGACAGGACATACCTGGGCAGTTTTCCACATTGTTGGATAGATGCCAGTGTTGTAGCTGTACTGGAACAGCTTGGCTAGAGGCGCAGCTAGTTCTGGAGCACAGGTCTTCAGCCTGATTGCCGGGATGTTGTCGGGGCCAATAGCCTTTGCTGTATGCAGTGCGCTCAGCCATTTCTTGATATCAAATGGAGTGAATCGAATTGGCTGAAGACTGTCTTCTGTGATGGTGGGGACCTCAGGAGTAGGCCGATATGGATCATCCACTCGGCACTTCTGGCTGAAGATGGTTGCAAACGCTTCAGCCTTGTCTTTTGCACTCACGTGCTGGGCTCCACCATCATTGAGGATGGGGATATTCATGGAGCCTCCTCCTCCCATTAGTTGTTTAATTGTCCACCACCATTCACAACTGGATGTGGCAGGACTGCAGAGCTTTCATCTGATCCGTTGATTGTGGGATCGCTTAGCCCTGTCTATAGCATGCTGCTTCCGCTTTTTAGCATGCATGTCGTCCTGTGTTGCAGCTTCCCCAGGTTGGCACCTCATTTTTAGGTACGCCTGGTGCTGCTCCTGGCATGCCCTTCTACACTCCCTATTGAACCAGGGTTGGTCCCCTGGCTTGATAGTAATGGTAGAGTGAGGGATATGAGGTTACAGATTGTGGTGGAATACAATTCTGCTGCTGCTGATGGCCCACAGTGCCTCGTAGATGCCCAGTTTTGAGCTGCTAGATCTGTTCTGAATCTATCCCATTTAGCACGGTGGTACTGCCACACAACACGATGGAGGGTGTCCTCATTCTCCACAATGACTGTGCGGTGGTCACTGCTACCAATACTGTCATGGACAGATGCATCTGCAACAGGTAGATTGGTGAGGACGAGGTCAAGTAGGTTTTTCCCCTCATGTTGGTCCTCTCACCACCTGTTGCAGTCCCAGACTGGCAGCTATGTCCTTCAGGACTCAGCCAGCAGTGGTGCTATCGAACCACTCTTGGTGATGGACATTGAAATCCCCCACCCAGAGTACATTCTGTGCCCTTGCTACTCTCAGTGCTTCTTCCAAGTGGTGTTCAACATGGAGGAGTACTGTTTCATCAGCTGAGGGAGGGCGGTAGGTGGTAATCAGTAGGATTTCCTTGCCCATCCTTGACCTGAAGCCATGAGACTTCATGGGGTCCAGAGTCAATGTTGAGGACTCCCAGGCTGACTGTATACCACTGTGCCACCACCCCTGGTGGGTATGTCCTGTCCCAGGGATGGTGATGGAGGAGTTTGGGACATTGGCTGAAAGGTGAGTATGACTATGTCAGGCTGTTGCTTGACTAGTCTGTGTGACAGCTCTCCCAATTTTGGCACAAGTCCCCAGGAGGACTTTGCAGGGTCGACTGGGCTAGGTTGCCGGCCGGTTTCATTCTTATTATTGTGTTTCGTAGAAGTTTGTTACAACTGAGTGGCTTGCTGGGCCATTTCAGAGGGCTGTTTAGAGTCAACCACATTGTTGTGGGTCTGGAGTCACAAAAAAGGCCAGACCAGGTAAAGACATTAGTGAACCAGATGAGGTTTTACAACAATCCGATAGTTTCATGGTTACCATTACTGATATTCCAGATCATTTAATTAACTGAATTTAAATTCCCCAGCGGCTATGGGGGGATTTGAGCTACATGTTTCGTTGTTCATTAGTCCAGGTCTCTGGATTACTAGCCCAGTGACATTATCACTATGCTACCGTTCCAATAGTAATCATAATATGATAGAGTTCAAAGTAGCGTTTGAAAAGGAGAAACGCGAAACAGCCACTAAGAGTCTAGATTTGGGTAAGGCCAACTTCATCGGGATGAGGCAGAGACTGTTCAAAGTAAACTGGGCAAATCTGTAAATGGGTAAAACAACAGAAAATCAGTGGGAGTTGTTTAAAAAAGAATTTAACGTGATACTGAACCACTTTATACCCATGAGAGGCAAGAGCTCTACTTTACCATAAAAAAACAGCCATGGACAACTAAAGAGGTAAGGGACAGCATAAAACTAAAGGAAAGGGCAAACAAAAATGCAAAAAATAGCACCGATCCTGGTGAATGGGAAAGATACAAAGAACAGCAAAGGGTCACAAAACAGCTAAGAGCTACAAAAAGGGAGTATGAAAAAAAACTTGCAAGAGATATCAAAATCAGTACAAAAATTTTTTATAGTTACATTAGGAAAAAGAGGGTGGTCATGAGCAATGTTGGCCCCTTAAAAACTGAAAGTGGTGATACTGTCAATGACAATGGGGAAATGGTGGACATGTTGAATAATTACTTCGTCAGTATTTACAGTAGAAGAAGAGGATAGCCGGAAATGCGAAAGAAACTAATATTGAATCAGGGACAGGGACTCAATAAAATTAACATAAGTAAAATAACAGTAATAAAGAAAATAATGGCACTAAAGAGTGACAAATTCCCAGGACCAGATGGTTTACATCCCAGGGTTTTAAAGGAAGTAGGTGAGCACATTGCAGATGCCCTAACTATAATCTTCAAAAGTTCTCTAGATTCAGGAAGCGTCCCTTTAGATTCGAAAATTGCGCATGTCGCTCCGCTTTTTAAGAAAAGTGAGAGAGGGAAACCAGGGAATTATAGACCAGTTAGCCTAACATTTGTTATGGGAAAATTGCTAGAGTTTATAATTAAGGATAGGGTGACTGAACACCTCTCAAATTTTCAGTTGATCAGAGAGCCAGCATGGATTTGTGAAAGGTAGGTAATTCCTGACAAACCTGATTGAATTTTTTGAAGAGGTGACTGAAGTCGTGGACAGGGGATGTCTATGGATGTTATTTATATGGACTTCCAGAAGGCATTTGATAAAGTCCCACATAAGAGACTGCTATCTAAGGTAGAAGCCCACGGAGTTGAGGGCAAATATTGACTTGCTTAGGAAATTGGCTGAGCGGCAGGAGACAGAGAGTAGGGATAATGGACAGGTACTCACATTGGCAGGATGTGACTAGTGGTTTCCCGCAGGGATCTGTGTTGGGGCCTCAACTATTCACAATATTTATTAATGACTTAGATGATGGCATAGAAAGTCATACATCCAAATCTGCCGATGACACAAAGATAGGTGGCATTGTAGGCAGTGCAGATGAAAGCAAAAAGTTACAAAGGGATATTGATAGATTAAATGAATGGGCAAAATTGTGGCTAATGGATTTGAATGTAAGCAAATGTGAGGTCATCCATTTTGGACCAAAAAGGATAGAACAGGGTACCTTCTAAAGGGTAAAAAGCTAAAAACAGTAGATGCCCAAAGAGACTTGGGGGTTCAGGTACATAGATCATTAAAATGTCATGTTGTTGTGGTTGTAGTTGTTGAACAGGTACAGAAAATAATCAAAAAGGCTAATGGAATGCTGGCCTTTATATCTCGAGGACTAGAGTACAAGAGGGTAGAAGTTATGCTGCAGCTATACAAAACCCTGGTTAGACCACACCTGGAGTACTGTGAGCAGTTCTGGACACCACACCTTAGGAAGGATATATTGGCCTTGGAGGGAGTGCAGCGTAGTTTACCAGAATGATACCCGGACTTCAAGGGTTAAGTTACGAGGAGAGATTACTCAAATTAGGGTTGTATTCCCTAGAATTTAGAAGGTTAAGGGGTGATCTGATCGAAGTTTTCAGGATATTAAGGGGAACAGATCGGGTAGATAGAGAGAAACATAGAAACATAGAAGATAGGAGCAGGAGTAGGCCATTCGGCCCCTCGAGCCTGCTCCGCCATTCAATGAGATCATGGCTGATCATCCAAATTCAGTACCCTGTCCCTGCTTTCTCCCCATATCCCTTGATCCCTTTAGCCTTAAGAAATATATCCAACTCCTTCTTGAATATATTTAATGAATTGGCCTCTACTGCCTTCTGTGGTAGAGAATTCCACAGGTTCACCACTCTCTGGGTGAAGAAATTCCTCCTCATCCCTGTCCTAAATGGCTTACCCCTTATCCTTAGACTGTGACCCCTGGTTCTGGACTCCCCGACCATCGGGAACATCCTTCCTGCATCTAGTCTGTCTAGTCCTGTTAGAATTTTATAAGTTTCAATGAGATCCCCTCTCATTCTTCTAAACTCCAGCGAGTACAAGCCCAATCGACCCAATCTCTCCTCATATGTCATTCCTGCCATCCCAGGTATCAGTCTGGTGAATCTTCGCTGCACTCCTTCCATGGCAAGAACATCCTTCCTCAGATAAGGCGACCAAAACTGCACACAATACTCAAGATGTGGTCTCACCAAGGCCCTGTACAACTGCAGCAAGACATCCTTGTTCCTGTACTCAAACCCTCTCGCTACGAAGGCCAACATACCATTTGCCTTCTTAACCGCCTGCTGCACCTGCATGCTTACCTTCAGTGACTGGTGCACAAGGACACCCAGGTCTCGTTGCACTTCCCCTTCTCCCAATCTATTGCCATTCAGATAATAATCTGCCGCCTTGTTTTTGACACCAAAGTGGATAACCTCGCATTTATCCACGTTATATTGCATCTGCCATGCATCTGCCCAATCACCCAACCTGTCCAAATCATACTGGAGTTTTTCGGCATCCTCCTCACAGCACACACGCCCACCCAGCTTTGTGTCGTCTGCAAACTTGGAGATATTACATCTAGTTCCCTCGTCCAGATCATTCATATATATTGTGAATAGCTGGGGTCCAAGGACCGATACCTGCGGTATCCCACTAGTCACTGCCTGCCACTCAGAAAAAGAGCCGTTTATTCCAACTCTTTGCTTCCTGTCTGCCAACCAGTTCTCTGTCCAAGTCAATGGCCCAGAAATTCGGGTCGGGGGCTTCCCGCGGGTGCAAGCCCCCGACCTACACTTACCTAGCGCGCCGGCAGTTGACTTCTTGGCCTGCGTGGAATTCCTCTCCGAGGCCTGTCCCAGAGGCCGGCGCGCTATGCTGGCATGTCCCAGGGGTGTAGTTAGTGCGATGCTGCCCCTGGGATCACGTGAGCAACAGGCAGCCAATCAGAGCAGGGAATGCTCCATTCATAAGTCTTGACAGATGGACCTGTCAAAATGTATAAATGCTGAGGCTGTAAAACTGTACTTTACCTTCAAATAAATTTTAAAAAACATCACACTTTGTAAATAAACTATAAATGACAAATAACTATTTTAAACAAAAATTTAAATTTTTGAAAAAAATAATTTTATAAAAAAACGGGACTAAAAATAAACTTACCTTGCTTTAAAGTATTTAAAAGTAAAAAACCTGTGGAAAAAATGTTTTAATTTTAAATAATTGACCACTTACCTTTGAAAATGAAGTCCTTATGGCTGCTTTTTACATTTCTAAAATGTACAGACTTACCCGCACGTTAATACCTGTAAAAAAAAAAAGGAAGTTCAACGCGCACGCGCAGACTCCCGCGCGCACGCGTTCGACCTCTGAACCCCTTGGTTCAGAGGATCGGAAGTGCCGGTTTCCTGCGCATGCGTAGTGTGCAAGATTCCGGCACTTCCATCGGGTCCACGCGCGAGTACCCCGTCCGTACTCACGCGTTGGGACCCGAATTTCTGGGCCAATACCTTGCCCCCAATCCCATGTGCCTTAACTTTACACGCTAATCTCTTATGTGAGACCTTATCGAAAGCCTTTTGAAAGTCCAAATACACCACATCCACCGGTTCTCCCTTATCTATTTTACCAGTTACATCCTCAAAAAATTCCAGTAGATTAGTCAAGCACGATTTACCTTTTGTAAATCCATGTTGACTTTGTCTGATCCGGTCACTGTTTTCCAAGTGCTCTGCTATTACATCTTTTATAATGGACTCTAGCATTTTCCCCACTACCGATGTCAGGCTTACTGGTCTGTAATTCCCCGTTTTCTCTCTACCACCTTTTTTGAAACTGACAAGAAACTATTTCTGCTGGTTGGGGATTCTAGGACTAGGGGGCATAGTATAAACATTAGAGCCTGACCTTTCAGAAGTGAAATTAGGAAACACTTCTACACATAAAGGGTGGTAGAAGTTTGGAACTCTCTTCCGCAAATGGCAATTGGTGTTAGATCAATTGTTAATTTTAAATCGGAGATTGATAACTTTTTGTTAACCAAAGGTATTAAGGGATATGGGCCAAAGGCAGGTATATGGAGTTAGATTGCAGATCTGCTATGATCTCATTGAATGGCGGAACAGGCTCGAGGGACTGAATGGCCTACTCCTGTTCCTATGTTCTTTCAATCTCACCCCTTGCCATGTTTTCATGAATTTCATGAATTGCTGGCGTGACATCAGCCTTCTCAATTTCTCTGCACCCTTCACTCACTCCAACCTACCTTCCTCTTAACTTGCAGCACTCCATTCTCTCAGATCCAACCCCAACATTGTCATTAAACCTGCTGACAAGGGTGGCACTGTTATTGTTTGGCGAACCGACCTCTACCTTGCGGAGGCTGAACGCCAATTCTCTGACACCTCCTCATACTTCCCCCTGGACCAAGACCCCACTACCGAACATCAAGCCAGCGTTTCCAAGACCGTCACTGACCTCATCTCCTGTGGAGATTTTCCCTCCACGGCCACCAACCTCGTAGTCCCCCAACCCCGCACAGCCCACTTCTACCTCCTGCCCAATATCCACAAACTGGACTGCCCTGGTAGCCTCTTCGTTTCAGCCTGTTCTTGCCCCACAGAAGTGATTTCTTCCTATCTCGACTCTATTTTTTCTCCCCTTGTCCAGTCTCTTCCTACCTACATCTGCGACTCTTCTGACACCCTCCGCCACTTTAATATTTTCCTGGCCCCAACCGTCTCCTTTTCACCATGGACGCACAATCCCTCTACACCTTCATCCCCCACCAGGATGGCCTGAGGGCGCTCCGCTTCTTCCTTGAACAGAGGCCCAACCAGTCCCCATCCACCACCACCCTCCTTCACCTGGCTGAACTTGTTCTCACATTGAACAACTTCTCCTTTGACTCCACTCACTTCCTCCAAATTAAAGGTGTTGCTATGGGAATCCGCATGGCTCCTAACTGTGTCTGCCTTTTCGTGGGATATGTGGAACACTCTTTGTTCCAGTCCTACTCAGGTCCCCTCCCTCACCTCTTTTTCCGGTACATTGATGACTATATTGTTGCAGTTTCCTGCTCTCGCCCTGAACTAGAAAATTTAATTCACTTTGCTTCCAATTTCCACCCTTCCCTCACCTTCACATGGTCCACCTCCGACTCTTCCCTTCCCTTCCTCGACTTCTCTGTGACCATTTCTGGGGATAGGCTATTGACAAACATCCACTACAAGCCCACTGACTCCCACAGCTACCTGGATTACAATTCCTCCACCCCGCTTCCTGTAAGGACTCTATTCCATTCTCCCAGTTTCTCTGTCTCCGTCGCATCTGTTCTGACGACGCCACCTTCCATACTAGTGCTTCCGATATATCCTTCTTTTTCCTCAACTGAGGATTCCCCTCTACTGTGGTTGACATGACCCTTAACCGTGCCCGTTCCATTTCCCACACTTCTGCTCTCACCCCTTCCCCTCCCTCCCAGAACCACGATAGGGTTCCCCTTGTCCTCACCTTTCACCCCACCAGCCTTCACATTCAACGAATCATCCTCCACCATCTCCAGTGTGATCCCACCACCAAACACATCTTCCCCTCCCCTTTCAGCATTCCAAAGGGACCGTTCCCTCCGAGACACCCTGGTCCACTCCTCAATCACCCCCAAAACCCCCTCCCCTTCTCACGTCACCTTCCCGTGCAAGCGCAGGAGATGCAACATCTGCCCTTTTACCTCCTCCCTTCCCACTCTCCAGGGCCCCAAACACTCCTTCCAGGTGAAACAGCGATTTACTTGTACTTCTTGCAATTTAGTATACTGTATTCGCTCACGATGCGGTCTCCTCTACATTGGGGAGACTAAACCCAGATTGGGTGAACGCTTTGCGGAACACCTCCATTCATTCCGTAAGCATAACCCCCAGCTTCCGGTCGCCTGTCACTTTAATTCTCTGCTCCACTCCCAACCCTTCACCAGGAGAATTCCCCCAGCTACTCCATCTCTATCTCCAGATAGTGCCCCAATATTTGGAGAGATCTCTTTTCAAAAGCTTTCATGAATTGTAGCCATTCCACCTTCAGTCATGGACCTCTGCCACCTGTTATAGGCTAATAAATGTAACAGTTGATTAGTTTTGATATTCATTGGGGAAAGACTGCCTTCCCTGCACTTAAGAGTTTACCCCAGGCATGCTGGGGGAGGATGGTGAGGGAGGAAGCGAATGATACAGGCAAACGTGCTACAAGCTTTTCTTGCTGGGCTGTGGTGGGTGTACTGTGTGTGGGATGCAAAGGTCTCTCAGTGTCACATGTGGTGGTGGTGGCCGGCGGTGGGGGGGGGATATCTATGATGACTTTTCAAAATGACGATGCAGTGCCTATGAGGGTAGTTTGGTTCAAGTGCTGGACAGTGCTTCTCTCTGTGACAGTAAAAGCAACAGATCAGAGATCCTCTCCTATCTTTCCCCTTCTGGTCAAGTTGCTTAATTTTTTGCCGCATTGTAACCAGATCCTCTGCACCGTGCTTGCTGCAGTTATAGAATCTGCCATGCTTTGCCGACCAAAATCTTGCTTACCTTCTTCCAGATGAAGAGAACAGAAGCCCCCTTCTCTCTTCTGGGGAGTTATCCCCGGTGTCCTGGCCAATATTTATCCCTCAATCAACATAGCAAAAACAGATGACCTGGTCATTATCACATTTCTGTTTGTGGGAGCTTGCTGTGCGCAAATTGGCTGCCGCATTTCCCACATTACAACAGTGACTCCACTTCAAAAGTACTTAATTGGCTGTAAAGCGCTTTGAGATGTCCGGTGGTTGTGAAAGGCGCTATATAAATGCAAGTCTTTCTTTCTTTTCTTCTACTTCCTGGAGCAGTAGCTGAATGCTTTCGTCATGAAGGGAGGGAGTCCGAATGCATAATCCAGTGCTTGACCTTAATGTTGTCATGATACAGTAAAAGTTTGGAAAGGCACTATTTAACTCAGTTGCCAATACAATTGGTTGGCGCTCCAATGCCCTTCATGCTGATGTATAAATAAACATAACTGCAATATACAGCAAAGGTGATGCAAAATAATGCAAACAGTAGGGTAAATGTGTCGATCTTGCACTCCCAGCAGGGAGCTGCGCTCAAGGAGCGTGGATCAGAAATAGGGTCTACAATACCATGGTGCAAAGTCCCCATTCTGCATCCCCTTCGAGTGCAGAGCCCTGCTAGGAGCATATGATCAGTGAAGTTTCCTAGTGACTTTACAGTATCAACTAAAATAGAGAAATTAAATCAGGGTCAGTGTGTCTTTCTGGCACAGAGTATCGTAAACTTAATCGCTGATCCAAATAATGATTTCCAGCTGTATTCAATAAGGGCAAAAGCTTATATGAAAGTAAACAATTAGCTATTTGATGATATAAAACTGCATGGAGTAAACCTAAGCCATTTAGAAAATCAGCCCAGAATGCCAATGTCATTATTACATAAGGATATCCTACCATGGTTCACTCTACTGACAAATGTGGTTAATTAATTAGTGTATTTTTCATCTCAAGAGATGTCTTTACATAAATACAAGTGTGGTTTCTACAACAACATTTTAGTTCTAACAGTTACTTAGAGGCTTACAGTCATACTTCTACGTTTTAGTGTGTTTGTGCTCTATATCCCTTTAAAGCAAGTACTTGGCCCAGAAATTCGGGTCAGAGGCTTCCCGCGGGTGCAAGCCTCCGACCTGCACTTACACAGCGCGCTGGCCGTTGTGCTGTGGGCCCGCGTGGGATTCCGATCCTGGGCCTGCTTCAACTGCCGGCGCGCAGTGCTTACGTATCCCAGGAGTGCAGTTAGTTCGTAGCGTCCCCTGGGATCATGTGGGCCATGGAGGGCCAATGGTAGCAGGGAATGCCCATTCATAAATTTGACAGGAAGAGCTGTCAAATCTATGAATACAATTCAGCTCCAAAACATAACTAAAACTTCAAATAAATTTTTAAAAATTCACATTTTTAAAATAACTATAAATTACATAAAATAACTATTTTAAACAATAATTTAAATTTTTGAAAAAATTAATTACAGTTTCTAACGGGGCTAAAAATAAACTTACCTTTCTTTAAAGTATTTAAAAATAATAAACCGGTGGAAAAAATGTTTTGATTTTACTTAATTCACCACTTACCTTGTTAAAAGCAGGCCTTACGACTGCTTTTTATAAGCGTAGCTCCTGGAGACTTACCCTCCCGGAGAAACCTGCAAAAAAACAGAAGTTCCAGGCTTACGCGCTGCCTCTCCGGCGCACGTGTTCGACCTGTGAACCCCTTCCTTTAAGGGAACGGAAGTTCCGGTTTCCCACGCATGCGCAGTGCATGCACGAAACCGGCACTTTCGTTGGGCCTACGTGTGAGTACCCAACGCGTACTCACCCGTGGGGACCCGAAGATCTGGCCCTATATAACCGTCAGTAGAAAGTCAAGGAAGTGAAATTCCATAACTCCCAGCGTTGTTTTATCAATAGGAAGTGAATGTCCAGTTTAACGCACAACTGGATGAGACAGATCAAAATCTCCCATAAGAGGCAAACATAGTTGAATTCATCATAAACGTTTTGTCCGTAACGCTGTAAGTTCCTCATCCTCAACTCCCTGTCCAACTCCCTTTTAAAATAATTTATGGAATCAGCTTCCACCACATTTTCAGGTAGAGTGATCCAGATCCTGACAACTCTCTGGGTGAAAAGAATTCCCCTCATCTCCCCTCTAGATCTTTTGCCAATGATTTTGAAGCTATGACCTCTAGTTATTGACCCACTCGCCAGAGGGAATATTTTTTCCCTATTTATCTATCAAAACCTCTCATCATCTTGAAAACCTCTATTCGGTCACCTCTTAACCTTCTCTGTTCCAAGGAGAACAGTCCTAACTTTTCCAACCTCTTCTCATAACTGAGGTCCCTCATCCCTGGTAACATCCTGGTAAATCTCCTCTGTATCCTTTCTAAGGCCTTTACATCTTTCCTGAAGTGTGGTGCCCAGAATTGTCCACAATACTCCAGCTGAGGCCTAACCAGTGATTTATAAAGTTCCAGTATGATCTCTTTGCTTTGATATTTTATTCCTCTATTTATAAACCCAAGTAACCCATATGCTTTTTTAACCACCTTATCAACTTGTCCTGCCACCTTTAAGGATTTGCGTATATGGATACCAAGGTCTCGCTGCTCATCTACACTTTTTAAAATTGTGCCCATTTATAGGCCCGTAATTTTGTGCAGATGCCTCCTATCGGGGAAATTTTTTTATTAACTTACCTGAGGGCTCCCGAGGTCCGGACACTTCCGCTCCTGGGCCTCTCCAAGGTCGAAATGCGCAGGGCCCAAGTATCCCAGGGGCACGTGCGGTTCGCCAGCATCCCTGGGATCACGTGGGCCAGGCCAGCCAATAGGAGAAGGGAATCTCCCTTAATACTTTTGACAGATAGACCTGTCAAATATATGAATGGAGATCACCCCAAAACACACTAAAACAGTAAATACATTTTTAAAAATCACGTTTTTAAAATGAGTTAAAATTACATTAAATTAAATATTTTAAACAAAAAATTAATGTTTTTTACAGGGCTAAAAATAAAAGCTTTTTAAAAAGTTTTTAAATTATAAATGAGTGAAAATTTAAAACATTTTTTACTTTTTTCAACTCTTATGCTGGTAAAAGCAGGGAATACCAGGTGTAAGATTTCTAAGGGTTTTCAGCGGGCGGAGGTTGTGCAGAAAGCGGAACTCTCCACCTGCAGAAGCCTTTCTCCAGGGCAGGTGTCTGATCTGTCAAGAGCATTCTTGACAGATCGGAAATGCCAGTTTTCAGCACAGGCGCTTCGCATGCCTGAAACCGGCATTTCCGATGCCCCTACGGGCTTGTACACACCCGTAGGGATCGGAAAATACGGGCCATAGTATTTCCATATTAGTTCTCCCAAAGTGCATCACTTCACACTTTTCCGCATTGAACTCCATCTGTCATCCTTGTGCCCATTTCGCCATCCTGTCTATGTCATCCTGAAGCCTACAACTGTCCTCATCACTATTACTTTGCCAAGTGTCATATCTTGTGCAAACTTTATAATGCTGCTCGCTACAGCCGAGTCTAGGTCGTTTATAAAAATTGCAAAGAGTAATTGAGCCAAAATTGATCCTTTGGAAAACACCACTGCAAACCACCCCCAGTCTGAAACATCCATCCACCACCACCCTTTGCTTCCTGTCACTGAGCCAATTCCTTATCCATATCGCCACTTTCTCTTTAATTCCATGGGCTTCCATCTTCTTAACAAGCCTCCTGTGTGGCACTTTGTCAAATGCCTTCCAAAGTCCATATGCACAACATCTAATGCACTACCTTGATCAACCTTCTCTGTTACCTCAAAGAATTCAATCAAGTTAGTCAGACACAATATACCTTTTAATAAATCCATCTTCTTGATTAACCCATGCCTTTCCAAATGTCCTCGATAATGGTTTCCAATAACTTCCCCAGCACCAATGCTAGGCTGACTGGCCTGTAGTTTCTTTGTTTATTCCTTTCCCCTTTCTTGAATAGTGATATTGTGGGAGACCACAGTCTCCCGCGTAAAGAAATAGGCAACACAGCGAGCTACAAGAAATAGGTCTTTACGCCAACTCTCACAATACAGTACTGAATTCGTAAAGCCCGCGAACCTGTGATGACTCACGGATTGGTCACTGCTGGAACCTGATTGGTTTTCCTTCTCTCAGCAGCAGGCGAGTCTGAACATGCCTTATTCATCTCAGCTTGCAACTGTCTTGCGGGGGGAGGGGAATACAGCAGTTAAAAGGGGATTATACAGGTTTATCTACATACACACAGTGTTTCCCCAATGTGGTAACGCCACATACGCCCCCCCAGAATCCTCGTTAACTGTAAAAGTCAGTCTCTGCGGAGGTTTGACCAAACGGCCGTAGCGGCTGTAGTAGCCATCTGGCGTGTGAGGAGGGCTGTCTGGGAGGTCGGCCGGTTGATTCGTCGGCTGGTCTGCCAGTCGGCTGGCTGGACGGGCTGCCGGCGAAGGTGGGGCGGCGGCCGGGAAGTAAGGTTCTGGCGTGTCTTGGTCCTCTTGTGGGGCCGCCGCCAACGCGGGAGGTCTGCCCCGCCGTGGGGGAAGAGCCGGACGAAACGGGAAGCTGAGGTCCAGGTGCGCCGGTTTGAGGTGGTCTACTGAAATAAGGTCCGGCTTCCCGCCGACGTCGATAAGAAAAGCTTTGTCCCCCGTCTCCAGTACTGAGAAGGGGCCGGTGTATGGTGCCTGCAGCGGGCCTCTGTGCGCGTCCCGGCGCACGAAGATGAACTCCGCATGTCGTAAGTCCCGAGGCACGTAGGACAGCTGCGGGCCATGTTGCGAAGTGGGCGCTGGACGGAATTGCTGGGCCGCGTCCTGGTGCAGGGAAAGCTGTCTGGCGGCCGACCACGGCTCCGTTGTCAGGGGGAGGAAGTCGCCTGGTACTCTGAGCGGTTGGCCATAGACCATCTCGGCCGCGGAGGCCCTCTTTGGGCGCGGTGCGCAATCCCAGGAGGACCAGGGTAGTTTGTTGATCCAGCTGGTGTCGGCCAGGCTGGCGCGGAGGGAGGCTTTCAAGGAACGATGAAAGCGCTCGCAGAGCCCGTTGGCCTGCGGGTGGTAGGCTGTTGTCCTGTGCAACTTGGTGCCGAGGCTGGCGGTGATGGCATTCCACAAGTGGGAGGTGAACTGGGGGCCTCTGTCCGAGGATATGTCGGTCGGCACGCCGAACCAGGCCACCCATGTCGAGACGAATGCTCGCGCGACGTCAGTCGTGGTGGTGGAGGCGAGGGGAACTGCCTCGGGCCATCTGGTGGTGCGGTCGACGATCGTGAGCAGGTGTGTGAAACTGTGCGACGGCGGCAAGGGGCCTACCAGATCGACGTGGACGTGGTCGAAACGCCTCTCGGGCACCGGGAAACGCTCCAATGGCGCCTTGGTGTGCTGCTGGACCACGCATGTGTTGGTCCAGTCTCTCTCATCCTTGTGGAGTCCAGGCCAGACGAACTTGGCGGACATGAGTTTCTGAGACGCACACATCCCTGGATGTGAGAGGCCGTGGATGATGTCGAAAACTCGCTTGCGCCAGGCTGATGGGACGACCGGCCTAGGCGAGGGGACTGAGACGTCGCACAGGAGGGTTGTGCCGGCTGCGTGGAAGTGGATGTCGGCCAGAGTGAGGCTGGTGGTTGACATCCTGAGGGCCTGGATCTCCGCGTCGGCGGCCTGGTCTCTCGCCATGCTGGCGTAGTCGACGCCCAGGTGCACTGCGTGGAGCGAGGGTCTTGAGAGGCAGTCGGCCACCAAATTGTCCTTGCCGGCGACGTGGCGGATGTCCGTGGTGAACTCCGAGATGAAGTTGAGTTGGCGCTGTTGGCGCGCGGACCAGGGTTCGGTTACTTTGGCCATGGCGAAAGTGAGCGGCTTGTGGTCCACGAATGCGGTGAACGGCCGGCCTTCCAGGAGGAAATGGAAGTGCCGGATTGCCAGAAACAGGGCCAGGAGCTCTCTGTCAAACGTGCTGTAGGCCTGCTCGTTCTTGCGCAGCTGTCGGCTGAAAAATGCCAGTGGCTGCCACGTGCCTTCGACCCACTGTTGCTGGACAGCGCCGATGGCGTAATCCGAGGCGTCCATGGTGAGGGCGGTCTTGGCGCCCGGGATGGGGTGGGCCAGTAGTGTGGCGTTGGCCAAGGCGCTTTTGGTCTGGTGGAAGGCTGTCGCCATCTCGCTGGACCAGGTGAGTTGCTCTTTGCCCGTTTTGCCCCTGGTGGCTTCGTAGAGGGGGCGCATGAGTGAGGCGGCCTTGGGCACGAAACGGTGATAGAAATTGACCATCCCCAAAAATTCCTGCAGCGCCTTGACCGAGGTGGGCTGGGGAAAGTCCGCCACCGCCTGCACCTTGGAAGGTAGGGGAATGGCTCCCCTTGGCGAGATTCTGTGGCCGAGAAAGTCAATTTGGGCTGCTCCGAACTGGCATTTGGCCGGGTTGACGATTAGCCCGTGTTGGCTGAGGCGCTGGAAAAGAGAGCGCAAATGCGCGATGTGCTCGGCCTTGCTGGTGCTGGCCACGAGGATATCGTCCAGATAGACGAACAGGAAGCTCAGGTCCCGTAGGACGGAATCCATGAGCCGTTGGAAGGCCTGTGCGGCGTTCTTGAGCCCGAGGGGCATGCGCAGGAACTCGAACAGTCCGAAGGGGGTGATGACCGCCGTCTTCTGGACGTCTGCGTGGTGGACGGGGACCTGATGGTAGCCGCGAATCAGGTCGACCTTGGAAAAGACGGACTTTCCTGCTAGGTGTGCCGAGAAGTCTTGGATGTGCGGAATGGGGTATCTATCGGGCGTGGTGGCGTCGTTGAGCCGTCTGTAGTCGCTGCAGGGGCGCCAGCCACCGCCCGGCTTGGGCACAATGTGGAGGGGGGGGGACCAGGGGCTGTTCGAGCGGCGGATGATGCCCAGTTTCTCCATCGTGGCGAATTCTTCCTTGGCCACCGCCATCTTAGCTGGGTCCAGGCGTCTGGCTCGGGCGAACACTGGTGGTCCCGTAGTGGCGATGTGGTGCTCGACACCATGCTTGGCTGCCGCGGCTGAGAAGGTCGGTTGTGTGAGCCTCGGGAAATCTGCGAGTAGGCGGGCGTAGTCGTCATCCGCCGGGGCAGAGCAGGACCCGACGAGGGCCGGGCTGTTGCTCTGCTGGCAGGCCAGTGAAGCGAAAGTTGCTGCGTCGATCAGGCGCCTGTCGCGGACGTCGACCAGGAGTCCGTGGGCGCAAAGAAAATTGGCGCCCAGCAAGGGATGTGCCACCGAGGCCGTCACGAAATCCCACGTAAATCGCTGGCCGTTGAAACAAATCTCGGCCCGTCGCTTTCCAAAAGTAGCGATGGCTGCGCCATTTGCCGCCACGAGGGGTGGGCCGCTGCAGCCTGCCTGGATGTCGAGCTGGGAGGCAGGAATTATGCTGCAAAGGGCTCCGGTGTCGCAAAGGAATCTGCGCCCTGAAAGGGAGTCGGTTATGTACAGCAGTTTACCTGCGGTGCCGATGGCCATCGTGGTGGCGGGGGTGCGGTCGAGCGGGCCTAGATGGCGGCGCAGGGCTGGCGTGTTGGGCCGGGCGGCCATCTTGGTTTGATCGAAAGAGCAGGGTGCTCTGCAGCGTTGGGCCTTGTGGCCAAAACGCGCGTGGTAGTAGCATAGTTCTGCGGCCTGGCGTGGCGGCGCGCGCTCGGTGGTGTCGGGGAGCCTCGCGGCTGCACAGCCGAGTTGGGTGACGGCGAAGACTTTGTCCGCGGCGGCTGCCAGTTGTACGCAGTCCGTGGTCGGGGACCCCGCGAGGGCAGTCTGTACCTGCTGCGGAAGCAGGCTGAGGAAAAGGATCCAAAACAAGAAGCACTGCGGTTCAGAGCCCAGGAGCGCAAGCATCCGGCTCATCAACTGGGTCGGGGTAGAGTCGCCGAGGCCTGGTAGTGAAAGAAGCCTACGGGCCCTCTCCTCCCTGGACAGGCTGTAAGCCTGCAGCAAGCGGCCCTTAATGGTTGAGTACTTGCCGGTCTGTGGTGGGTTCCCCAGCAGGTCGAGAACTTCGGCGGTGGTGGAGCTTGCTAGTGCTGAGACTACGTGGAGGTACCATTCTTCATCGTCTTGAACCCTGCGAAGGGTGAATTGGGCCTCCGTGTGCGCGAACCAAGCTGGTGCTTGGTGTTCCCAGAAGGTGGGGAGCTTCAAGGACGCGGCGCCGGCCGACATCGGGCTGCTGCTGGTTGCCGTCGGGTCGTTGCTGGCCTCTGTAGGGCTACGTGAGTCGGGGGCTTCGGCCGCCGACATTCGGGGTCACCAATGTGGGAGACCACAGTCTCCCGCGTAAAGAAATAGGCAACACAGCGAGCTACAAGAAATAGGTCTTTACTTCAACTCTCACAATACAGTACTGAATTCGTAAAGCCCGCGAACCTGTGATGACTCACGGATTGGTCACCTGCTGGAACCTGATTGGTTTTCCTTCTCTCAGCAGCAGGCGAGTCTGAACATACCTTATTCCTCTCAGCTTGCAACTGTCTTGCGGGGGGAGGGGAATACAGCAGTTAAAAGGGGATTATACAGGTTTATCTACATACACACAGTGTTTCCCCAATGTGGTAACGCCACAATATAACATTTGCAATCCTGCAGTCCTCAGGCACTACTCCTTTATCCAATGAGGATTGAAAGATTGTGACTAATGCCTCTGCTATTTCAACCTTGGCTTCTTTCAGTAACCTAGGATGCATTCCATGTGGACCTGCTGACTTACCAACTTTCAGTAATGCCAAGCTTTTTAGTACATCTTCTCTATCTATTACTATCCTGTCCATAACGTCCCTCTCCTCCTTAAGTGTAACCTTCACATCATCCGCTTCCTTTGTGAAGACAGATGCAAAGTTCACATTTAATACTTTAGCCATATCCTCTGCCTCTACATGAAGATTTCCCTTTGGGTCCTTAATAGGCCCAACCTTTTCCCTGACAAACTGCTTACCTTTATATGTTTATAAAATGTTTTAGGGTTCAATTCAATGTTGCCTGCTAATCTTTTTGCGTGACCTCTCTCTGCCTCCCGTATTAACATTTTCAATTCCCTCCTGTACTTTCCATAATCTTCCTGGTTATTAACTGACTCTTGCTTCTGACATATGTCGTAAGCCTCCTCTTTCTGTTTTATTTTAACTTTTATTTCCTTTGTCATCAAGGGTGCATTAGCTTTGGGTGCTCTACTTTTTCCCTTCAAAGGAATATGCTTAGTTTGTACCAGAACTATCTCTTCGTTGAATGCATTTCATTGCTCCGTTACTACTTTACCCTGCAATCACCTTTTCCAATCTACCTGTGCTAGGTCCCTTCTTAAATCACTGAAATTAGCTGTTCCCCAGGTGAGCATTTTTACCTTCGATATTTTCTGGTCTTTTTCCATAATTACTTTAATCCGAATTATGTTGTGGTCACTGTTAGCTAGATGATCTCCTACTGTAACACACTCCACTTGCCCTACTTCACTTTATTATAAAAATTATTATGGTGCAGTCAGTGCGTGCACTTTTCTAAAACAGTGATTTTTAAAATTACAAATGCATTCATTATTCACAGTGTATGCAAGGAAAGGCATTCAGCAGGTTTTACGCCTTACGGTTATCCCTTGTCCGTGGACAGACAGATCTTATTTATTACATACATGGCCTGTTCTTTTTGGTAAGATCCCAGCGCTGCCGCAGCCTGCTGGTAGTCGGGAGGGGATCTTTGGTTGCAGATGGTGGCTGCTTCACTCCGATTGCTCTTGCTGGTGATTTCATTGCGGCCGCTGCTGGCCCACAACGGGAAGGAGCTGTTTTAATAAACAGCCACCAATACTGAGCTGTCCATCAGCTACGGGCCTCCTTCACCCGCTTCACACGATTCAACCGAACCCAGTTGCAGAGCTTTGCCCGCCAGGAACACATAGAATAGTACAGCACAGAAGGAGGCCATTCGGCCCATCGAGTCTGCGCCGACTCTTCCGAAGAGCTATCCAGTTAGTCCCACTCCCCCTGCTCTTTCCCCATATCCATGCAATTTTTTCTCCTTCAAGTATTTATCCAATTCCCTTTTGAAGGCTACTATTGAATCTGTATCCAGCAACCTATCAGGCCCTGCATTCCAAATCCTAACCACTCATTGCGTAAAAAAGTTTTCCCTCATGCCGCCTCTGGTTCTTTTGCCAATCACCTTAAATCTGTGCCCTCTCGTTATCTACCCTTCAGCCATTTGAAACAGTATCTCTTTATTTGCTCTGTCTGAATCGTTCATGATGTTAAACCCCTCTATCCAATCTCCTCTTAGCCTTCTCTGCTCCAAGGAGAACAACCCCAGCTTCTCTATTATATCCACATAATAACTGTAATCCCTCATCCCTGGAACCATTCTATTAAATCTCTTCTGTATGCTCTCCAAAGTTATTAGAAATTCATGCACAGTGGTTGGCAGGATTTTCCACCCATTGAAATAAATGCTGTAGGACCCTGTGACCTCCACATCTGGATTCCCAATATATGCTCCTGGTGGGTGATACTCTGTGCAATCTGTAAAAGTACCCCTTCATGTGTGTTACATGTTGTAAAATCGCAAACCCATTCTTTGAGCGGCTTGATGACTTCATGACACAAAGTGCACAGAGGAAACCTTCCCCATCAGTTTTTAAAAGATGCGATTTACCTCCAGCACAGAAAATAGGTACATGAATAATCAAAAAAAAAGGGTGGGAACAGCAAGAGAACATTAAAAAAAAACAGAAATTTAATTGGAATGTACAATAGAAATTCATGTTTTAAGGCAATATTGGATCAATTTGTTTATCTGGGCCTCTCCCATACCTTTTCATTGCTTGATTTGCATGTTCTTTTTGTTCTTTTAATGTTTTCCCATTACCTCACTGATCTAACAGTGTTCTATTAAGCAGCTGGCAGGCCATTCAACCACTCTTTGTTGATTCTCTCCCCTCTTACAAATGTTGACTGATCTATGGTTACCAGCATTTTATGTTTCTATTTCAGATTTCCAACATTTGCAGTGTTTTCTTTTTACTTAACTCCCTTGCTGTGATGGTTAATTCTCTCTCCCTTCTATCCCTCCTCATTCTTTTCCCAACCGCACAAAAATGTTTTTTTATCGTTCAGCTTTCAGTTCTGATGAAGCGTGGTGTAGCAGTGGGAAATGAAAAACAAAATTGAGCAAGGAAGCCTACCTCTTAGTTCCCACCCATGCCAGCATCACAGTAAGATCCCTCCATACCCACCCTTCCCCTCCCTCCAGCAGGGCTCTTGGTTGTCTGACCCTTGACCACCCCACTGCATTTATAGGAGCAGGGCCCAGGAAAGTGGCCAATCCTAGGAACCTCAGGAGAAGGGTGGTGGTACAACCTGAAGAAGCAGTGGGAAGCCCACTAATGGTATCATTGGAAGGGAGAGGGAATAATAGTGGGCATCTTTACCTCTCTTCAGACCCCTTACTTTTCCTGGAGGACCTGTGGCTTATGGACAGCCTCACATTTAATTATGAAAAAAAAATCTTCAAGGCACTTCTACCCCCTCCAAGACATCCTCCTCTTCCTGCAGTGCCACCAGTTTCCCCACTCACAATGGTGACTTCCCCTATGTAGTGGAGATCCGACTATGAGCCTGCCCTGCATAAAGAATTAGGCCTGACTCATGAAAATAGGCTGAGGCTGCAGACAAATGGTTGGGATGCCCAACTCTTTACTGATGCCAAATCTACCGTAGGGAAATCCAGCCAAACCTGCCTTTTCTCTTTATGGTTTGGCTGACCTATATATTTCCAGCATTTTCCATTTTATTTTAGACTTGCTGCATGTGCAGTTTTTCCTTTTATATTTGACCTATTTGGCTGGTGCATAAATTTAATATTCTGGTCTTCCTTGCTCTCCTCAGATTTACTGTGTTAAATGTATCAGTGTTAATGTAGGGCATTGTTGTTAATCTGCAATTCCCAATAGGACTGTAAAACAATATTAGCAATACTAACAGATGGATACTCTCTATGGACGTTCTCATAGCACTGCTCCATCTGCCATCCCAACAGAGGCAGTAACCCACCTATTTTAAGGGGATGGAAGAATGTCTCAGGAATGAGTCCAGGTTTTGTTCACCAATATCACCAAATGGTAGTTTCCAGCCTCATAATTTCATATTTACACTTTTGAAAACCTTTTAATTTAAAAGATTTTAACCATAGTTTAATTCACCATTATCAAATAATGAAGAAAATGAAATAAGTTGTCAATCTATTGTACATGCTGCCTGTTTAGCACAGAATTTTAACTCACAATTAAAAAACTAGTAACATGCAGTCGGATAGGAAATTTCTACTTCTATTTTCCCTTTGATTTTCAGACTATAAATATAAATAATAAAGTGCACTGCTAGTCTGGTTTCCATTTTACTCACCTACAGTTTAAATCTTCCTCCAGATCCACTGCGGCTCACCACATCTCCAACACTGACTCAATATATCCACTTTGATGCTGTCCATAAAAGCAGTAAGTTGATTTAAACGAGCCAGCCATCACTTAAAAAGGAATGCATGATTAAACTGTACTAATGCTTATTACAGATATGCTGGGGCTGGGCACAACTGATCATGGACTGAAGTCACCTTGATCAGTACAATCAGCAGAAAAGCAGAATCATTCCTTTTTGATTATGCTTTGCTATTAATTGACTCTGTGCTTGCCTGGAAAATGATTAGAATTTTAAATGTGTCCTTAGATGAGGTAATTAGAATAATAGAGCATCTTAAAGAAACATGTGTATTAATGCAGGCTCTGTGGAATCAGAAATCAGACAAGGTTTTTTAGGAGAGTCTTTGATAGTAATTGTGTTTCTAGCTTAGCTGTGTATACAGTGCCCTCTGCTGTAATGTAACATTATTACTGAGATTGGATTTAAACAGGACAGGATTGAGCTAAAAGTACATTTTGTAATCAAATATACAATACAATTCTAGGCAGGGATTTATTGAATGAATTAAAGTGATCTAGTTGGCAATGTAGTTAAAATATTTTTAGTTGCTACAGCAGATTTTGAAAAAGAAAAGTGCATGGATTATTCATCATAGAAATTCCAGTACAGAAGAAGGCCATTTGGCCCATGGCACTTATGCCTGGGCTAGCTCTTCAACTGAATCTATCTACTCTAATCCCATGTTGCTGACTTGGAAATATATCGTTGTTCCTTCATTATCACTGGTCAAAATGCTGGAACTCCCTCCCTAACAGCACTGTGGGAGTACCTTCACCACATGGACTGCAGCGGTTCAAGAAGGTGGCTCACCACCACCTTCTCAAGGGTAATTAGGGATGGGCAATAAATGCTGGCCTTGCCAGCGATGCTCACATTCCCAGGAACTAATAAAAATAGTCCTTGCCCTTTCATTATGTCCTTTTATATTAATTCCTTTCCAAATAACTAGAGGAAACTCTCGATTTACTGGCACCTAAATAACCGGAAATCTCTGTTAACCGGCAAAATTCAGGAGTAGGTTCAGGTAAGTTTTACTTCATATTAGTGGCGGTTCCTGGATCTGTGGCTGTGTAACCGGGGTTCCTGCACCTGTTGCTAAGCAACAGTGACGCCTGGATCTTGTGGCCGGGGTTCCTGCACCTGTTGCTAAGCAACAGGGAAGCCTGAATTTGTTGCTGTGTACGGAGCTCTCGTACCTTTTACTATACCTCTCTGTAATCCGGACTTTTTGATAAACCGGCACCACGCAGGTCCCATCGGTGCCGGATAAAAAAGAGTTTCCTGTACTCAATTCCCTTTTAATTGATGTTATTGGCCCAGAAATTACTATTTTTTACTGACATTTTTGGGGCATTCTTTCAGCACACTACCATTTTCATTGGTGGATTCTGGGCAGGTCCTGGTTCTACTGGGCTTCCACCTGGTAATAGTAGCGATATAATTTGTGATTGGGCCTAGGATCTTCCTGCATTACAACAGCGACTACACTTCAAAAGTACTTCATTGGCTGTAAAGCGCTTTGGGACGTCTTGAGGTCATGAAAGGCGCTATATAAATGCAAGTCTTTTATCTGCAGATTCTGTAGGAAACGACTTTAAATGTATGTAAATGAGGTGTACTGAAATCCCGGAAGTTACACTCTTGAGGGACAGGAGTAAGTTAGAACGATATAAATGGGGTATACTCATTGGCAGCGTCAGCTAAGACTGGTGGAATTGCTTTACTTTGAAACCAACAGTCCGAAAAAAAACTTACAAGATAGATTGCTGGAGTTACTGAAGAACATCTAAAGCCCTTCTTTTTTTTGTCTTGCACCTGGATAGAGCTGGACTTGCATCTGACAACTTGAGGGCATGTGAGATCACTGCAATAGTTTTGCCCACACCCATGGTAAGAGGTACTGAGTACCAGGAAGTGGATTCCCAAAGGTCAGTCCCCCTTGTTTGCAACTTTAATGGAAGACATGGAGCAAGAGTACAGAATGGAGGAAAGGAGAGTGAGGCAGCATTTGAGGAGGGTGCGCCTATAAGATATTATCTCGCCCAAGGAATTTACAGCCACCCAGATTGCATGAAACACTTCACAAAGAGGCAATAGAGACAGCTACGACAAGAAGACCTGTGGTCATTATCAATTGCTTGGACAGTTCTTCCTCTGCCTGTGAAAGGAACAACCACATTAAATTTTTATGCAACAGGCTCATTTCAGCCAGCCATGGGGGATCTGTGCTATATCATCCAGGATGCTTTCTGGGCATGCATTCGCCAAGTCACTGACACACTTTTTAGAAGAGTTGGCGAATTCATCCAGTTTGGCATTACAGGAAGTAAACGGTGTGATAGGACTATTCAGGTTTTTTTGCATTGCCGCGTTCCCTAAAGCGTAGGATGTAATAGATGGCATGCACACAGCATTGTGAGCTCCTACAGTTAATCTCCTGAACTTACTTAATGGAAAGGGGTACCATTCACTGAATGCATCTGATCACATACAATCTGGACAAAGAATCCTTCGCATGAATGCAGATTTTCTGGAATGACCTGTAGATTTTTGGGGCTGTAGCCTTTGCCTCTGCCTCAGCAGCCACTTGTGGTAAAACATTCCATAACCTAATAATTCTCTGGGTGAAAAAAATCTTCTAGTGATAATCCAGAACTGTTGATACTAATTCACCAACTATTGGAAACATTTTTTCCACTATTCACCATCTTCTCAAAATATCTAATGATTTTGATAACCTCTCGTAAATCCGCCTTAACCTTCCATGATCCACTGAAAAAAAAAGCCCCATTTGACTGACCACTTCTTCCTAAATATGGCCTCTCATTTCTGACGTCATTCTAGTGAATCATCACTGTATCTTTTCCATAGTTCTAATATCCTGTATATATATATATAGTGGTACCAGAACTGTATGCAGTACTCCAACTGTGGCCTACCAGTGTCTTGTATAAATTCAGCATCCCTTTCTAGATTTTATATTCAATGCTTCTGTGTATAAAACCTAGACTCCCATTTGCTTTTCTACAGCCTTTACTGCCTGTTTCCCATTTTTAAGGATCTGTTTATCCCCAGATTTCTCCACTCCTCTGCTCTGTTCTGCTAACCGCACAGTAAAATTCTGTAATAAGCAGGTGACCAGACCACTAAAGGAAATGACTGACACCACAGCACTTGTGTAGATATCTATGGCAGACCCAAATTCATTGCACTTAATTTTGACATTAAACTAATTAAGTTATGGTTGCTATTTCCCAGATATTCTCCTACTTTCAGGTCACTTACTTGTCCTGGTTCATTATCAAAACCAGATCGAGCACTGCACCTTTTCTTTATTGACATACAGGTTAATGAAACAGTCCTGGCTGTATGCTAAGAACCTCTCCCCACTTTGATCACAAATCGCCACCTTAATCCAATCCACTTTAGGCTAGTTAAAGTCTCCCTTTTTGCAGCACTATCATTATCAATTCAGTCCTGGATGGCATCAGAGCCAAACCTGATCCTGCCCACCCTGATGTACACACTTGCGCATGTTATTGGATGGCTATCAGAAATGGAAACCTTGACTGATTTTCTTTCTTTCGAGCCGGAGGCCAATTATAGCACCCCAACTTCTGTCCTAGTTGAGATTAACTAACTCTACACAGACGAAGAATAGAATGGGAGACCCTCTGGTCTGTATAGCTTAGCACTATTCTATACAGTAATGTATTCACAAAGTCGTGAGAGGAATGACAAAGATTTTTATATTTCTACAGCACTCATGCAATTTGTGCCTAATCCCAATACATATTACAAGAAACTTTGGCCGCGATTTCGCCTACCTCGGCAGGTCCGGTGTGGCTGGGGTCAGTGAAGGGGTGCGACCCCGCTGTTGGCTCCAGCCCGCTCTGTGAAATGATTTTACGCTGATTGGGCTTGTTAAGCCTGCCCAGCACATTTGCCAGCCAATTGAAGGAAGCGGGTCTGATGACATCACTTGATGACGCGTCATCAGCCACTTTCCTTAAAGGGACCTTGCGCAAATTTATTTTGACAGTTGTACTGTCAGTGTCCTACAGCATTGAGGTGCTGCAAACACTGACAAAGCACTGCACAGAGGTGCACGGCTGCACCCAGGCTCTCCCATGGCTCCCTCCATATGCAGGGAGGTCCTCTTCCCTTTCAATGGGCGGAAGAGACCGCCCCAGGAGATCAACGCAGCCTGGTTGCACATTGCACAGGAGGACACAAGCAGGGATGTCGTTAGGAGGACCTGGCTGCAGTGGCGCAAACCTTTCAATGATCTCAGTAGATCACGAAACATTACTGCAAAGCCACACTCAACCTCATCCTGTTGTGCCACTCATCACATCCCCATCACTCTGCCTTCCCTACCCTACTCCTGCACATCCTTACTCACACCAACTTACCTTGCACCTCCACCCGTCCCTCTCTATCTACATTATCACTTCCCCATCTCACTAGCCACCCCTCACACTCACCCTCATCCTATCCAATCATACCAAGTAACAACACTCAAGGGTAGGCACTTGGGGGTGTTAGCTAATGTTCATGTGAAGTTTCTGTTAATGTGCTGCCAAACATTGAAATCTTTATTTTCAACACTTCGCGTTCTTGGACAGATCTATGTGCAACTTTGGAAGTGGCTTAGTGAGTTGCAGTGAATGGTGAGACATAACGGTACCCCCCGCAATGGTGATGAGTGTGAAAGGAATGACTTGGGCATTGTAGGGATGTTTTATGGTGGTGTGGGGTGGTGCCAACCTGGCGCATCATGTGGCAGCCAGGGTTTACAGCATCAAGTGAAGTGAATGTGGCCATGGTGAGGCCATCCCTGGCCTCCCGGGCAGCAATGTGGTCAGGTGCTGATGCCCTGTGTCCTGTGCAGCATCATTTGATTGTGGAGAAGATTGGTGTTGTTGTTGGTGCTGCTGGTGTTCCTGGTGCTGCTGGTGTTGGGGCTGATCGTGGTGGGATTCTGAGGACCAAGGTGAGATAGTTTCAAGGGCACCGATGCTGATGGAATAGATGGCAGGTGAAGTTGAGATGACAGAAGCAATCTGTCAATGTTGAGAGAGGTTGTTCCAGTGAGGTAACACTGGATAGAGAGTTTGCTCCAAAAACTTGCAAGCCACATAAAGCTCAATTTGTCTTCCAAATGCAGTAAGCATCAGCTTCTAACCTTGGAAAGTGAACTGCTATGAAATGGGAGCTTTTATAGAACATTTGCAGCTGTCAAGTTAAGAAATCATCCCATGCTGACCCAACTCACGACCTCCTTGCCTGACGTGATCCCTGAGCAGCAGGGAAGCTGTGGGCGAACACTTAAAATCTAAAGGTGAATTTAAAATAGTTTTTAAGTGCCTGTTAACAAGCTCTTAATAATCTAAATTGCCTCCCCCGCCACTTGGTGTCGTGTCTGTTCAGCGATGACAGACCTGACATCTGGGAGACTAGCGTGGAGGCAGGTTGACAGCGGTCCCTACCCGCAGTCAAAAAAATGTTCTCCCCACCCTACCTGCCATCAAACGTGTGCGCTAACCCCCCGAAAAATTCCCCCCTTTGAAACCAGACCACCACTGATATCTTTCTGACAGAATGTTAAACTGGGAATTTTGGACTGCTCCATTCCTGAAAATTCCATCAGTGCCCATAGCAACTTCCTTAGGATAGAATTCTTTTTTAAGTTCTGAGCAAAAATTCTGTTTTGCCATCCTTGGCTGAACTGTGGATATAACATTTCAAAAATGTTACTTTTGTGAATATTTTATAATATATGGAAAACCACAGGCTGGAGGTGCAGAATTTCACAATATGTACTCCTGATAGGTGTCAGGAACACAGATACAAATGTTTTGGTAATATTGGCCCTGAATTTCCTCAGGGTTTTGGGTGCACCGGGGCCATTATTAGGGTGGGCAGGAGCTAGTGAGGGTAGAGGATGGGGCAGGACCTATTGGGCTGGATCTCCACCTATTTGGATCTCGCTGGGGTTTTAAGGAGCGGGGTGACATCGGCAGGCACTTCTTGCGCCACTTCCTTTGCTGGTGACATCAGGAAAAATAGGCGGGACTAGTGGGATAACATCATCTGCCAGAATTCCTGCCATTTCCACCTCTGTTTCCCCCCACCCTCTGTACTATACACCTGCATGAATATCGGCTGAAGAGGGGCCTGCTAACATTTTTTACTTAACCTCTGTCATCATGGATGCATTCATTGAGCCTTTACTGCCACCTTGAATGAAGATAGAAGGATGTGCACTCTTGTTTCGAAGGTCTCAAGCCACGCTTCAATGATACAGCATCTTAACTTTTTTTAAAAAGGAAAGAACTGCAGGACCTCCTTTGCAAATTTCCTCCCCCATCTAATGGATACCTCAGGTGAGCTGCCAGTGGTTCGGGTGCCCACCCGCTTTATAGAAATGTCCCTTGCCATGGGAATGTGGATAAGGGCAGGGGCATGTAGGCCGTCAGGGAGAGGTCCCCCTCTGCCGTGGTTAATGTAGCAGAGTGGGATCGTAGATTTTCAACTAAATAGAACAAGAATGATAGAATTTTTATCATTAAAACTGTTATCATCCACAAGCTGCTTTCTAGCTGTGTTATGTATGTTCTTTTTTGTAAGAATACCAGTCAAACATTTGTTGAATACTTTATTAAATACAAATCCCATATAGCCATCAATGGCCATGGTTACATGAATGCACCAGAATTACAGCATTTTAATGCAATTATGTATATCCTTTCTAGCGTAATTTTGTTTGCCTGATTTATTACAAATACTACTGCCAGACTTGCCTGTTCAAATTGCAGGAGATGAATCCTGCAAAGATAATGGCCCAGAAATTCGGGTCTCCACGGGTGAGGACGCACGGGGTACTCACCCGTAGGCCGAATGGAAGTGTCGGTTTCCTGCATGCACTGCGCATGCGCGGGAAACCGGCACTTCTGATCCTCTGAACGAAGGGGTTCAGAGGTCGAATGCGCGCGCAGGGGAGGCTGCGCGTGCGCTTTGAACTTAGTTTTTTTTTGTTGCAGGTTTTCACGCAAGGTTAAACCTGCAGGATTTACACATTTAAAAAGCAGGCGTAAGGCCTGCTTTTTACAAGGTAAGTGGTCAATTAATTAAAATTAAAACATTTTTTCCACAGGTTTATTATTTTTAAATACTTTAAAGCAAGGTAAGTTTATTTTTAGTCCCGTTAGAATATAAAATTATTTTTTTCAAAAATTTAAATTATTGTTTAAAATAGTTATTTAGAGTCATAGGGGGAGAAATTGGGTGAGTAGCGCCACTTGTTAGCGCCTAAAGAGGCAGGCAGTGGCTGTAGCGCCACTGGCTGCGCCTCCCGCGATATTGAGTTGGGGCGATAATGGTGGCGTTAGCCTTTTGCGCTGCGCCGCCACTGATGATGTCATCG
Source organism: Somniosus microcephalus (assembly GCF_052327205.1). Lineage (NCBI taxonomy): Eukaryota > Metazoa > Chordata > Chondrichthyes > Squaliformes > Somniosidae > Somniosus > Somniosus microcephalus. The sequence continues at coordinate 165,129,460 of NC_140999.1, read as the reverse complement.
GTGTGCGCAGCGCCCCGTTCACGATATTTGGTAGCGAACGCAGCAGTTGTGCCGTTCGCTACCCGCGCCCGGTTCACAGGGCCTTACTGTGCCGGCAGCAGCGCAAGTTAAGGTGGATCGCGCTGTTGCAGGCACCTCCCCCTTAACAGTGGGAGGAAGGCCTGCAGTATCACAGCGTGCCGTGCCGCAGCGTGTGGCGCTGCGGCACGTTGCGCTGCGATATTCAGTTTCAGTGCCCTAAGAGGGACGCGGAGCGCCTTGAGCCTCGCCCCATGCCCCTCGAGGGGCAATGAAACTGAATATCTGACGATCGCTAAAGCCTCAAACGCTGCGCTAAATCCTGCGCTCAAACGACTTTTGCGCCACTTTGGCGCCCCAACCCAATTTCTAGGCCATAGAGTCATAGAGTTATACAGCACAGAAAGAGGCCCTTCAGCCCATTGCGCCCGGCCGGCCATCAAGCCCTGTCTAATCTAATCCCATTTGGTCCGTAACCTTGTATGCTATGGCATTAAGTGCTCATCCAAATGCTTCTTGAATGTTGTGAGGGTTCCTGCCTCTACCACCCTTTCAGGCAGTGAGTTCCAGATTCCAACCACCCTCTGGGTGAAAAAGTTCTTCCTCGAATCCCCTCTAAACCTCCTGCCCCTTACCTTGAATCTATGCCCCCTTGTTATTGACCCCTCTACTAAGGGAAAAAGTTCCTTTCTATCTACCCTATCTATGCCCCTCATAATTTTGTACACCTCAATCTGGTCCCCCCTCAGCCTTCTCTGCTCCAAGGAAAACAACCCCAGCCTGTCCAGTCTTTCTTCATAGCTGAAGCGCTCCAGCCCAGGTAACATCCTGGTGAATCTCCTCTGCACCCTCTCCAAAGCAATCACATCCTTCCTATAGTGTGGCGACCAGAACTGCACACAGTATTCCAGCTGTGGCCTAACCAGCGTTTTGTACAGCTCCATCATAACCTCCCTGCTCTTATATTCTATGCCTCAGCTTATGAAGGCAAGTATCCCATATGCCTTTTTAACCACCTTATCCACCTGTTCTGCTGCCTTCAGGGATCTATGTACATGCACACCAAGGTCCTTCTGATCCTCTGTCTTTCCTAGGGTCTTACCTTTCATTGTGTATTCCCTTGCCTTGTTAGTCCCTCCAAAATGCATCACCTCACACTTTTCAGGGTTAAATTCCATTTGCCACTGTTCCGCCCATCTGACCAACCCATCTATATCATCCTGCAGACTGAGGCTTCCCTCCTCGCTATTTACCACCCCACCAATTTTCATGTCATCTGCGAACTTACTGATCATCCCTTTTACATTCACATCCAAATCATTAATGTAGACCACAAACAGCAAGGGACCCAGCACCGATCCCTGCGGTACCCCACTGGACACAGGTTTCAAGTCACAAAAACAACCTTCGACCATCACCCTCTGCCTTCTGCCACTAAGCCAGTTTTGGATCCAATGTGCCAAGGCACCCTGGATCCCATGGGCTCTTACCTTCTTGATCAGTCTCCTATGCGGGGCTTTATCGAAAGCCTTACTGAAATCCATGTATACCACATCCACTGCACTACCCTCATCCACACACCTAGTCACCCCCTCGAAAAATTCAATCAAATTGGTCAGACATGATCTTCCCTGATTAATCCTTGCCTCTCCAAGTGGAGACTAATTCTGTCCCTCAGAATTTTTTCCAATAATTTCCCTACCACTGATGTTAGGCTCACTGGCCTGTAATTCCCTGGTTTATCCCTACTATCCTTCTTGAATAATGGTACTACGTTAGCTGTTCTCCAGTCCTCTGGCACATCCCCTGTGGCCAGAGAGGTTCTGAAAATTTGTGTCAGAGCCCCTGCAATTTCCTCCTTTGCCTCACACAGCAGCCTGGGATACATCTCGTCCGGGCCTGGGGATTTATCCACTTTTAAGCCTGCTAAAACTGCTAGTACCTCCTCCCTCTCGATGCTAATATGTTCAAGTATATCACAGTCCCCCTGCCCGATTTCTATGTCTACATCGTCCTTCTCCATAGTGAACACAGATGCAAAAAATTCATTTAAAACCCCACCTACATCTTCTGGCTCCACACACAGATTGCCACTTTGGTCCCTAATGGGCCCTACTCTTTCTCTAGTTATCCTCTTGCCCTTAATATACTTATAAAACACCTTAGGATTTTCCTTTATTTTGCTCGCCAGTGTTATTTCATGGCCCTCCTCGCTCTCCTAATTTCTTTTTTAAGTATCCCACTGCACTTTTTATACTCCTCTATGGCTTCCTCTGTCTTTAGTCCTTTGTATCTGCCAAAAGCCCCCCTTTTTTTCCTAATCCATTCTCGTATATCCCTTGACATCCAAGGTTCCCTGGGCTTGTTGGTCCCACCCTTGACCTTTACGGGAACATGTTGCCATTGTACTCTCTCAATTTCCTTTCTGAAAGACTCCCATTGCTCCGATGTGGATTTTCCTACAAGTAGCTGATCCCAGTCCACTTTGGCCAGATCCTGCCTTATCATATTAAAATCGGCCTTCCCCCAATTTAGAACCTTTATTTCCGGTCCATCTCTGTCCTTTTCCATGACTACCTTAAATCTCACCGAATTATGGTCACTGTCACCAAAGTGCTCACCTACTAACACTTCTACCACTTGCCCGGCCACATTCCCTAGAATTAGGTCCAGTACCGCCCCCTCTCTTGTAGGACTTTCTACATGCTGGCTCAAAAAGCTCTCCTGGATGCACTTTAAGAATTCTGCACCCTCTAAGCCTTTCACACTCTGACTATCCCAGTTAATATTGGGGAAGTTGAAATCCCCCACTATTATTACCCTATTATTTGCACATTTCTCTGAGATTTGCCTAAATATCTGTTCCTCTATCTCCCCCTGACTGTTTGGGGGCCTATAGTACACTCCCAGCAAAGTGCTTGCCCCCTTTTAGTTTTTAAGTTCTACCCATATGGCCTCATCAGAGGAACCTGTTAATATATCATCCCTCCTTACAGCAGTAATTGACTCCTTAATTAATAATGCGACACCCCCTCCTCTTTTACACCCCCCTATGTCTCGCCTGAAGATTCTATACACTGGAATATTGAGCTGCCAGTCTTGCCCCTCCCTCAACCATGTCTCCGTGATAGCAACAATATCATACTCCCATGTGTTCATCAACACCTTCAGTTCATCCACCTTAATTCGCAAGACTCCTTGCATTAAAATAAATGCCATCCAGCCTTGCCCTACTCCCTTGTGCCGTTACATATTTGCTCTGCCTTCCAAGCTGACTTGTTTTTTCCTCTATATTTGGCCGTACATCACCCCCTATTATAGCTCCACTCTGTATCCCATCCCCCTGCCAAGTTAGTTTAAACCCCCCCCCCCCCCCCCACCCCCCCAACCCAAACAGTGCTAGCAAACCTCCCTGCAAGGATATTCATCCCGTTCTGGTTCAGGTGCAACCCGTCTGACTTGTACAAGTCCCACCTTCCCCAGAAGCAGACCCAGTGATCCAGGAAACTAAAGCCTTCCCTCCTGCACCAACTCTTTAGCCACGCATTCATCTGCTCTATCCTCCTATTCCTATACTCACTAGCACGTGGCACCGGGAGTAATCCAGAGATTACAACCTTTGAGGTCCTGCTCTTTAATCTGCTACCTAGCTCCCTAAATTCTTGCTGCAGGACCTCATCCCTCTTCCTACCCATGTCGTTGGTCCCAATGTGAACCACGACCTCTGACTGTTCACCCTCCCCCTTCAGAATGTAATTTATAGTTTATTTAAAAAGTGTGATTTAAAAAAAAAAAAATTATTTGAAGGTTTACTGCTATTTTGGGGCCCATAGTATTTATAAGTTTTGACAGGTCTTCCTGTTAATCATATGAATGGGCTTTTCCCTCCTCCGATTGGCTGCCCATGGCTCACGTGATCCCAGGGGACGCATCGCACTAACTACGCCCCTGGGACACGCAAGCACTGTGCGCCGGCAGCTGGGCCAGGCCCCGGAGCGGAATTCCACGGGGCCCTACAACTCAACTGCCGGCGCGCAAGGTAAGTGCTTGCACCCGCGGGAAGCCCCCAACCCGAATTTCTGGGCCGATAATGTTAACGAGATGCCGTTTTCAACACTGCAGAAGAAATTTGGTCTGTTTCTATGCTGTAACATTCTATTGGGATTGAGCAGTAGACTGGGATTTTACTTGGTGGATAATGTGGAGAAATGCTGAATGGCCTGTTTCTATGCTGTAACATTCTGTGATTCTATAATTAATTTCATATTTGAGTTGAGGAAAGTAGTCCAAGTAGGGATTTCTTTGCTTAAAGATAGAAAACTGCAATATTTTTCTAAATATTAAATTGCAAGCACTGTGTGGAAATAATATTGACTCTTTCAACTTTTCAATAACATGAATTATAATATTAAACAGTGTCAGTCGCGGCTCAGTTGGTATAACCGTTGCCTGTGAGTCAGAAAGTTGTGGGTTCAAGTCCCACTCCAGAGACTTCAGCACAAAAATCTAGGCTGACACTCCAGTGCAGTACTGAGGGAGTGCTGCACTGTCAGAGGTGCCCTCTTTTGGATGAGACGTTAAACCGAGGCCCCGTCTGCTGTCTCAGGTGGATGTAAAAGATCCCACGGCACTATTTCGAAGAAGAGCAGGAGCTTTATCCCCAGTGTCCTGGCCAATATTTATCCCTTAATCAACATCACTAAAACAGATTATCTGGCCATTACCACAGTGCTGTTTGTGGGAGCTTGTTGCTAATGACTGGAATGAGTAATTGCAATTAAACAAAAATGATTGCAGGGGGATTAAATATGTGGGGTTACGGGGATAGGGTGGGATATGTGTTGGTGTAGGGGTTACGGGGATCGGGTGGGATATGTGTCGGTGCAGGCTCGATGGGCCGAAATGGCCTCTATCTGCACTGTGGGGTTTCTGTGATCTGTGATCTGTGATGTGTTCCAGAATTTAGTCCCAGAATGGTAGGCTTAATAATGATCATTTATGTCTTGACTGATGGAAACATTTGCAAACTTTCTGATTCCAAATGTGCAGGACTTGCTCCACCTGTTGGAAAGCAAACTGAGTGTTCCTTTTGTTGTGGGACAGCAGACCTCTAGATGGCACTTCCTGATGATAATCTGTGTTGCACTTTGGACTGAGATAAACTCCTTATCACATCAATCAGATCACAAAGTGCTTCACACACAATGGGGGAGAAATTCATTATAGCCCAGTTTGGGTCACTAACTTTTAAAAGTTTGGAAAATTAGCACCAGGCGCTAATGTTTCTAACCGCTTAAAAAATTTGGTTTTACACTCCAGGAAGGAAGTGGAGCACTAAATCAAGTGCAATTGGCAGCCGGCGGGGCGGAGACTTCAGCATCGCTGCACACTGGGCTGTGCAGCGCTGCCACGTTCAAAGGCTCCTTCCCTCTCTTAAAGGAAAGGGCCATCGCTGCAGGCTTTGCAATATAAAATGTACCTACCTGGACCACCAAGGCAGCCACGATCCCATGCGATCAGCCCGGCACTCAAGCAGATTGCCAGGCTGATCGATCGCGGGCAGGAACCTGCGAAAAAAAGCGGAACAAGAAAGGTAAGTTTATTTTTACTTACCTTGGCTATCTCGCCTTTAATCATCGCTTCCAAAGCGGCTGGCCGACCGATGCACATCTCCTGCTGCTGTCGATGTTTTTGCCCAGCACTGCTGCAGGGGGCGGAAGTCAATTTCGGATCTGGGGTGTTACTGGGGCGATGTGCACGCCGATGATGTCTCGATCTCCGGGCGAAGGAGATCGGGGCACAACGCCGTAGCACCGCCGCAAAACTCCTGCCGAATATGGCGGGAGTTGATGTCAGCACTGCGCCCAATCACAAAGCCATTTGCACCCCATTAGCGCCCCCCGGGGGAGGTGCAAAGGCACCCAATTTCGCTCAATGAATTACTTTTAAGTGCAGTTATGTTTCCAATGTAGGTGAACTAAATGCAAAATGATCTTCTAAAACAGAGATCTGGAGAAGCAAATTATATCTTATTAGGAAGAAAAAATAATTTTTGAGGAACAATTGTACCTGATAAATATTTTTGTTACGCAAGTAGAAAATGAAACCCTCAATTTTCCCCATAGGATTTATTAAGGCTCATTAACAAAATACTCTATTGCAATCTTCATTAGTGAGCACTGGAGTACACCAGATATTTTGAATAATTGTACATTTAGTAAGTTAAGTTAAATTACATACAGACTTATTCTGTGTTGTGTCTTTCATAATTGCTGAGGTAATTTTTTTTTAACTTTCAACCAGAATTCTGCAGCTCTGGTTCCTATTAATGTGCATTTTTAACCAATTTACCTAAATATTGACACCTCATGCTAAACATTTGGAATGTTCAGTCTTTTCTTGGCTAATATTTTAATGCGTTATTCTCCCTTAGTTAGATTCCCACATCCATGGTTGACGAAGAGGCCAGATGGAATTTAGTGCAAAGCTTGGTCAATGCTGCTTCGTAACTGGCCAGGAGAGGGAATACCAATTGGTTGAATTGACTCTAACTTCTAATTAATTCTTCTTCTCCCAATGAAATTCCTTGGCTTCAAATGTTGCACCCCAGGTAACTCTTACTGAGATCTGAAACTCGCTTTGTTGGGGCTTTCAGGTTCAAACCTGAGTCCTACTTCTGTGTGGGGCTTAGTGGCATTAAACTTAATGGAAGTAAAGAGACAGAAACATTAGAAGGAAAGAACTTATACAAAAGACATTTATCATAAAATAGATATAAAAACAGAGACTGTAAATTTGTTGATACACTTATTATACTCTTTTTGTCAGAAAAATCGCATGGCATGTGGAGAATGAGGTCACCGAGGGAGCCTCGCCCGTCCGTCCGCTGACCAACTGCTTGTCTCCGAGTCGGACCTCGTCGAATTCGACGCCTATTAGTCAGCTGACTGAAGAGTTGGTGCGGTTCACCTGTGCCTCAGACCCATCTGCCAGACAATGCCGACCCAACACTCAGATTATATCGCAGATTATAAGGAGCAGCCGAAGGAAGATTATCGGTCACAGTTGGAATGGACGGTTTACCGTACGTACAGCTCTGCACAGAAGTGGTCCATAGGCTGGTTCAGTCCCTAGACTGAAGCCGCTGACGGGTGGGACTACCCCAGATGCCCCGTCGGCAGAGACGACTCCCAAGAGAAGGAAGGACCGGAAAGGCACTTCAGGGAGGAACATGGCGACTTCAGGGAGGAACATGGCGACTTCATCAACTAAACCGGCTGGAAGGATGAACAGGGGAGGGCGATTCAATAAGAGTCTCGCCGTCTTCGCGATCTTCTTGTACATTACAGGCGCTTCTGCTGACACGGAAGGAAACAAGACAAAGATGCGTAAAGCGGTGCTCTGCGAGTTTGATAAGGAAAATCTGAACTGTGGGTGTAGTCCGAAGCCCAAATATTGTGTCTCCATTCACGCTCCCATCAGCTGGTGTCTTCACCAGGTTCAGTGTTCCCCGCCTCAAGGGAACACCCTTGTTTGCAACAACGGCATGAATGGCAACATCACGAAGCAATCCATCGTTATCCGGCACAATAATCAATTTCCGTGCAGCATCTACTACTGCCAACTGTATCGGTGCTCCTTGGCTGCAGGAGTTCAGGGACAGGATGGAGAGGGGAACAGAACATCCGCTAATAGCATTCCACCAGGGAAAAACGGAGAAAACGTAACAATCCAGAACGACACCAAGATCAGGGATGTTCTTATGCATGTTGGTGGTGTTGTCGTTGCTGTTGGTGCTTTTGCTCTGTTAATAATATGGTGCTTGAAGAAAAGAGCCTGGATTTCCAAACATTTCAGGTATCTGAGGAGGAACACAGCCAGGAACCCTGCCCATTTGAATGCAGAGAACGGGATAGAGCGTAATCGGAACGCCGATGCGGACTATGAACTCGAACAGGGAGAGTCGTTCGTCCCCGACACATCCGAAACTTCTGTTTAACTTTTCAGCTCCGTGTAAAGGTTGAGCAGACTGGACCTAGAATGAGAGGTGATCTTATTGAAACATATAAGATACTGAGGGGGCTCGACAGGGTAGATGCAGAGAGGCCATTTCCCCTGGGGAAATCTAGAACTGGGGGCACAGTCTCAGAATAAAGGGTCACCCTTTTCGAACTGAGATGAGGAGGAATTTCTTCTCTCAGAGGATCGTAAATCTGTGGAATTCTCTGCAGCAGAGAGCTGTGGAGGCTGGGTCATTAAATACATTTAAGGTGGAGATAGACAGATTTTTGCAAGATAAGGGAGTGAAGGGTTATGGGGAGCAGGCAGGGAAGTGGCTTTGAGCCCAAGATCAGTCATGATCTTATTGAATGGCGGAGCAGGCTCAAGGGGCCAAGTGGCCTATTCCTGCTCCTATTTCTTATGTTCTTATGAGGGCCAGGGAAAAAAAGGAGAAAATAAATAAGCTAGAAAATAATTTACTTAAGAGTGACTTCTGGAGTTGTACATACAAACATATGAAATCGATGGGTAGGAAAAGACCAGCTGGTCCATTGAGACTGCCTCACACAACCGTGATGCCTGGAGTATCACGATTAGGCACCCATTCCCACGAGCACATTTACCCACCATCAGACATGTAAACTCCTGGGAGAGGCAATACAAACCAGGAGAAAAATCCAAGGCCAATCAGGGAAACAAAAAAACCTGGGAAATTCCTCCCTGACCCCCTTAGATGATTGAAACTGGTCCAGGGGACCATAGCCCATGTATATAGCACCTGGTATTTTACCTACCTTTTTTAAGACGTGATTTTCTTCCCAATTCCGAATTGGTCCAGCACTATCTTTAAGGTTTAAATACCTCTGATGTCTAAATTCTCTAATGGTGCTTAGGACTGTAATTCCACCAATTTATTTCGAATACTTCTTGCATTTGCTTAAAAGCATTTTAAGGGTATATCTGCTAGTTGAATTAAGGTTACTTTTCCTTTGTATCTTTGCCCCTCGGCCGTAGAATGGTTGGGCGTTTCACTGAGATTACCTACCGTAGAGAAGCCGGACACACAATTGTCTATTCTAACCCAAACTTAATTAGTTTAAATACTTGCTAATGGCTGTCTCAAAATTGCCAGCTAATGTCTGAGCTGCTGCACGATTAAGATGGAGGTCATCCCTCCTTGAAAGCTTATCTATTCCTTGGAAAGTACTCCAGTTATCTATGAAGGTCAGTTTTTCCCTCTTGCACAGGTCCTGTAGCTAGATGTTAAAACTGATGATGCGACTATTCCTCTCCAAAGAATCTCCCTTCACTGGCAGTAGGCGTGAGATGCACACCTTTGCTCCTTTATCCCTTAATGTATTGATCAGGTCTTTGCACTTCTGTTAAACAAACAAATCCATACCCATGATATAATTTGTACCTACATGAAGTGCAATCACAGTTCTAGCTTTCTCACCTTTCGTAAGATTGTCCATTCTGTCCTGCTCAATGCTTAGACCAATCTCACTCATTTTACCCTCAGCTTTTCAACTTCAAAAGCCACAGATGGGCTCTTTCTAAAACTATTGCTGTTAATGCTTTTCAGGCAGGCCTAGGATATTCCTAGGACATGGTCTTCAATTTGCTAGTCTGAATCTCAACAGAATATCATTTACCAAATCAGTGGGTGTGCTTCAAAAGCTGGGATTATTCTTGCCATGGTTACATATATTTCAAGATCGATATAGATGAAAAATGCAATTCGGCCCTCTGTTGTTCATCCATCCTGGAATAACCTAATGTCCCTGTTCTGGACTTAGTACATGCAGATAGCACCCTCTAGTGGTAGTTAGTGTATAGCAGTGTTAGTATATAGCAGTATGTTATTTGACCTTCCTGTTTGACCTGGAAGTAGTATTCCAGGAAGAACCTGCTGAGTTATGAAGAAGCTCACATGAGGGATTCTCAATCCTGTTGCATCCTTCTCATACGCTAGGCAAGACGCAATGTCTGTGAGTATCCTTGTTTAGTAACATGATAACAACCTTGTCAATGTAGTATTTTGACAATACTTTGGAAAATTTATCTGCAAATGGTTGAATTTTACTGCCAAATATTTGCAAGCAACTGAATTTACAATTTTAGTAGATAAAAGAATCAATTTTAAATCTAGGTCAGGTCTTCTACCTTTTACACAAAACATGATGCAGCAGATATTGTGATTTTAAGGATATGTCCCTACCATTAAAAGTAATTTTTCCTAAAACTCTATTTCTTGGCAATACAATCAGATTTCATTATTGCAAAGTCATGGTGACAGGCAAACAAGTTTATTCATCAACAGTTCTTCTCATCGAAGTTCCAGGTGCTTTGCTTGTTAAAATGAAGTACCAGGAAAACAGAGGTGGTTGTTTACAGCATTTGTTGCAATGAGGTTTGAATATACTGCCCATGCATTATCCTTTTAGTATCTGCACTGAAGGCAAGAAAACAGTAGGAGGCGGCAAAGTATGGTTTACTGAAGTGCAATGCAATTTGCTTTTTTGCTTTTATCCAGTGCCTTCAGAAAGCTGGAGTGGAATTTTACCCCATTAAAAATAAATGAGGGAATTTCATCCCATGGTGTTAAATACCAAAAGGCAAAGAAAGAAATAAACCCATGAAATCAACAAGCAAAATGTTATTGTCTGAATAAAATTGATTGGTAAGGTAGTAACAGCATTTTGTCAGTGTGTAATGTGTCATGCCTGTGTTTGCTTCGATCTGTATTTCAGAGACAAAACTGATGGAAATCTGTACTTGACAGGATGGTCTGGTGGCACAAGATATTCACACACACAGAAACCCCACAGTGCAGATAGAGGCCATTTCGGCCCATCGAGCCTGCACCGACACATATCCCACCCGATCCCCGTAACCCCCACATATCCCCGTAACCCCACGTATTTAATCCCCCTAACACTAAGGGTCAATTTATCATAGCCAATCAACCTAACCCGCACATCTTTGGACTGTGGGAGGAAACCGGAGCACCCGGAGAAAACCCACGCAAACACGGGGAGAATGTGCAAACTCCACACAGACAGTCACCCGAGGCCGGATTCGAACCCGGGTCCCTGGCGCTGTGAGGCAACAGTGCTAACCACTATGCCACCATTCCATCCCTTGCTCTACTGATCTCAGCTCTCCTGTTACGGGGAGGCACGGAAAAAGGACAGGTGCTGCCCCACAATCTGATAGGGAATCTTGCGAGTCTTGTGTATTTTGTTTTGGCCGTTAAGAGGAGACCTAAGGAGGTGCATTGCATGGAAGGTCTTGTTTGGGGGAACAAGCCACGAAAAAGAGAGTGTAACATTCTCATAAAAAATATTCCTTAGGGAAAAATCTGTGGTGCCAAGGGATTATTTGAATGAAAATAGGAAGAAATAAATATTTATACAACTGATTAACATGTTAAAAGTACAGTTAAGATTCAATGGGATTATCATGCAGTAACTACTTTCTTGATTTTTTTTTTTTTTACAAAGGGCTGCTTGTTGCACAGATATTTGCTTTGCTTCTTATACATCTGTAGGGGGATCAGTAGAAAATTAAAACACAAATCCCAATGCTGCATTTTTAATATTTTACTTACAGATCTATCGTGGTGCTGCTCATGGCGAGGCAAAAGATATACTAAAGTGTGGTGTCTTGAAGTATGACAGGAAGTAAATGTGATGCTTACAGGAAGTGTGTGAAGCATGCAAGCCATTTAATTCATTACTAACAGATCTCCCATGGTTTTCAGTTTTAAAATGCAAGGAGCCTGCCTGCCTGTTTCCAGCAGGAGGCTGCTTTTTACTTGGAATAATCTTTAAATAAACTTAAATTTAAATATACTGAAGCTTACATACAACAAACTGACCTGAGAGATGGAGCTTGGCGGCGCAGCAGCACCACTTTTTATTAGGAGGACTAAAAGGCAAGTATGCTTGTAAATATGCATACCTTGCATTACACCCACGATGACATCCAGGCATGACAAAACCATGAGACACAAAGTAACTGCAATAAGCAGGAAATGCACATTAGACACAAACTTCTTATTTTATAGATATAATTTTGAGACCATGCTGCGGGTGCAGAGCCTTGCCCACCATTTCTCGTGCGGTGCCAACTCCGAAAATAAGCCCTACAAACATAGAGAAAGAAAAATAATTGATTATTCAGTAAAAAGATACCACTCATTTATTTTCCAAGCATGTTCATACAAATTGAACTCTATTAGATAGCGTAAAATGCTGAACTACCAAACCATTTCTATATATTTCTATATGATTTATGCATTGTAATAAAAACAATAGTCTTTTCACTACCAGTTCAGGCAGATACTTTCTGAATGGCACTATGTTCCGGTTGATATGACATTAGCCCTGTAGGCTGTTTTGTCTGTTGATTGCTGAGAATAATTGGGCCGCATTTTGCGGTCAGCGGCAAATGAACGACGCTCGCCGTTCATTACGTTTACTGCTTTTTGAGGGCATTTGCGCGGCAACTCACAGTCATTGGGAGTCTGATACAGCTTGGTGCCCTCTACAGGGGATCTGGGACCTATGTGAACAGGGAAAGCAACAGCAGTCTCTTCAACCAATCAGCTTGAAGAATCCTTACTGAGGCGCACATAGTTTAAACCAGGAAGTGTAAGTTAATTCAATGCACAGAAAGCAAAATAAAGAGAGGGAAAGAAAGATGGGATTAAGAGAAAGAGATAAAAGAGATAGAAAGAAAAAAGTTTAAAAACAAGTAATTAAAAAAATTTAAATCTCCAACAATAATTAAAATCTGAAGGAATGAGACTCCACGCTTGTAAAAGTTAAATTTCAGTGCCAGAGAGTTTTGGCAGTAATTAAGACTTATCATGCCATTAAAAATTAATTTACACTTGAATGGATAAGCCCTAACTTTTTCTGTTGTGTTTAGTGGTTAAGTACCGCAATTTCATGCCCTTCATGCATTTGAATGTAGAATCTTTTGGCAAGATACCGTTCTAGCGAATCTTGTGGAGGAACAGGACAAATCAGACGGCAACTTCCTGATTTCCACATTAAACTGCGCATGTGCAGACGCCGGACTTTGCTGTCAGATTTACTCTTGAGCGCTGATAGCCTCACCATTATCCTTGCTACAGAATCTGGGCCATTATCTTTGTTTTGTTGAACTTATTGAATTGTATCCTTGCCATTCTCAAAATGCTAAATATTTTATTATGAAATTTGATTGTTTAAGCAAAAAAAAGAGCAGTGCGTACTAGGTTAGTGCTATATATATGAAGTGTCATTAGTTCTGTCCTAAATATAAACCTGGTCTGCTGGCAGCATAGCATTATTCCTCTGTCTCCCTCTTCAATGGGGAAATCCCATTCACTCCAATCCACTACAAACCCGGAGAATCCTCTCTCCTATCCATGACTGGGAATTAAACATACCAGGTTATTTAACAATCAGGAAGGACAGGCAGGAAGGGAGAGGAGGTGGGGTGGCTATGTTAATAAAGGAAGGAATCACTATAATACAGAGAAATGATATTGGGTCAAAGGAGCAGGATAGTGAAACAGTTTGGGTGGAGGTAAGGAATAATAAGGGGAAAAAAACACTAGTGGGTGTAGTCTATAGGCCTCCGAACAGTTGCAACTCTGTTGGACGGAGTATTAATCAGGAAATAGTTGAGGCTTGTAATAAGGGAACAGCTATAATTATGGGGGATTTTAATTATCATATTAACTGGACAAATCAAATTGGGCAGAGCAGCCTTGAGGAAGAGTTCATTGAGTGTATTAGGGATGGGTTTCTTGAGCAGTATGTAACTGAACCGACCAGGGGGCAAGCAACCTTAGATCTGGTCCTGTGTAATGAGACGGGATTAATTAAAAATGTCCTAGTAAAGGATCCCCTTGGAATGAGTGACCATAACATGGTTGAATTCCATATTCAATTAGAGGGTGAGAAGGTTGGATCTCAAACAAGCGTGCTGAGCTTGAATAAAGGAGACTATGAAGGTATGAGAGCGGAATTAATTAGAGTGGACTGGGAAAATAGATTAAAGGGTAAGACGGTACATGACCAGTGGTGTACATTTAAGGAGTTATTTTACAACTTCCAAAAAAAATATATTCCACTGAGGAAAAAAGGGTGTAAAAGAAAAGATAGCCATCCGTGGCTAAGTAAAGTAATTAAGGATAGTATCCGACTAAAAACAAGGGCATATAAGGTAGCCAAATCTAGTGGGAGGATGGAAGATTGGGAAGTCTTTAAAAGACAGCAAAAAATAACAAAAAGATTGATTAAGAAAGGGAAGATAGATTATGAAAGTAAATTAGCAAAAAATATAAAAACAGACAGTAAAAGTTTCTATAGTTATATAAAAAGAAAAAGGGTGGCTAAAGTAAATGTTGGTCCCTTAGAGGATGAGACCGGGAAATTAATGGTGGGAAACATGGAGATGGCAAAAACACTGAACAATTATTTTGTATCAGTCTTTACAGTAGAGGACACTAAGAATATCCCAACACTGGACAAACAGGGGGCTCTAGGGGGGGGAGGAACTAAATACAATTAAAATCACTAAGGAAGTGGTACTTGGTAAAATAATGGGACTCAAGGCGGATAAATCCCCTGGACCTGATGGCTTGCATCCTAGGGTCTTGAGGGAAGTAGCAGTAGGGATTGTGGATGCATTGGTAATAATTTTCCAAAACTCACTGGGCTCAGCAAAGGTCCCGGCAGATTGGAAAACTGCTAATGTAACACCCTTATTTAAAAAGGGTAGTAGGCAGAAGGCTGGAAACTATAGACCTGTTAGCCTAACATCTGTGGTTGGTAAAATGTTAGAGTCCATTATTAAGGAGACAGTAACGGGACATTTGGATAAACATAATTTAATAGGGCAAACTCAGCATAGTTTCATGAAGGGGAAGTCATGTTTAACAAATTTGCTTGAGTTTTTTGAGGAAGTAACATACAGGGTGGATAAAGGGGAACCAGTGGACGTAGTGTATTTAGACTTCCAAAAGGCATTTGACAAGGTGCCACACAAAAGATTATTGCTCAAGATAAAAAATCACGGGATTGGGGGTAATATTCTGGCGTGGGTGGAGGATTGGCTCTCTAACAGAAAGCAGAGAGTTGGGATAAATGGTTCGTTCTCAGATTGGCAACCAGTAACTAGTGGTGTTCCGCAGGGGTCAGTGCTGGGTCCCCAACTCTTTACAATCTATATTAACGATTTGGAGGAGGGGACCGAGTGTAACATATCAAAGTTTGCAGATGATACAAAGATGGGACAGAAAGTAGTGAGTGAGGAGGACATAAAAAACCTGCAAAGGGACATAGACAGGCTAAGTAAGTGGGCAGAGATTTGGCAGATGGAATACAATACTGGAAAGTGTGAGGTTATGCACTTTGGCAGGAAAAATCATAGAGCAAGTTATTATCTTAATGGCAAGAAACTGGAAAGTACTGTAGTACAAAGGGATCTGGGGGTCCTGGTGCACGAAACTCAAAAAGTTAGTATGCAGGTGCAGCAAGTGATTAAGAAGGCCAATGGAATGTTGGCTTTTATTGCTAGGGGGTTGGAATATAAAAACAGGGAGGTATTGCTGCAGTTGTACAAGGTATTGGTGAGGCCGCACCTGGAATACTGCATACAGTTTTGGTGTCCATACTTAAGAAAAGACATACTTGCTCTCGAGTCAGTACAAAGAAGGTTCACTCGGTTAATCCCGGGGATGAGGGGGTGGTCATATGAGGAGAGGTTGAGTAGATTGGGACTCTACTCATTGGAGTTCAGAAGAATGAGAGGCGATCTTATTGAAACATATAAGATTGTGAAGGGGCTTGATCGGGTGGATGCGGTGAGGATGTTCCCAATGATGGGTGAAACTAGAACTAGGGGGCATAATCTTAAAATAAGGGGCTGCTCATTCAAAACTGAGATGAGGAGAAACTTCTTCACTCAGAGGGTGGTAGGTTTGTGGAATTTGCTGCCCCAGAAAGCTGTGGAAGCTACATCATTAAATAAATTTAAAACAGAAATAGATAGTTTCCTAGAAGTAAAGGGAATTAAGGGTTACGGGGAGCGGGCAGGAAATTGGACATGAGTCTAGGTTCGGAATGGTCATGGCCCTGTGGGTAGTGGAGTGGGCCCAGGGGCCGTGTAGCCTTGTTCTGCTCCTACTGTGTTCTAATTCTGTTAGATTTCAGGAGATGGTTTTATTCCTGTTCCTGGCTGGGGTGGAGATCGCCTTTACAGAAGGTAAGTACTGTAGAAAATATAGGGACAGAGTGATCTCCTGGAAGAATTTCGATCGCCTAGATGGGTCGGAGAGGAATTTCCCAGATTTTTTTCTCCCAAATTGGCCATTGGGTCTTTATCTGGTTTTTCGCCTCTCCCGGGAGATCACATGGGTTCGGGTGGATGCAGAGTGATAGAAGATTTGAGGTTAGGATCAGATCAGCCATGATCTTATTGAATGGTGGAGCAGGCTCGAGGGGCCGATTGGCCTACTCCTGCTCCTATTTCTTATGTTCTTATGTTCTTATGTTGTTTGCCCACCACTCTGCTTGCAATGTCCTGATTTATTCTCCCCATTCCAGTAAATTACTCAAAAAGGTGTAAGGGCTGGGATTTCCCAACTTCCATTATTGTAAACATGCATTTTTTTCTATGTGAAAAATACCTTCCAAAACGCCTACCAAAAACTGCCGTTCTCTTTTATATTACAGGACTCCTAAAATGACAAGCTTCATGTCTTACAGAAGCCAACTTTGCTGGAAATAAACACTGACTTAATGTCCTACTTCCTTAGAAGGTGTAAATCGGGAAGAAAAGAATTGGGATAACAGGCTGCAATCTTTAACTATATTTAGTTACAATGTACAACATTTTTGCATCAAGGATTTTTCTATTTTAATCAATTGGAGTTTTGTGCTCAATAGCAGAAAACTAAAGAAACAGTGGAATAATATAGCAGGGCAAATAGCAATTATAACATAATTTTAGTTTCATAACTTTGGTCAAAAGTAGTTGCCAAAGGAGATATTTTCCTCAGCAATCCGTACTCAACAAATGCAATAGGTATCACAGATATCATGTAAGATTAAAGATCCCATTTCCTGAATGCGGTATTCACTTCTGAATTTCTTGCTCTTTATGATATCCATTGTCATACAGATAATGTGAGATTGTCCTATACATGTCCTTACTTAGGATAGAGTTGCATGCAAACATTAGAGAGAGAAGCAGTGTTACTTCAATCTCCCATTGTAAACAGGGTAGAATTCCAAGTACACGAATCCCAATTCCATTGTTTAAAGTTTAAGCAAATGCAATATATGCTATTGTTAGGCACCATTTTATCACACTGTCTCCTGCAGCATTCCTGTCTGATAGTCTTGTCAACTCAAAATGTCATTGTTCTCTCTGTTATACCAATCTACCCTAATCTTATCTGTTCAAATTCTTTTTAAATATGAAAAAAGTCAGGACAATCAAATGTTATTTGCCTTAGTGTGATGTGTATGTCCCTAGTGCTTTTTACACCAGTGCTTCCCCATGGTAATAGTGTATGATTTGTGTGATCTGCAGCTTAACCTTGTACTTTTTCTAGGTGCAGGAATAAGTGAGGTGGCTACTTTATCTCCATGACAACCTCTTGGGATTGAGATGGCCATCCACCTACATTACCTAGGTCCTGAGAAATCCCAGCTATTGGCTCTGCTACTCATGCAGCTGCAGGAGCTGTCTGGCCCTGCCTCCTTTCTCCCACATTTGCTGGCATTGGAGTGGATTGGCAGGAGGGTCCAGCTACTGTTCTCAGAGATAACACCATCATTCCACATTCCTGCCAGACCCCTGCTGCTGGGCACTGCCTCACCTTGGCCATTGATGGGCATGACAATAGATTTGATGGCAGAGAGGTGTGATAAAGGGCAGTTAGAAAGATTACCTGTAATCATCTGGCAGTTTTCTCTGACTATATATGCTGTGCCTGTATGCTTCTCTCCACTTCACCTGACGAAGGAGCAGCACTCCGAAAGCTTGTGATTTCAAATAAAGCTGTTGGACTATAACCTGGTGTTGTGTGACTTCCTACATAAGATAGTGTGATGGGGAATAAAGATTACGAAGTGAACACATGTACTTCCCATAAGGTAGTGGTGGTCAATCCCACCTTGACTACCCCAATGAGGTCTCTGAACTTCTTCCTCACTTGCATCCAGGTCCTCTGTGTGTTGTTTTATTATTGACATGGTTTGCCACCTTCTGCTGTGTACATTGTGTGGCTGCTTCCTGAGATTTGTGCCCTGGCATGTCACTGATGATCATCATCCTCTGTTTCACTTGCTGCAGTAACACTTCCACTGAAGGATCATTGATGTTTGGAGCACATGGTACACCCCCACTTTTCTAAGAGCAAAAATTCAAGATAAATTGAGTTGAAAAGTTCATCTGCTTCAAAAAAGCCTAACTCTTTATATAAATCTAGGTTTCAACCTTGTGCATTATCCTGCATGAAAAATACGCAGTCTCATGTTGTCATACTTCATTGGCTGTAAAGCGCTTTGAGATGTCCGGTGGTCGTGAAAGGTGCTATATAAATGCAAGTCTTTCTTTCTTACTGTGCTTTACTTACCAATCAGAAGAAACATATGGGAGAATTATAAAAGGTGAATCTATCCTTTGTTAACGCTTGACTTCCTGAAAAAGAGATACAAGGTGCAGGTGAGACAAAGACCACACTCAGTATCATCGGAGCATTCACACCAAAGTGTCTCCAGCGGCATTTCACTGAACTTGGTTTTGAGGGAGCTGTCTGATGAAATGTCGATGAGCTCTTCTAATAGCTTTGAATGGGACATAGGGTGGCAGTTTAGCTTTGATATTCTCACCAAAGGGATTTGTAGTCCACAGGTGTGTAGCAGATTGTTCTGTCGTGAGGTCTGGAAAATAAGTATGAAATTTGTTGAGTAGACCAGAAAGATGCGTTACCAGCTGTGGTTTAATTACGTCAAAGTCAACCTTTCTTTCTTGAATGAAAGAATGTAAGAGCTCAAACATATCTGTAGTCTCCCCACAGACAAGAACTTTCCAGGCTTGCAGTTTCCTTTCGAATGCTTCAATTCTTTCATGTTGGGCAAAAAAAATAAGTTCTCCCATCTTGCATAGTTTTATTTAGAGTATTCATTTCACTGAATATGTCTACGAGGCAACCCAGTTTAGCAAACCACATGTCATCTTTCAGCACCTCGGCAAGTTCAGGTTTCTTATCAGCTAAGAAAGTGCGTACCTCTTCCTTGAGATTAAATATACGGGTAAGCTTTCTGCCTCGAGATAGCCATCTCGGCTCTGTATGCATGAGCAAGGAATTGTGCTCTGCACCCACTTCCTCACAAAGTGCAGCAAAACATCTGGAGTTTGTTGCTCTGGATTTAATAAAATGAATGAGTGTTAACGATGTGTTGAGAACACCGTGAAGACCTGGTTCAATATCTTTCGCAGCAAGCGTCTCTTGGTGTAAAAAGCAATGTGTCCAAATAAGTGCAGCGGCTTTTATTTTTTTGCACAACACCAGAATGCTTTCTGGTCATTGCTGCGCAGACCCCAATACAATTTGTCCAGCTGATTTCTGCTGAAGTCATGAAACCATCTAACAATTTGAAAATATCGTCTGACTTTGTTGTTGTCTTGAGCCCTTTGCAAAACAAAATGTCTTCTTTTATTTCCTTACTCCACATGTACCGAATAGGCGAGTAAATGGAACATTTTAGAAATGTCAGTAGCAAAGTTATTGTCACGCAGCCGCTCAATACACTGCAAAACTATGTCTTCTGACATTAAATCAATCCGTCGTTTGATAGTGTCATTTGACATCGGTAATTTTTCTAGTTCCTTGGCCTTCTGCTCTCTAAACATTTCCCTTACGTTTTCAATGGCACACAGCAGTATCAACTCCTCAGCAATCGTATGTCTCTGTAATTTGGAGGGTTTCAAAGATTCATTGGATAGTATTTGTACACAAATTACACACTGCAGTTGAGGTATATCTCCACCTCCAGTACAAATAAAATGGAAATTCAAGTAGCTGTCTTTGTATTTCCTTAATTTTGCAGGGTTAATGGCAGCTTTGTTTTTTTACTCACACCTCCACCTCCTCGGTGTTCTTCAGCCCTTACAGTTGAACTTAATGAAGGAAGTTCTGAATCATTGCTGTGGGTTTTGTTGTTTTAAAACTGATGGTCAAATTAAAACTTTATCCATATCTGGTGTTTATTGTATGCATTGACAACGATTTTTCCTGTTCTTTGTAAGTTACCTTGCTCCCACTGAAATAGTTCTACTACACCTTATGTAAAGCGAGAACGTATTACGTAATCTGAGAACGTGTTAATTTCTGCGCTTTCAGCAGGTAATAAACACGCACAGAAATTTACTTTTTTGTCGCCCTACACATTCTCTGGTTATTTTTGGCGGAATCCTTGAACCCTTCTCGTGGACCCCAGACCCCCGATTAAGAACTCCTGATCTAGAACATTCTTTGTTAATTTGTGTGAACAGAATTACAAAAGGTCCAATGCAAATAGATTGAAGCTGCTTTTATACTGCAGCCTAGGTTTTGGGAAGTGAGCTAACTGTTCTCACACACTTATCTTTCTGATCTGAAACAGGTCTTCCTGTAAACCAGTTGCATTGACAAGGCCCACCATTCCGTGTGTCATAGACTGGCTATGACATTTTGGATACTGTGAATGTGCTCAGTAGCAACACCGTGACACTGTCATGTTGTCACAACAACTTGCATTTATATGATGGGCCGTATTTTGCAACCCCTATGGGTCCGTACGAGGTGCGCACGCGCCCGTAGGGGCTGCACAAGTTCCGGGTTAAGGCATGCAAAGCGCATGCGCTAAAACTTGGAACTTGCAATCTGTCAAGATGACAGATCCTCCGCATCCCCGGGAAATGGGCCTCTGCAGCTGGAGAGTTGCACTAATTGCCCAACTTCTGCCCGCTGAATGCCCGTGAAATTCTTACGCCTGGTAAAAGAAAAGAAAGACTTGCATTTATATAGTGCCTTTCACGACCACCGGACGTCTCAAAGCTCTTTACAGCCAATGAAGTACTTTTGAAGTGTAGTCCCACTCCAGAGACTTGAGCACAAAAATCTAGGCTGACCAGTGCAGTGCTGAGGAAGTGTTGCACTGTCGGATGAGACGTTAAACCGAGGCCCCGTCAATGAAGTACTTTTGGAAGTGTAGTCATTGTTGTAATGTAGGAAGTGCAGCAGCCAGTTTGCGCACAGCAAGCTCCCACAAACAGCAATGTGATAATGACCAGATAATATGTTTTTGTTATGTTGATTGAGGGATAAATATTGGCCAGGACACCAGGGATAACTCCCCTGCTCTTTTTCAAAATAGTGCCATGGGATCTTTTACATCCACCTGAGAGAGCAGACGGGGCCTCAGTTTAACATCTCATCCGAAAGACAGCACCTCCAACAGTGCAGCATTCCCTCAGTATTGCACTGGATTGTCAGCCTCGATTTATGTGCTCAAGTCCCTGGTGTGGGATTTAAACCCACCAACCTTCTGACTCAGAGGCAAGTGTGCTACCAACTGAGCCACAGCTGGCACTAACTAAAAGCAGGCATAAAGTCTGCTTTTACCAGCATAAGAATTTTAGAAAAATAAAATTTTATCGCTCATTTATACATTAAAAACCCTGTCCAATAAGGTAAGTTTATTTTTAGCCCTGTTAAAACATAATTTTCATTCAAAATATTTAATTAAATGGCATTTTAATTAATTTTAAATATGTAATTTTTTATTTATTTCGTGTGTTCGTATGTTTTTTAAGTGAGCCCAATTCATACTTATGGGAGTTCCATACGTACGTAAGACTTCCATTTACGTACGTACGGAACTCCCATATATGAATGGGGATTCCCTTTTATTGGTTGGGCCGGCCCACGTGATCCCAGGGGCACTTGCGAACTGCATGCGCCCCTGGGATACATGGCCCTCTGCCCGCGCGGACCCGGAGAGGCCCAGGATCACAAGCCTCCATATCTCCCGGGCCACCGGGTAAATGCATAGATATTTTACAGGTCGGAGGCCTCCGATTACAAATGTTGGGCCAATGCCATTAATGTAGAAAATTGTCCCAAGGCTCTTCACAGGAGTAAAAGGATGTAGAGTCAAAGTAGTAAAAATTAAGAGGGGTAAACAAAAGCTTGGTCAAAGAGCATCTTAAAAAAGGAGAGAGAGCTGATGAGGTAGAAGGGCTGAGAGAGAGTCGCAGAGTATGATCCCAAGGCAGCTGAAGCCTGAGGAACAAAGGGAGGTGGGAATGCACAAGAGGCTGGAGTCACCGAAACAGGGTTTGTGGGGGGCTGTGTGGCTGGAGGAGGTTTCAGAGATAACAAGGGGTGAGGCCCTGGAAGGATTTAAACACAAATGAAAGAAGACTTCCATTTATAGAATGCCTTTCATGACCTCAGGCTGTCCCAGAGCGCTTTACAGCCAGTGAAGTACTTTTGAAGTGTAGCCACTGTTGTAGTGTAGGAAACGTGGCAGCCAATTTACACACAGCAAAGTTCCCTCAAACAGCAATGAAATAAATGACCAGATTATCTGTTTCAGGTGTTGCATGAGGGATAAATGTTGGCCAGGACACTGGGAGAACTCCCCTGCTCTTCTAATAGTGCCCATGGGATTTTTTACGTCCACCTGAGAGGATGGGGCCTCAGCTTAACGTCTCATCTGAAAGGCAGCACCTACAACAGCGCAGCACTCCATTGAGATGTCAGTCTCGATTATGTGCTCAAGTCCCTAGAGTGGGTATTGAGCCCATAGCCTCTGACTTAGAAGTGAGAGTGCTACCATTGAACCACAGCTGAACACCTAAGAATGAGAATATTAAATCTGAGGCATCGGGGGACCAGGAGGCAATGTAGGTTAGTGAGGACTGGAAGCATGAGAGAGTGGGACGTGGTGTGGAACAGGATATGGGCAGCACAGTTTTGGATGAGCTGAGGGGGTGGAGGATGGGACTGGCGGCCAAGAGAGCATTGAAATAGTTGGGTCTGCAGGTATAAGGGTTTCAATGGCAGATGGGCTGAAGTTAGGCAGAGGTGTGGGATATTACGGAGGTAGTCTTCATGAGGGATATGATATAGGGTTGGAAATCCTGCTCAGGGTCAAGCAGGACATTGAGGTTGTAAACAGTTTGGCTCCGTCTGAGCCTGTGGCTAAGAAGGGGGTTGGAGTCTGTGGAAAGTGTATGGAATTTGTGGTGAGGATTGAAGATGATTGCTTTGGTTTTCCTGATCTTCCTATAAACATTACATTTACTTCTTGACACTCTTTAGCTATCACACTTCAGACTTGGCATTTTGGCCTATTCTCTGACTCACTATGAAGATCACCATGGAAGAGCTGCGAGTCTTTCAAAAATGTCTTTCGGATGAGACGTTAAACCGAGGCCCTGTCTGCGCTCTCAGGTGGGATGTAAAAGATCACATGGCACTATTTTGAAGGAGAGCAGGGGCGTTCCCCCTGGTGTCCTGGCCAATATTTATCCCTCAATCAACATCACTAAAACAGATTATCTGGTTATTATCACATTGCTGTTTGTGGGAGCTTGTTGTGCGCAAATTGGCTGCTGCGCTTCCTACATTACAACAGTGACTGCACATAGAAACATAAAAACATAGAAAAATAGGAGCAGGTGTAGGCCATTTGGCCCTTCGAGCCTGCTCCGCCATTCAGTATCACCATGGCTGATCCTCTATCTCAATACCATATTCCCTCTCTCTCCCCATACCACTTGATGCCTTTTGTTTCTAGAAATCTTTCTATCTCCTTCTTAAATATATTCAGTGACTTGGCCTCCACAGCTTCCTGTGGTAGAGAATTCCACAGGTTCACCACCCTCTGAGTGAAGCAATTTCTCCTCATCTCAGTCCTAAATGTCCTACCCTGTATCCTGAGACTGTGGCCCCTCATTCTCTACCCCCCCAAACAGAGGAAACATCCTCCCTGCATCCAGTCTGTCTAGCCCTGTCAGAATTGTATACGTTTCAATGATATCCACTCTCATTCTGCTAAACTCTAGTGAATACAGGCCTAGTCGACCCAATATCTCCTCATACGACAGTCCTGCCATCACAGGCAGCAGTCAGGTGAACCTTCGCTGCACTCTATGGCAAGTATATCCTTTCTTAGGTAAGGAGACCAAAACTGCACACAGTACTCCAGGTGTGGTCTCACCAAGACCCTATATAACTGTAGCAAGACATCCTTGCTCCTGTACTCAAATCCTCTTGCAATGAAGGCCAACATACCATTTGCCTTCCTAACTGCTTGCTGCACCTGCATGTTTGCTTTCAGTGACTGGTGTACAAGGACACCCAGGTCCTTTTGTACATCAACATTTCCCAATCTATCACCATTTAAATAATACTCTGCCTTTCTGTTTTTACTACCGAAGTGGATAACATCACATTTATCCATGTTATACTGCATCTGCCATGTATTTGCCCACTCACTCAATGGGGTCGATTTTAACTGAGCCGTGGAGGCAGGCTTGGAGGCATGCGGGGGGTTAAAAGCGCAAAACCGGTGGGCGGAAGCCCCCTCACCTGGTTCCCGACTCCGAGCCATTTTTACTCAGGCGTGTCTGATGGTCCCGAATCCGACCCGCATCCAACAGGCGGGACTGGTCTTTAAGGCCCTTAATCACCACTAAATGAACAACTGACAAGTGACATTCACGTCACACAAGTGCCAGGCAAAGACCATATACAACAGGAGCATACAACTATCTCCTTTGGCACTGAATGGCATTATCATTGTCCAGCAACATAAATGCCGTGGCTAATCAAGAAGGCCAGAGGTTGGGTATTCTGTGGCGAGTGGCACACCCCCTAGTCCTGCAGATGCCTCTCTACCACCTGCAAAGCAAAACTGAGGCCTGTGATGGAAAACTCTCCACTTGTCTGGATGAGGGAAGCTGCAACAAGAAGCTCCACACAATCCAGGACAAAGAAATATGCTTGATCGACAGCCCATCTACCAGCTTAAACATCCACCACTGGGGTACCGTGGCTGCAGTGTGTACCATCTACAAGATGCACTGCACCAACTCGCCAAGGCTTCTTCAGCAGCACCTCCCAAACTCGAGGCCGCTACCACCACAAGGGCAACAGGTGCATGGAACACCATCAGCTCCAAGTTCTGCAGGATCCTGACTTGGACATTTATCGCCGTTCCTTCATCGTCTCCAGGTCAAAATGCTGTAACTCCCTGCCTAACAGCATTGTGGGAGCACCTTCACCACATGGACTGCAGTGGTTGAAGAAGGCTGCTCAGCACCACCTTCTCATGGGCAACCACAAATAGACAATAAAGGCTGGCCTTGCTAGTGACGCCCATCTCCCAGGAATTAATACAAAGTCTAAGAAGTAAATGGTAGTAGGCTGAGTAAAAGCTAAAGTTTTAAGGAGGAGATAAAGTTGGAGAGGGGGAGGATTATAACGAATGAATTACAGAGCCTGAGACCTAAGGCAACTGGACACTTGGCCACTAATGGTAGGATGAAGGGGTGGGTGTACAAGAGGCCAGAGTTGCGGGAGGTTTGCAGCGCTTCAGAATATATAGGGAGGGGCGAGGCCAAGAAGGGATTGAAACAGGAGGGTGAGAATTTTAAATGGAAGGCATTTGATGACCGTGAGCCACTGTAGGTGAGCGAGCACACGAGTGATATCTGAGAAGATAGGCTACATGCAGCAGACTTTCAAATCAGCTGAAGTATAGAGAGGGCAGAGGGAAGGAGGCCGGCCAGGGGAGCATTGAAACAATCGAGTCTAAAGGTGACAAAGGAACGACGGAGGGTTCCAGCAGCAGATGGGCAGAGATAGGAGTGGAGGCGGGAAATGTTATGCAGGTGGAAGGAACTTGTATTTGTAATGGAAAGGATATGGGGTCAAAAGCTAAGTTTGTGAACAGTCAGGTTCAGCCTCAGCGAGTGGCCAGGGAGAGGGACAAAATCAAGTTGTGAGAAGGCAGAGTTTGAGGTGATGTGGAAGACGAAGGCTTAAGAACATAAGAACATAAGAAATAGGAGCAGGAGTCGGCCATTTGGCCCTTCGAGCCTGCTCTGCCATTCAATGAGATCATGGCTGATCTTCTACCTCAACTCCATTCACCGGCCCTATCGCCATATCCCTTGATGCCCTTACTAGTCAGAAATCTATCGATTTCTGTTTTGAATATACCCAATGACTGAGCCTCCACTGCCCTCTGGGGTAGAGAATTCCAAAGATTCACCACCCTCTGTGTGAAGAAATTTCTTCTCATCTCAGTCCTGAATATCCTACCCTTTATCCTGAGGCTGTGGTCCCTGGTTCTAGACTCCCCAGCCAAGGGAAACATTCTCCCAGCATTCACCCTATCAAGCCCTGTAATAATTTTGTATGCTTCAATGAGATCCCCTCTCATTCTTCTGAATCCAAGAGAATACAGGCCTAGTTTACTCAATCTCTTCTCATACGACAGTCCCGCCATCCCAGGAATCAATCTCATGAATCTTCGTTGCACTCCCTCTATGGCAAGTATATCCTTCCTTAGGTAAGGAGACCAAAATTGTACACAGTACTCCAGGTGTGATCTCACCAAGACCCTATATAATTGGAGTAAGACTTCTTTACTCCTGTACTCAAATCCTCTTGTAATGAAGGCCAGCATAGCATTTGCCTTCCTAATGGTTTGCTGCACCTGCACATTCACTTTCAGTGACTCATGTACAAGGACACCCAGGTTCCTTTGAGTATCTGCATTCACCAATCTTTCACCATTTAGCAAATGCTCTGCCTTTCTGTTTTTTCTACCAAAGTGGATAACTTCACATTTATCCACATTATATTTCATCTGCCATGTTCTCGCCCACTCACTGAGCTTGTTGAGATCCCCTTGAAGCCTCTTCACATCCTCTTCACAACTGCCACTGCCACCTAGCTTTGTATCATCAGCAAATTTAGAAATGTTACATTTAGTCCCCTCATCCAAATCATTGATGTAGAATAGCTGAGGCCCAAGCACCGATTCTTGCGGTACCCCACTCATCTATCTAAATGCACCAACCCTGCCCTTGGGACATTTTCCTCCATTAGTAGCAGAACATCTCTTTACCGCATCCTGCTGCAATCAGCTGGCCAGATCTTCGGTTCGATGAAGGAAGAGGTGGATGAGTGGTGGGGCGGGCATTGGATAGTAAGATTTCACATTACGAGGTCGGGAGACAGGATTCATGAAGACTAATGATGGGAGGCTGTGCTCCCTGCCTGGGACGTCGTTGGGCGAGAGCTGGGTTTGGAGACAGGGTTGTAACACTAATGGGCAGATGCTGCAACCTGTGCTCCAGTCCAGTGAGACTGCACCAGGAGCAGAGCCTGGCCATGTGACCCTGTCATATTGCCAGTAGGCGGGGCCTGCACTGACTGCACTGGCTGCTGTGTGATTGGCTCCTGGCTCCTTTGTGATGTCACCTGGAGACAGGTTTTAGCCCCTGGTTACAATTCATCAGTTGTTACCGTGGGCAGGAGCTGGAGTTGGCAGCTGACACTGTGAGTGAGTTTAGTCCTTAGAAATAGGGGAAAGGGCAGAAAAGCACAAGGTAATACTAAAGAAATTGAACCAAACACTAGTAATGACAAATATAATGATATTAAATATAATCAGAGTCAGGGAGACAGAGCTGGGTAAAACACAATCGGAGTGGATCACAAGCAGAGTGGAAGCTGGGAATGAGGTGATAGTAAAAATCCGGTGGAGAGGAGGAAGGCGGTTTCTCACATCCAGCTCAAAAAATGAGTGCAGCCAAGAATTCTAAATTAAGTATCCAATATTTAGGTTCTTTGTATTTTGTAACTCGGTGGTTCCTGTTAAGCTTGGGTAAATAATTTAGTCTTTGGCTAGTTTGGTATGAGGAGCGAATATAAAAATTGCAGTGTAGTTTAGACATAGTTAACAGCACTTCTATAAATCACCTTGTTTCTAAGTAGATTATTTTAAGATTCTAATTAGAATGGAGGGACAGCTATGACCCGTAGCCTGCAATTCCTGTGCCACGTGGGAACTTCAGGACTCTGCATGAATCCCGGAGGCCCATGTTTGCAGGAAGTGCCTCCAGCTGCTCGAACTCACGCTGAGGGTTTCTGAGCTTGAGGGGCAGCTGGATTCGCTGCAGGACATACGGATGGCTGAGTGTGTCCTGGATCGCAGGTTCCAGGATGTGGATACTGCTCAGCCAGATGGAATTCAGAATGGCAAGTGGGTGGCCACTCACAAGGGTGGGACGAGGCAGGCAGTGCAGGTATCCTCCGGGAGTGTGGCGCTCTCAAACCGATATTGACTATTGGTTACTGGTGAGGGTGACGACAGCTCAAAGAAGTGCAATGCCGAGCCTGGCACCATGAGCCAAAGGACTGCACAAGGGCTACTGGAAAGTGTAAGAATGCAGTAGTAATTGGGGATTCGACAGTCAGGGGGATGGACAGGCAGTTCTGCTACCGTCGATGTGAGACCCGTATGGTATGTTGCCTGCCTGCTGCTAGGGTAAAGGACATCATGGAGAGGGTGCAGAACATTCTCCTGGGGAAGGGCAAGAGCCAGACGTCGTGGTCCATGTCAGAACCAATGACATAGGGAGAAAGAGGGCTGAGGTCCCGTAGTCACAATTTAAGGAGCCAGGGAGGAAGTTAAAAAGCAGGACCTCAAAGATGGTAATCTTTGGATTACTCCCAGTGCCAGGATGCGCTCGTGAGAGTAGAAATAGGAAGATATGGAAGATTAATGCGTGGCTAGAGACATGGTGCAGGAGAGAGGGCTTCAGATTCCTGGAACATTGGGACCAGTTCTGTGGCAGGAGCGAGCTGTTCAACACGGACGGGTTGCACCTATACTGAGCTGGGACCAATATCCTTGCGGGCACATTAACGAGTGCTGTTGGGGTGGGTTTAAACTAATTCACCAGGGGTTTGGGCACCAGGATGTAGTATTAAAAAGTAGAAACAAGGTGCACAGAGGACTGGGAGAGACGGTTCTAGTTAGAAGAGTTGTAAGTGTGTAAATGTACAAAGTGTGGTTCATAAGATTGGTGAGCTGCAGGCGCAAATAGTCGCGTGGGAATATGATGTAGTGGCAATAACGGAGACCTGGCTCAAAAAGGGGAGGATTGGATGATTAATATTACTGGGTACAAGGTATTCAGGAAAGAGAGGGAAGGGAAAAAGGGAGGAAGGGTAGCAGTTTAGATTAAGGGAAATATTCCAGTGCTAGAAAGTGAGAATGTCCTTGAGGGGTCAAAGACAGAATCTATTTGGTTGGAGTTGAGAAACAATAGAGGAGCTATTACACTGCCTGGTGTATTTATGGGCCAACCTGTGGGTAGGAGATAGAGGAGCAGAATTGGAAAGACATGACTGAGAGGTGCAACAACAATAGAGTAGTGATAATGCGAGACTTTAGCTACCTCAATAGAGACTGGGATAGTAATTGTGTTAAGGGCAGTGGCGGGGGGGAGGAATTTTTGAAGAGAGTTCAGGAGAATTTTCTTGATCAGTATGTTTCCTGCACAATGAGGAAGGGGGCATTGCTGGATCTAGTCCTGGGGAATGAAGTGGATCAAGTGGAGAATGTCACAGTGGAGGTGCATCTCGGGAATAGGGATCATAGTATTGTAAGGTTTAGATTAGGTATGGAGAAGGACATGTAACAATCTAGAATAAAAATACTTAACTGAAAGAGGGCTAATTTCAGCGAATTGATGAGGGATCTGGCCCGGGTGAATTGGAGTCAAAGACTAGCAGGCAAAATGTAATGGAGCAATGGGCAGCCTTTAAAGAGGAGATGGTTCGGGTACACTCGAGGTACATTCCTACACGGTGGAAAGAGAGGGCAACCGAAGCCAGAGCTCCCTGGATGGTGAAGGAGTTGGAAAGTAGCATGAAGCAGAAAAAAGGGGGCGTATGACAGATGTCAGCTTGATAATACAAGGGAGAATCAGGCTGAATATAAAACGTACAGAGGAGAATTTAAAAAGCAAATAAGAGGGGCAAAGAGACAGTATGAGAATAGATTGGCTGCTAACATAAAGAGGAATCCAAAGGTCTTCTGTAGGCATATTAACAGTTGGTTAACAAAGGGTTGTCAGAGGAGCAGTGAGACCGATTACGGACCAAAACGGAGATCTATTTGTGGAGACAGAAGGCATGGCTGAGGTAGTAAATGAGAACTTTATGTCGGTGTTTACCAAGGAAGAGGACTTTGACAAAGCTATGGTAAACGAGCAGGTTGGTGGGATACTGGATGAGATAAAAACAGATAACGAGGAGGTACTAGAAAGGCTGGTGGTAAGTAAAGTGGATCATCACCCGGTCCGGATGGGATGCAACCTAGGATGCTGAGGGAAGTAAGGGTAGAAATTGCGGAGGTTCTGGCCACAATATTCCAAGCCTCACTGGATACAGGGGTGGTGCTGAGGACGGCAGGATAGCAAATTTTGCACCATTGTTCAAAAAAGGGTAGAAGGATAAACCTGACAATTACAGACAAGTCAGCGAAAATTAACAACCACTTGTAAAAGTCTGGAATAATAAAGGACAACCAGCGTGGATTTTTTCAGGGCAAATCATGTTTGCCTAAGGTGATTGAGTTTTTTGTTGAGGTAAGAGAGAGGGCGGATGAGGGCAGTGTAGTTGGTGTTGTGTATATGGACTTTCAAAAGGCTTTTGATAAAGTGCCACATAGTAGGCTTGTTAGCAAAATTGAAGCCCATGGGATAAAAGGGGCAGTAGCAGCATGGATACAAAATTAGCTTATATATATAAAAACAGAGTTGTGGTGAGAGGCTGTCTTTCGGACTGGAGGGAGGTATACCGTGGAGTTCCCCAGGGATCCGTACTAAGACCGCTGCTGCTTTGAATAAACATTAATGACTTGGACTGAGGGTAAAGAGCACATTTTCGAAGTTTGCAGATGACACGAACATGAAAGTGTAGTAACCACTGAGGCAGCTAGTAATAGACTTCAAGAGGAAATAGACAGGTACGTGGGATGGGCGGACTCGTGACAGATGTACTTCAACACGGAAAGGTGTGAGATGATACATTTTTGGAGGAAGAATGAGGACAGTACAAATTTAAAATGTTTTCAAAATATTTTTAAAAATGAAATAAAAGCTGAGGGGTTTGTTTGTTTGTTTGCCCTCCTCCTGCCAGCAGTGTGTGTGCACAGGGTGCAGCCTGTCTTGGCCTTGGCCATTGAGCCTCCTATCCTGGGTGCCCTCCCCATGGGGGACTAGTGTGTCTTTGGGCCTTGTTTCAAAGGGCGTGCGCTCAGCCTCCCTGGGCGCGTGAGGCGGGCTGTCTCCTCACGCCGGCGCTCACGCCCTGCTCAACCCTCAGCCGCAGCGTTCTGATTGGCCGCAGCGCCGCTCACGTGTCGCCCTTCTAACGGCCCTGCCCCGGGGGGAGGCAGGCGCTATAAATAGAGGTGGCGCGCCAGGCAACGGGCAGAAAGCGGGAGGCTGCAGGAGGGGGAAGGAGGTGTGCGGCTGCGCGAGCCTTTCACAGGGCGGGTGGGGAAAGCACATTCTCAGTCATTTCACACTTTTACGGCAAATGCTGACAGATTGCAGCTCAACAAAATAAAAATCCGGGCACAAATTATTTCTGACCAGAAAAGGAACAAAAATATCCTGAGGAAAAACCAGGAGCTGGCAGGGTTGCTTTTAGTGAGAAAGAGACTGAGGTCATGTTAGCCTGAGGGAAAGTCAGAAGAAAAGACCACTTCAGATATTAGTGCCACATAAACTAAACACTGCTGCTGACAGGAAAGTCACTCAGATTGGACTTCATTTTAGCCCCATGAGGTGACAGAAAAAAGGAAGAAATAATCGACCCGGGGGCAAAACCATTGAAAAGACTGAGGGATCGAGAAGGGCACAAAAATTGGAGGGAAAAGTTGAGTAAATAAGGTGGCCAACCTCAGGAAGGTTTGGGCAAAACTCAGAGTGACAGGGAAGATACTGAAGAGGGAAAGGCCATGTCTGAGAAGAGGAAATCGGAGGTGAGATGATGGCAGATTTGAAATGGAAACCAGAAAGAAAATGCTGGAGAAATGTATTGTTTCAACTTGGGATGGGGAAGATTCAGCTGCTCAGTCCCAAAAGATACCAATCACATTAATACTGTCAGTAGGGAGTGGCTGAGTTCCCCAGTGTTTAGATTGGATCACTAACATTAATATTGAGCAGTGAGACCATTTGGCCCATTGGACATATCCTTCCAGTAGAAACCTAAAATTCCCTTATCACAATATCTAACTGCTTAAATTAATTAATTTTTAGTTTTTTGCCTCTACTACCCTTCCCAGTGACCATTTCAGGTACTGATAATTCCTGCTGTGACCATAGTTCTGAACTTCTCTTTTACCAGGTTTATCCTAGTCTTGTAGTTACAATTTTGTCTTGTTTTGCACACTTTGTACAAAAATAATAAATTGCAGGACAACGGAGTATTACAGTTTAAACTCTTTTAATGAAGCATAAGGTCTGTAAGCTTTCTCAATCAATACAGCACCATGTGGACAAGATGGAGTCAGGACCCTGGGTCCTCCAAAACAATAGCAGTCCTTACAGATGCCTGCAGGCCAATGACAACTCAACATGTGATCACATGTGAATATAATAGGTATTCCTTACAGATGCCTGCGGGCCAATGACAATTCAAAATGCAAATGTTACATCCCCTTTCTTTTAAAAGAAAAATGTTATGCATTACTTTTGAACCTTTCTTCTACACAATGTTCTCAGTAGCATCAACATATATGTAAACTCAACGTTTAACTAGCACTGAAAACATCTCAACGTTTCAATAACGATGTACAGTTTTTTTTAAGGCAGCGATCCGCCTACACCCTTTGACAGTTCACAATCAAGGATAACTCTAGGCTTGACCTCTCGTCGGAATGACGGTGTTGTTCCTTGGTGTTCAGGAGGAGCCTGCGATTGCGGCGGTACACCTGTCCTTCTGGAGTGCGGACGTGATACGATCGCTCAGTGTCAGCTGGCTGGATGGCGACTGCTGGCTTCCAGTAGTCATGCTCCTGGATTCTGATGGATTCTCCATTGTGCAGCGGCGGCTGTAGTCTAGCTGACCTGTCATAGTATCTCTTTTGGTGTTGCTGTCTCTGCACACGTTTTGCATGCACTTGCTTGCAGCCGACGACCTGCCAGGGCCTGTCTGGGATACAGTGAGGTATCATGGGCTCTTTGACATTTGATGGGCGGCGTTCTAGACAAATGGAACATTTTCCGACAATGTCCTCAACGTGTTTGCACATTCTGGGCCAAAACATAATGTCACGTGCTCTTTGTTTGCATTTTTCCATGCCCATATGTCCAGCATGAATTTTTGTCAACATCTCTTCCCTGAGACTGGTAGGAATGATGATTTTCTCCCCTTTGAAGACGATTCCGTTGATTTGTGACATTTCGTCTCTGTGGTTCCAGAATTCAGATATGCTCTGAGGGCATTTCCTCCTTTCCTCAGGCCATCCTTCATGTATGACTTTGCTCAGCAGTGTGAGTTGTGCATCTTTCTCTGTTTCTGCTCGGATCTCCTTCAGTTTTGAGTCACTCACAGGTAAGCTGTTGTACACCATGTGCACCTGCACATCCATGCCTTCACTGAGGCTGCTGTTCTGGTAGCTAAGAGACTTTCTGGAGAGCGTGTCTGTGACAAGAATGTCTTTGCCTGGACGGTGAATGATTGTGAAGTCATACTTCTGTAGCTGAAGGATCATTCTCTGTAGCCTTGGTGGGGCTGCTGCTAGTGGTTTCCTCATGATTGACTCAAAGGGCTTGTGGTCGGATTCCACAATGACTTGTCGGCCATAGACGTACTGGTGGAAACGCTTACATCCAAACAGAATTGCATACTGCTCTTTCTCGATTTGAGCATAGTTGATTTCACTGTCTGTGAGAGATCTGGAAGCGTAGCCGATGGGCTTTCCTTCTTGCAGTAATACTGCGCCTAGTCCGTACTTTGACGCGTCCACTTGTAGTCTGAGCTCTTTGTTGGGGTCGAAGTAGGCAAGAACCGGTCCTGGTTCTCTGGTGATTAGGTCTTTCATTTTCTGAAATGCTGTGTCATGTTGTTTGTCCCATAGGAACTCATTGGATTGTTTGAGCAACTGACGCATGGGTGCGTTGATTTCGGAGAGGCTCGGGGCAAACTTGGCTAAGTAGTTAACCATGCCTAGTACTGTCTCTAGCTCTGCGCGGTTCTTCGGCGGCTCCATCTTCTTGATGACAGAGATTTTCTCTGGATCCGGCTTAATGCCATCAGTTGAGAGGCGATGCCTGAAATAACTGATCTCGGTGGATCCGATTATGCTTTTCTTGGGGTTGAGCCAGATACCTTTCTCCTGTTATCTTTGCAGCATCGCACGGAGGTTCCTGTCATGTTCCTCTCTATTCCTGCCATAGATGAGGATGTCGTCTACGATTGCGACTACTCCATCGAGGCCTTCATAGGTTTCGTCGATCTTCCGCTGGAATTCATCCTGAGCTGAGATAAGACCAAATGGTAAACGCAGAAATCGGTAGCGTCCAAATGGTGTGTTGAACGTTGTTAGCTTAGATGACTCTTCCGTGAGCTTGATAGTCCAGTATCCTGATCATGCGTCCATTACACTGAAGTAACGTGCTCCCACTAGCTTGGGTGTGATGTCATCTAGCGTTGGTAGAGGGTAGTGAGGACGTTTGATAGCCTTGTTCAAATCTCTGGGGTTGAGACAGACTCTGAGCTTGCCTGTATGTGGTTTCTCAACCACTACTAACGCGTTGACCCACTCTGTCGGTTCTGTTTCCCGAACGATGATTTCTGTATTCTCCATGCTCTGCAGCTCCTCCTTCAGGCGACTGTGTAGAGCAAGGGGTATCCTTCTCAGTGGGCAAACCACAGGGGTTGCTGCTGGGTCAAGGTGAATAGTGCATTCACCTGGGAATAGTCTGATTCCTTTGAAAACGTCAGCAAACTCCTCCATGACTGTCTGCTTCTCAACTGGTGCTGTCAATGATAGCACTTGCTTGACGAGGTCCATGTCTAAACATGCCTTTAGACCTAGCACTGGAGGTGCTTGAGTGTCAATAATGTAAAAGTCCAGCATCATGTCGCTTTCTTTGTACTTGCATTTCATCACGCATGTGCCTTTTACATTGAGCTGCTCACCCCCATAGCCGGTCAGTCTGCGTGAGGTGGGCTGTAGCTCACACTCATCCTTCAAGCTGTGATACTCACTCAGAGGAATTACATTAACCTGAGCTCCAGTGTCTAGTTTAAACCTAAGCTCTATGCCCTGTTTTCCTATCTCAATATCGGCATAGGCTTGCTCAGTCTCTGAAATCTGTTTTTTCTGTGACACAGAATCAATAAACAGTTCCTCTGCATTTGGCTCTCTATCTGGCATTTGGCTGTCACTCACTGTGTGTACTGTTTTTCTGAAAACAGTCCTGCAAACTTTAGCAAATTGGTTCCGTTTACCACATTTAGTACATTGCCTTCCTTTGGCGGGGCAGTACTCCTTTTCTCCATGCCAGTTGTTTCCACAATATCCACAGTTTTTGAAGCGTTTTATGTCTGTTACCCATTTTTAGAACTCTTGCTGTTCTTTCTGTTCTGAAACACGCTCTCTGGGCAGTGTTCTTTGGTGTGTATCTATTAACTGTCTGCACTGTCTGTTCACTTGAGCTGCTCGTGGTGCTGGTTATGGTTTTCAACTGTGCTTGGGCTATCTTGTGCAATCTAGCTATGTCCATAGCTTTGTCCAGCATTAGCCCGGACCCAACATTCAAAAGTTTCTCTCTCACTTTAGCTGAATGTATTCCAAACACGATGCGGTCTCTGACCATCTCATCTTTATCTGCTTATGCACAGTCTTTTACCAGTAGTTTTAACTCAGTCACGAACTGTTCAAATGACTCACTAGCTCCTTGTACTTTCTCCTGAAACTTGTACCTAGCGAATATCGTATTTGTCTTGGGCATCACATATGCTTCAAAACGGTCAAAATAACTTTTCAGTATCTTTGCTTCATCCATGGTGAGAGACCATGGGCTAGAAATTCAGTAGGCTTTGCGCCCAGTTTTCGCCCAAAGAGGGCTTTTGCGCCACTTGCTGAGATTGCGCCGATATTCAGCGCTGCGGTAATGGCGGCGTTAGCCAGTAGCGCTGCGCCGCCACCGATGACGTCATCGGTGTGCGCAGTGCCCCGCTACCGCCCCGCTACCGCCCCGCTACCGGCCCGACCGCCATATTTAGTTGCGGCCGCCTTTTCTGCAGCGGCCGCAAACAGCGATCTGAAAACGGGGCCGTCCTGCAGCCTTAGTGGGGCGAGTTAAGGCGGAGGTGCGGCCGGCCGCTTTTTCGGCGGCCGCCTGCCCGCACCTCCTTCCCCGGCCTCCTCCACCCCCCCCCCGCGGCATTGCCGGCTGTTTTCCGGGAGCCCGGCACTTCTCCGTGGTGCCGGGCTCATTTGCCGGCACTAGCGAGTGGCGATCTCGCTGTTGCAGGCACCTCCCCCTTAAGAGAGGGAGGAAGGCCTGCAGTACCGCAGCCTGCCGCTCCGCAGCGGGTGGCGCTGCGGCACCTAGCGTGCCGAAATTCAGTTTCAGCGCCCCAAGCGGGGGCGGTCACACCCTTGAATAGCGGCCGGCTTCGACTTGGGGCGCTGAAACTGAATTTCCGGCGGGCGCAAGTGGCTCCGCGCGCAGCGGTAACTTCTGGGCGCAAGCGAGCTGGTGGGCCCAAACTGAATTTCTAGGCCCATGTGTTAAAAATGTCTCTCCCTTTTTCTTCGATCCACAGGAGTAGGTAGCTGCATCTTTCTTCCTCCCCTTTGCTTTTCAGAGGACCCGAGAACATTAACTCCACGTGTTGCTTGAACTTGCACCATTCTCTATGTAAGTTCAAAGATTGCCAATTCATTCGAGGTAAGGGAGCTCCAACGATGTCCATTTCAAATCCCTGTTCTGACACCATGGGCCAGAAATTCCAGAACGGGGCTTGCAGCGCGTGCAAGCCCCGTATTTGCACTTACCCCGCGCTCCTGCCGATCAGCTCCAGGGACGCCTGCACTTCCAGAAACTGAAACAAGAATCCCGGGCAGCGTATGACGTCACGCCGCCCAGGAGTGCAGCCAGCGCGGACCCAGGAGCGTGCAGTGTAAGTGAGACACGCCCCTTGAGGTCTCAGTTTCACTGGACACGCCCCCAATGTTTCTGTCAAGCTGCTTTGCTTTTTTACATGCAAAGCAGCAGTTTAAATAGGTTTTTGGAAGTTTTTTCAAGATTTTGGTAACTTTTATAAAATTTTTAAAATGTTTACATTATTTTGAGTAATCTGAAGTAGTTTTAAAGAGAATTAAAGCAATTTAAAGACTTTTAAAAGCCCTAAAAGAATTTTTTTAATTCCATTTATTTATTTAGCAATGTCGTCGTCATACGTGTCTTCACACTGTTCCCTTTGGGGAACTGTATGAAGTTGTGGAAGGATTTATGTCCGTGATTAACGCTCATTCCGTGACCGTAACCATCTTTGAACCAGCCATTAGGGCGGTTAGTCCTATGGCGGGAGGGTTTTACGGGCTCCCACAAGCTATACAAGGAGGGGGGGCCACCCACACCCACGGACGCAAATATCCCACTGGATGTCAACCCAGAATTTAGAGCCGGAGCTCCGACTCCACTTGCCGGGACTGTCTGGAGCGGGGTTCGAAACCCTACCCTGATCTGGCCCAGCGGCAGGGATCCTACCGCTATGACAAAGGCCCAATCCGATTAGCAACGTGAAATGGCAGCATAGGGCTCCAGTCACGGGGAGGGAAAAGGCGCAGGAAACGTATGGGTGTCACCTTTTGTGCGGAGTGGGCCTTTTGCGTAGCAGTAAGCATCCCCGCCACTGGGCCAGAAGGAGTAGGGTTTTGAACCCCACTCCAGACAGTCCCGGCAAGTGGAGTCGGAGCTCCAACTTTAAATTCTGGGTGGACATCCAGCGGGATACTTGCGTCCGTGGGTGTTGGTGGCCGCCCCCCCCCCCCCTCAGATGGGTTGTGGGAGCCCGTAAAACCCTCCCGCCATAGGACTAACCACCCTAATGGCTGGTTCAAAGATGGTTACGGTCACGGAATGAGCGTTAATCACGGCCATAAATCCTTCCACCACTTCATACAGTTCCCCAAAGGGAACAGTGTGAGGATACGTCCGATGATGACCTCTTGCGCAATGCACCTCCTTGGACCCTCAGTCGCAGGTGCGAGGGGGCAAGTGGTGCAAGTGTTAAATTTTTTATTTTATTGACATGTAAAATGTTGGCCCAATAATTCCCTTCCAAATGCGCTAGTACGGTCGGGGTACTTACGCATCTGGCCGGATGAAATGCCGGTTTTCAGCATGCACAGTGCATGTGGGGAAAACCGGCATTTCCTGTCCTCTGAACGAAGGGGTTCAGAGGCAGAACGCGTGCGACTGCACATGCAGCACGTGCGCAGTATAATTCGCCGCTTTCATTAATGCTTTCAGTGAGGTCCAGTCATTACAACTTACACATGAAAAAAGCATGGGTACAGTTGCTACAGAGGCTGCGGAGGAAGATATTTCTTATCGTGGAGCTTCTGAAAGTATGTATGTCTGTATATATTCCTTTGCGTGTTATGTATATATTCCTTTACTTATGTGTATGAATGTATTATTTAATTATGACTTTCAGAGAAAGTAACTTATTGGAAAATCATAATTAAAAACATACATTCATAGTAAAGGAATATAAAACATACATGCATATACGTAAAGGAATATATGTGGACATACATACATAACTCATTCTCACATTCCATTCACACAGCCACAATTGCTCCTTCTACCTACCGTTCTGAAAACCCTTTAAAAAAAAAAAAATTTTTAACTTTAAAACTTACTTAAAATTTCTTAAAATAACTTCCCTCCCTTTCCCAAACAAAAATATTGCATTTCAAAAGCTCCACGATAAAATATATCTTCCTCCGCAGCCAATGAACCACTTTACACTTGCTTTTTTTCAGTGTAAGTTCTGAGGACTTACCCTCACGGATTTCATGAATGAAATCCACGAAGTTCACTGCGCAAGCGCTGCCTGTGCAGTCGCACGCGCTCGAG
Organism: Somniosus microcephalus; assembly: GCF_052327205.1. Classification (NCBI taxonomy): domain Eukaryota; kingdom Metazoa; phylum Chordata; class Chondrichthyes; order Squaliformes; family Somniosidae; genus Somniosus; species Somniosus microcephalus. Next base: position 165,090,172 of record NC_140999.1, on the reverse strand, counting down.
GTCTGGAAATGCCGGCGTTCCCCGCATGCGCTGTTCCTGCTGAACGCCGGCATTTCCAACGGCCAGAAGCGTGAGCACCCCGAGCGCACTCACGCTTCTGGCCTGGAATTTCTGGCCCCATGTCTTGTTTTGCACACTTTGTACAAAAATAATAAATTGCAGGACAACGGAGTATTACAGTTTAAACTCTTTTAATGAAGCATCAGGTCTGTAAGCTTTCTCAATCACTACAGCACCATGTGGACAAGATGGAGTCAGGACCCTGGGTCCTCCAAAACAATAGCAGTCCTTACAGATGCCTGCAGGCCAATGACAACTCAGCATGTGATCACATGTGAATATAATAGGTATTCCTTACAGATGCCTGCGGGCCAATGACAATTCAACATGCAAATGTTACAAATTTAACTGAAAGTACTGCTGTGGATTTGCCTTTCCTATTCCAATTATTACTTTAGGTCTGATCAGAGACTGAGCAAACCTCCCAAAACATGAGGAGTGATCTGATCGAGGTGTTTAAATAGAAGGTCCACCACCATCTAGGGATGGGCATTAAAGATGGTCTTGTTAGCATTGACCACATCCTGAGTAAAAATTAAAAAGGGAATTGACAAGATAGATGAGTTCCAATACTCATTTTGCTAATAGGGGGATCTGTAATAAAGGGACACCTGTTTAAAATTAGAACTCAGCTGTTGAAAATTTAATCCAGGAGAAAATTCTTAACGCAAAATGTTGTTGGATTGTGAAAAGCACGACAACAGGAGGCCATTGATGCAGATTTAATTCAGGTATTTAAAAGGGGATAGATACTTAAAGTAGAGAAACATGAGGTTGAAAAAAGTAGATCTACCATTGTAAATAACATGGCGAAGCTTGCTGAATGGTGTTTTGCTGTGTTCCTTGAAGTTACTAGATTGATCTCCACTATGACTTTCGGGTGAGTGTGAATAATTTCACACTGAAGGGGAGGAATCGGAGGCATTCACTATGGATATCCTTGAACAACTGGCTCAAAAACAGCAGTACCAAAAAACCTGCTGTAAGTTGTTTGACTACAGTTTTCTATGGAATGTTGCATGTGAGCATAAAGAAGGTGAAGAAGAATAACTTAGAAAAGGGGATGGTGTGTGGTATCATTTTTAGCCATTTTGTTTTGCTTTTCGAGACATCCTCTGGAGCAAGGTAGCACCAACACTGATTGTAGAAGGTCTTGAGACAACTTTCCGTCAAGACATTTCAACATCATGCTGCCACGATATTGATGGCTCCCAATAACAGCTGGCTGTGCCGGCCCATTCAAGTGGTGTGGAGGATATTCTTTTAAAGATTGGCAGCTCTGACAGGGTAGCTAATCTTACATTTGTAGAGCTCTAGTTTGTGAAGATTACAGATTTAATGCCTAGATGTATCAGAAATTACATTAATTTTATTTCTCCAGATTCTCGAGAAGCTTAAAGACATTGCCGTGTATCTTTCCAAAGATGATTGGGCAGACCTAAGTGAATGGGTAGACATCCGTTATAAGAAAGTGCAGCAGAACTATGAAACCATGCTTGCAATAGGTTTGTACAAAATCAATTATTTTCTTCCTTTCAACATTTCTTCCTTCCTGTCCTGACCACTCTGATTCGTACTGGCATACAGTTCTTCCAATATTACACCCAAGTGGATGTTCTCCTCATATGTGGTTAGATATTTTGGCTGGGATTTTCCATCTCACTGCTGCTGGCACAGATTAGGAACGCACATCAGGAAATGCAGCACCTCCATCCTATGATTCACTGAATATTAATTTATGACTGTATCGGTGCCGTCTCCTGCTCTCGCCCTGAACTAGAAAATTTCATTCACATTTGCTTCCAATTTCCACCCTCCCCATACCTTCACATGGTCCATCTCCAACTCTTCCCTTCCCTTCCTCGACTTCTCCGTCTCCATCTCTGGGGGTAGGTTATTGACAAACATTCACCACAGCTACCTGGACTACACTTCCTCCCACCCCGCCTCCTGTAAGGACTCTATTTCATTCTCCCAATTTCTCTGTCTCCGCCGCATCTGCTCTGACGATGCCACCTTCCATACCAGTGCTTCCGACATGTCTTCCTTTTTCCTCAACCGACGATTCCCCTCTACCGTGGTTGACACGGCCCTCGACCGTGTCCGTTCTATCTCCCGCACTTCTGCCCTCACCCCTGCCCCTCCCTCCCAGAACCACGATAGGGTTCCCCTTGTCCTCACCTTTCACCCCACCAGCCTCCACATTCAACGGTTCATCCTTCGCCATTTCTGCCACCTCCAGCGTGATCCCACCACCAAATGCACCTTCCCCTTACCTGCCCTTTCAGCATTCCGTAGGGACCGCTCCCTCCGCAACACCCTAATCCACTCCTCTACCACCCCCAGCACCCCTTCCCCTTTGCCTGGCACCTTCCCATGCAAGCGCAGGAGATGCAACACATGCCCTTATACCTCCCCCCTTCCCACTGTCCAGGGCCCCAAACACCCCTTCCAGGTGAAACAGCGATTTACTTGTACTTCCTGCAATTTAGTATACTGTATTCACTGATCACGATGTGGTCTCCTCTACATTGGGGAGACCAAACGCAGATTGTGAGACCGCTTTGCGGAACACCTCCGTTCAGTCTGTAAGGGTGACCCTGAGCTCCCGGTGGCCTGGAACTTTAATTCACCGCTCCATTCCCACTCAGACTTCACCGTCCTCGGCCTCTTGCATTGTTCCACGGAAGCTCAGCGTAAACTCGAGGAACAGCACCTCATCTTTTGATTAGGCCCTCTACAGCCCTCTGGACTCAACATAGAGTTCAACAATTTCAGATCATAACCTCGGCCCCTATCACATATATATATATATTTTTTTCCCTCCCACATGGCAGCTGTCCTTCATTCTGCCAGTGCAATTCACACTCCAACTAGAGCCACCCTTTGTTCCTTAACCTGTGCCATTACCACCTCCTCTTGCCTTGAATATCTCTTAATGTCTCTCAATATCTCTTAATCTCTCCTGCTTTCTATCCTATCACTGACCTTCCCTTTTGTTCTTTCATCCCCTCCCCCTTTTCCCAGCCCCTAACTTGCTTTAAAATCTATTCTATTTCCTGCTTTTTTCCAGTTCTGACGAAGGGTCTTCGACCTGAAACATTGACTCTGTTTCTCTCTCCACGGATGCTCCCTGGCCTGCTGAGTTTTTCCAGCGTTTTCTGTTGTTATTTCGGATTTCCAGCATCCGCAGTATTTTGTTAGAATATTAAATTAATTGCCTTGAAAAAATCCTGTCTGAGTGTCGATAGTCGTGTGATGTGCGGGACAGCACAGCTGATCCTGATCTCACCTGACTATCAGAACACCTCCTATTGTGACAATATGGGTTTCCCCCCACTCTTTGTGCAAAACTACTAAATGATTGTCATTAAAACTAAATGAAGAATAAAAACAGTAAATATTGGAATAAGGGAGGAAAGCTCTACATCTCAGATGCCATCAAGGACCTTCCTTTCCCTCGGAACTGAGAGTGACCGTCAGCTGTCACAAATGTTAATCTCCTTCCATTGGACTCTCCAATGGGTCCAATAGGGAGCAGTGGCATAAACAAATACTGGGAGAACAAGGCTCTTAGAGGGCATGGGTCTGAGTGCTGTGCTCCCAGCTCCCCAGCATAACATAAAAGCACCTTTTCGTCTGATCAGTCTGTGCTGGATTTAAATCCAGATGCCATTGATGAAAGGAAAGCCTCTGTGCTGCTCTTACCTGATACTTTTATAAAATGGTTCAATGCAACAGATGCCTTACGTCAGTAAGTTAAGTCAAATTAAATACAGGCAATTATCAGCTGTAGATGAGTGGAATATTTTAACTTTCACAGGATTGAATGTACCAAAACCAGCGTTCATGTCAAGACCTAGCAGTGGGCGCCAACCCCATGTGTATGTTTCTAGTGACTCGGATGAGGAGTGGACGCCTAAACATCTTGTGAAAAACCCACCAAGTAAATTGAATGTGTTTTCTTTGTTAAAGTATTAAATGTGCTTTTTTATCACCCTGATTATAACCAGTTTGTCCAGCAGCTAGTACATATTTCTGTCAGCAGGCAGTTACTTAGAAGTTTTGGAGAGCTGGAGAGGTAAGTAAATTGTCTGATCACATTTTCCCTTATACTTGTGTAAGTTTTCTTTTCCAATTTTTATCTGCATAATGTATTGATTATTTTCGAGCCTGAATAAACTAGATGGGGTCGATTTTTAACTCAGGTGCGGGGAATTGTCGTGTTTCCCACACGAATCTAAATGCATCTGTGAGATTGATGCAATTTTAACTCAATTGGCCAATTGATTTCCAACATGTGGGAACCCTTGGCAAATGAGTATTTCCAGTCAGAAAGTCGCATAATATGACGTCATCATTGCTGCTGCATTTAAGGTCTGCAACAAGCCTTGCTTCTTCTGCAGGCTGCCAACCTTTTGGCATTTGATGGCACAGGAACCTACGGGAAAAATGGCCAGCGGGAGGCCAAGATCATCTCCTAATTTTGATGAGGCATCACTGCAGGCATTGTTGGATGGGGCTAGGGCCCACAGGGAGGTCCTGTTCCCTTCTTCAGGGAGGAAGAGGCCTCCCAGTCAGACGAAGGCTGTGTGGCTACAGGTGGCTGGGGAAGTCAACTCCTTGGGGCTCACACAGCGCACCTGGATGCAGTGCAGGAGAAGATTCCATGACCTTCATCGCACTGGAAAAGGAAGTATGAAGTTTCCATCACCCTCAATCTGATCCCCATTGCCTTTCCTCACCAACACTCAGCTTTAGCAATCTCTTCCTCCACATTCCACTTGACACTCACATCCATGCACCCTTACCCATTCCCTCTCTCTCTATGCTCACATTCGCAGAACTATGCCACCATGCAGCCCTCACACTCCCTCTCACTCTGATGCTTTGAACACAACTGACAACACACAGGGAGGGCCCTTGGTCTTGCAACCTCACTCCATCTTTGTCTCCTTCTAAGTATCAATGCTATGCAATCTCTACACTCACTCCCTCATTCTCACTCAACCTCCACTTGTCTCCCTCATTGCAGGAAAAGAGAGCTCACAACAGGAGAGAGCGAGCCAGGACAGGAGGAGGGCCACCCTCATTAGCCCAACTCACCCCCTGGGTGGAAGCCGTCCTGGAGATTGTCGGGGATGATACAGAGGTGGAAGTTGGGGAAGGACAGACAGGTGCATCCCCGCAAGCTGGTGAGAGAATAGTTTTCCATCTCTCTCATTGACATTGCATGAGTCGCTGATAATGATTTTGAAGCTACATCATATGGACTTATGATCATCTGTAAAATGCAATGTGCATGTAACCTTGGCATCACATCTCTAACTCTTTCCATTACTCCCCCAGAGGACCATCGAGAGCCCCCGTCCCCACTGTGCAGGAGGAAGAGCCTGAGATTCCAGACTCCTCAGAGGAATCTGCAAACTCTGAGGGCGCAGCGTCAGCAGAAATAAGCGCACCCAGCACCAGCGCAGTCACTCACACCTCGGGGGGACCTTCGGGACATAGAGTAGTGTTGTCACCTGGTGTATCACAGCTCACAAGTGAGCATCAGCAGATTGTGGAGACAGGGACAGCAGTGGAGAGTCCTCGTCGGAGGGTGCAGGACTCTGCCAGCTCGGCTCAGCTGCATGTCGACCCTCTGCCTCTGGGTCCATCCATAAGATCAGAGGTGATGGAACTCCATGCACAGATGCAGGAGTCTCTGGCAGGTTTTGTCTCCAGGGTCGCTGCGAGTGTGGAGCGAATGGAGGAGTCCATAGCGACCATGAGTAGAGCCTTTGTGGAGTCAGTGGCGCATGGACGCATCAACACGGACAGGATGGCTACCTACGTGGAAATGATTGCTGCCTCCATGGTAAGACTGGCTACTGTAGAGGAGAGGATGGCTACGGTAGAAGAGAGGAGGACTAAGGTAGAGGAGAGGAGGGCTACGGCCATGGAGGAGGTTATTCGCCAGGGTAAATCCATGTTGACTTTGTCCGATCCTGTCACTGTTTTCCAAGTGCTTGACTAATCTACTGGAATTTTTTGAGGATGTAACTGGTAAAATAGATAAGGGAGAACCAGTGGATGTGGTGTATTTGGACTTTCAGAAGGCTTTCGATAAGGTCCCGCATAAGAGATTAGCGTGTAAAGTTAAGGCACATGGGATTGGGGGCAAGGTACTGACTTGGATAGAGAACTGGTTGACAGACAGGAAGCAAAGAGTTGGAATAAATGGCTCTTTTTCCAAGTGGCAGGCAGTGACTAGTGGGGTACCGCAGGGATCGGTCCTAGGACCCCAGCTATTCACAAAATATATTAATGATCTAGACGAGGGAACTAGATGTAATATCTCCAAGTTTGCAGACGACACAAAGCTGGGTGGGCGTGTGTGCTGTGAGGAGGATGCCAAGAAACTCCAGTATGATTTGGACAGGTTGGGTGATTGGGCAGATGCATGGCAGATGCAGTATAATGTGGATAAATGCGAGGTTATCCACTTTGGTGGCAAAAACAGGAAGGCAGATTATTATCTGAACGGCAATAGATTGGGAGAAGGGGAAGTGCAACGAGACCTGGGTGTCCTTGTGCACCAGTCACTTAAGGTAAGCATGCAGGTGCAGCAGGCGGTTAAGAAGGCAAATGGTATGTTGGCCTTCGTAGCGAGAGGGTTCGAGTACAGGAACAAGGATGCCTTGCTGCAGTTGTACAGGGCCTTGGTGAGACCACACCTTGAGTATTGTGTGCAGTTTTGGTCGCCTTATCTGGGGAAGGATGTTTTGGCCATGGAGGGAGTGCAGCGAAGATTCACCAGACTGTTACCTGGGATGGCAGGAATGATGTATGAGGAGAGATTGGGTCGATTGGGCTTATATTCGCTGGAGTTCAGAAGAATGAGAGGGGATCTCATTGAAACTTATAAAATTCTAATAGGACTAGACAGACTTGATGCAGGAAGGATGTTCCCAATGGCGGGGAATCCAGAACCAGGGTTCACAGTCTAAGGATAAGGGGTAAGCCATTTAGGACTGAGATGAGGAAGAATTTCTTCACCCAGAGAGTGGTGAACCTGTGGAATTCTCTACCACAGAAGGCAGTGGAGGCCTATTCATTAAATATATTTAAGAAGGAGTTAGATATATTTCTTAAAGCTAAAGGGATCAAGGGATATGGGGAGAAAGCAGAGACAGGGTACTGAATTTGGATGATCAGCCATGATCTCATTCAATGACGCAGCAGGCTCGAGGGGTCGAATGGCCTACTCCTGCTCCTATCTTCTATGTTTCTAAAGCAGCCAACTTGATCAGCACTCCATATAAAAAAATTGATTGTTCTGTGAAAACCGTAAATAAGTGGCCTTAATAAATAGAACCAGCAGGTTACATGCTCCCCTCCAGTAACCTCCACATATTAAGCATTAATAGCTGTTTCAGGTTCCAGGTAAAATACTTGAGTGCGTGCTTTGGAATATTATTATTTCACATTATAAGCTGAAGGTGCATGAGATAAGACTTTTATATTACATGAATTATATTAAATTAATTATATATTTTTATTTCTTCGTTTATGGGATGTGGGCGTCGCTGGCCACGCCCAGCATTTATTGCCCATCCCTAATTGCCCTTGAGAAGGTGGTGGTGAGCCGCCTTCTTGAACTGCTGCTGTCCATCGTAGCAGTTTTTTTTTTGATACGTTTGAGTGTCTTGCTGGGCCATCTCAGAGAGCAGTTAAGAGTCAACCACATTGTTGAGGGTCTGGAGCCAGACCGGGTGATGTCGGCAGATTTCCTTCCCTAAAGGACATTAGTGAACCAGATGGGCTTTTTACAGCAATCCAGTAGTTTCATGGTCACCATTACTGATACTAGCTTTTTATTCCAGACTTATTTAATTCGTGAATTTAAATTCCCCAGCTGCCGTGGTGGGATTTTTAACTCATGTCTCCGGATTATTAGTTCAGGCCTCTGGAGTACTAGCCCAGTAACATAACCACGATGCTATTGTTCCCGATAATATTAAATTTTATTATATTTTATTACATTACATTACATAGGAACAGGAGGAGGCATTCAGCCCCTCGATTCTGTTCCGCCATTCAATGAGATCATGGCTGATCTGTATCTTAACTCCATTACATTATATTATTTTATATTAATGGCCCAGAAATTCGGGTCTCCACAGGTGAGTACGCATGGGGTACTCACCCGTAGGCCCAATGGAAGTGCAGGTTTCCTGCATGCACTGCACATGCGCGGGAAACCGGCACTTCCGTTCCCCTGAACGAAGAGGTTCAGAGGTCGAACGCGTACGCGGGGGAGGCTGCGCGTGCACATCGAACTTCGTTTTTTTTACAGGTTTTCCCGGGAAGGTAAGTCTGCAGAAGTTAGAAATGTAAAAAGCAGGCATAAGGCCTGCTTTTTACAAGGCAAGTGGTGAATTAATTAAAATTAAAACATTTTTTCCACAGGTTTATTATTTTTAAATATTTAAAGCAAGGTAAGTTTATTTTTAGCCCCGTTAGAAAATAAAATTATTTTTTTCAAAAATTTAAATTATTGTTTAAAATAGTTATTTCATGTAATTTATAGTTTATTTAAAAAATGTGATTTAAAAAAAATTTATTTGAAGATTTAGTGATGTTTTGTAAGAAGAAGGGGCCCGTAGTATTTTTAAGTTTGACAGCTCTTCCTGTCAGACTTATGAATGGAGCATTCCCTGCTCCGATTGGCTCTTCATGGCCCACGTGATCCCAGGGGACACATCGAACTAACTGCGCCCCTGGGATACGCAAGCACTGTACGCCGGCAGCTGGACCAGGCCCCGGATCGCAATTCCACGGGGGCCCACAGCTCAACGGCCGGCTCGCAAGGTAAGTGCAGGTCGGGGGCTTGCACCCGCGGGAAGCCCCCGACCCGAATTTCTGGGCCAATATAATTACCATCTACAAGATACACTGAAGCAACTTGCCAAGGCTTCTTCGACAGCACCTCCCAGACCCGCAACCTCTACCATCTAGAAGGACAAAGGCAGCAGGCGCATGGGAACACCACCACCTGCAAGTTCCCCTCCAAGTCACACTCCATCCTGACTTGGAAATTTATCGCCGTTCCTTCATTGTCGATGGGTCAAAATCCCTAACAGCACTCTGGGGCCACCTTCACCACAAGGATTGCAGCGGTTCAAGAAGACGGCGGCTCACCACCACCTTCTCAAGGGCAATTAGGGATGGGCAATAAATGCTGGTCTCGCCAGTGGCGCCCACATCCCGTGAATGGATAAAAAAAATTACATTACATTACATGATATTACATTATATATTATACCAACAGATTATACCAATCACTGTACTTCAAAGGTTTATAATTGCGTGAAGTGGCTTGAGATGTTTTGAGGTGAGGCACTATATAAGTGTAAGTATTATCTATCCATGTACAACTTCAACGTCATGCTTAAAAATGTTAAAACTATGTAAAGAAAAAAAGAAAGCCAGGCATTTTATGTTTTTTTTCTCACCCGGAGATGGAAATTTGCAAGCACCTTCCAATCTGCAATTAGACCTTTGCGGCCTTTACGGGACGTGCCAGCTTAAATACAGGTCTACCTTAGTGGTAGTATAATACATGGTCCATTGCATGGTATAACATACCAGTCATTATAAAAGCAGCATATCATCCAATGCACCATGAGCAGCGTCACAGAACCTCCACTAAAATGTGTATACGTGCCTTCGACAATGATGAATCATCCAACGTTTCATGACCCACGTCAACTGAGATCTGCTATCCCTCCGATCTAACGTCTTTCCAGCATGTTAATGGAGCATCGTGCAGCCCTCGCTGAAATACATTGGCTTCCATTGAAGATCCTCGTCCTTGTCTAATCTTGCCACACCCTGTTAGATCCGGGTATCTTAATGTTGTGTCCTTCAATAATCAGACAAAGACTGCAGGGAACGATCAACAGGTGTTTACTGAATGAGGGTTCAAACTGCAACTGACTGTACAGATCATTACTCAGGTTTATATACAGGTGTGGTCACTGCCGGTATTACAGGATACAGGTGCTGTAAAAAGTAGCTCTCCCCCTTAAAGGTACATACATTACAATTCCTCCCCTTTTAGATTAACAGTACCATATCAAACTAATTACAATTAACACTTTTAACATGCAACATTAACTGAAAATAGTCTATTTATAAATTCAGTCTTTGGGGAGGCTTCCTGATTCTTTCTGGATAACGCCTTTCCCGAGTGTCTCGCTCTTGGTGCGGATGCGATTCTAACACGCTGTCGTCAGTTGATTCATCAGCTTCCAATGCTATTGATTCTGAGGTAGATGCGACCTGTACGTCGGGTTCCTCACCAGGTACGTATGGCTGAGACATGGGGTTGACTCGTTCCTGTGACTCTAGGATCTGGTCAGCATGGCGTCTGTGGTGAAATAAGTCTTATAAGTATATACCTTATTCTACCTGTGTATAGTTTCCTATTGTAATCTATTGTAACCCTGCTGTTTTCTTGGTTGGCCAGGAATGCTGATGTACTGTATACCACTCTGCTGTGCCATTGATTGTCCTGATCTGTTACTTCGCCCCTGGCTCCGCCTCCTAGTTCACTTCTGAGAAGCTGGTCAGAAGGCTAACATGTGTGTTCTGTTCTGTCCAGTTCTAAGCTATTAAAAGCCAACTGTTTGAGTTATAACTACCAGTCTCTGTAGCTATTTAAGGTATATCAATTTTAATAGCTTATTACTTCCAGGGATGGACAGACTCCTGAAGCCGGAGCGTCTAGACAGTGATCCACATGCGGCGGATGCATTGAAGAAATTCGCACATTGGTCAAATGTTTCGAACATTTCATTGCATCGCTCGATGATGGGGCCAACAAACTGGGCCTACTGACTAACCTAGTAAGTCATCGGACTTACTCGCTAATCGAGGACGCTTCTACATATGAGGATGCACTTGCGACTCTCAAGGCCCAATACCTGAAGCCTGTTAACGAGGTGTATGCCAGGCATCTCTTGGCTACCCGCAGGCAACTACCGGAGGAATCGCTGGATGATTTTCTACAGAATCTAAAGGCCCTGGCAAAGGACTGCAACTACAAGGCCGTGACGGCCATTTTGTACCAGGAAGAAGCAGTTCGCGATTCGTTTATATCGGGCCTTCGATCGAATTACATTAGGCAGAGGTTGCTTGAAAGGGACACTCTGGATCTAAAGACGGCCGTGGCTACAGCTCGATCACTGGATGTGGCGCAGAAGAACTCCGAGACCTATGCGTCAGGCCATGTGAGGAGGCGCCATCCTCTCCACCTGGGCCTCGGACCAGCCCTACACCACGGGAGTCTCCACCCAGCCCCACCACTGCAGCGATGTCCCGCGGACCAAGATGCTACTTCTGCGGCCAGCTCAAGCACCCCAGACACCGATGTCCTGCGAGAGACGCCACATGTTTCAAGTGCAAGAAATGGGGACATTTCAGCAAGGTATGTAAGGGGAATCCCGTACCTGATACAGTCTCCGTGGCCCTACACGTGGTCCCAGAATTTGATACTGTCTCAGCGGCCGCCTACGGATCTACGATAGCCTCAGTCACGGTTGACCAGTCCAGACCGCATCCACTATCAAAGTCTATGATGGACGTTAAGGTAAACGGACACCCGACGAAGTGTTTAATCGATTGCGGGAGTACTGAGAGTTTTATTCACCCTAGCCTCATCAAACCGTACTCACTAAAGGTGTACCCTACCCGGAGCAAAATCGCGATGGCATCTAAGTCCCTCACTTCGGAGGTAATTGGTTTCTGTAAAGTAACACTGACTGTTAAGGGCACAGAGTATAAAGATTTTAAACTCCTTGTGTTGCCGCAGCTCTGCGTGAAACTAATTCTAGGCCTAGATTTCCAGTGCCACCACGAGAGCGTCACACTTGCATATGGCGGATCCCAGCCCCCGCTCACAGTTTGCGACCTCTCCACTTTAAAGATAAGCCCGCCATCCCTGTTTGCCAACCTCGCCCCAAACTGTAGACCTATCGCGACCAAAAGTCGACGGTACAGTTCGGAAGATACAAAATTTATAAAAGAAGAAGTAGGAAGGCTACAGCGGGAGGGTATCATCGAAAATAGTAATAGCCCGTGGCGTGCTCAGGTAGTGGTGGTTAAAACTAACGAAAAGAAACGGCTCGTGGTCGACTACAGCCAGACCATCAACATATATACGCAACTAGACGCTTATCCCTTGCCTCGCATCTCCGAGATGGTGAACCAGATTGCCCAGTATCGTGTGTTTTCCACTATTGACTTAAAGTCTGCCTATCACCAGCTCCCCATAAAAGTAGACGACCGTCCTTATACGGCTTTTGAAGCAAATGGGCGCCTGTACCAATTCCTTAGGGTACCCTTTGGGGTCACGAATGGAGTTTCCGTTTTCCAACGGGAAATGGACCGTATGGTAGATGAGAATGCGTTGGAGGCAACATTTCCGTACCTGGACAATGTTACTATCTGTGGACGCGACCAACAGGAGCACGACCGGAATCTCGCTAAATTTCTAGAGACTGCCCAAAAGCTAAACCTGACCTATAACGAGCACAAATGTACTTTCAACACTACTCGTCTGTGTATTCTCGGCTGTGTGGTAGAGAATGGGGTAATCGGGCCAGACCCTGAACGATTACGCCCGCTTAAAGAACTACCACTGCCACATAACCCTAAGGCCTTAAGAAGGTGTCTGGGATTCTTCTCTTATTATGCTCAGTGGGTGGCCAACTATTCGGACAAAGCCCGAGCCCTTATCAAGTCGACGTCCTTCCCTCTATCAGTAGAAGCGCAGGAGGCATTCACCAACATCAAACGGGACATTGAAAAGGTCGTGGTATGTGCTGCAGATGAGAGGATACCCTTCCAGGTAGAGAGCGATGCTTCTGATTTCGCGTTGGCTGCAACCCTCAACCAGGCCGGGAGACCGGTAGCCTTCTTTTCCTGTACACTACAGGGTCCTGAAGTCAGGCATTCTTCCGTTGAGAAGGAAGCACAAGCAATTATCGAGGCGGTCAGACATTGGAGACATTATCTCGCCGGCAAACGTTTCACACTCCTCACTGACCAGCGGTCTGTGGCCTTCATGTTTAACACGAAGCAGAGAGGCAAGATAAAAAATGACAAGATCCTAAGATGGCGGATAGAACTGTCCACTTACGACTACGATATTATGTACAGGCCAGGAGCACTCAACGAGCCACCCGATGCCCTATCTCGAGGGGTATGTGCCAGCCTTAGTACTGACAAGCTCCAAAGTCTCCACGACGCACTCTGCCACCCAGGAATCACCCGATTGAATCACTTCATCAAGCCTCGCAACTTACCCTACTCCATTGAGGAGGTCTGAACGATGACCAGAGCCTGCCGCGTTTGTGCGGAATGCAAATCCCGCTTCTACAGGCCTGAACAAGCTCACCTCATCAAGGCAACTCGGCCATTCGAGCGCCTAAGCCTTGATTTCAAAGGTCCTCTCCCATCGGTTGATCGTAATGTCTATTTCCTCAACGTTATAGACGAATACTCTCGTTTCCCCTTTGCCATTCCCTGCCCGGACATGACCAGTGCTACGGTAATCAAAAGCCTCTGCAACTTATTCTGTCTGTTCGGTATGCCCAACTATATCCATAGCGACAGAGGGACGTCGTTTATGAGTGATGAGTTACGCCGGTTCTTACTATCAAAAGGGATTGCTACTAGTAGAACCACTAGCTACAACCCCCGGGGCAATGGGCAGGTTGAGAGGGAGAATGCGACAGTGTGGAAGGCAGTCGTTCTGTCTTTAAAATCGAAAGGCCTACCGACCTCTCGCTGGCAGGAAGTTCTTCCCGATGTACTGCATTCCATAAGGTCTCTGCTGTGCACCGCAACAAATGCTACTCCTCATGAGAGGATGTTCGGTTTCCCCAGGAGAGGATGTTCGGTTTCCCCAGGAAATCTTCCTCAGGTATTTCACTACCCGGGTGGTTGATGTCCCCGGGCACTGTACTGCTACGAAAACATGTGAGAGGTCATAAGAATGATCCCCTAGTGGAGGAAGTACAACTCCTCCACGCCAATCCTCAGTACGCATATATTCAATACCCTGATGGACGTGGGGATACTGTTTCAATAAAGGACCTGGCTCCGGCAGGAGAAGAGAGAGAGAGCGATGCTGCTAGCGAAGATGCGGGTGTGGCGCACCGTGATGCGCCGCCTGTGGGGGTGGGATGCCCGGAGGTACAAGACGTACAAAACGTCGTTTTGGAAAACCCAGCAGACGCTGGGACGGCGGAGGAACCTGAGCAAGTCCCCCAAGAGGTTCCTCGGCCGACACTACGTCGCTCACTACGAACTGTAAAACCCCCGGTCAGACTTAACTTATAGGAGGGGTGAATGTGGTGAAATAAGTCTTATAAGTATATACCTTATTCTACCTGTGTATAGTTTCCTATTGTAATCTATTGTAACCCTGCTGTTTTCTTGGTTGGCCAGGAATGCTGATGTACTGTATACCACTCTGCTGTGCCATTGATTGACCTGATCTGTTACTTCGCCCCTGGCTCCACCTCCTAGTTCACTTCTGAGAAGCTGGTCAGAAGGCTAACATGTGTGTTCTGTTCTGTCCAGTTCTAAGCTATTAAAAGCCAACTGTTTGAGTTATAACTACCAGTCTCTGTAGCTATTTAAGGTATATCAGCGTCTCACAATGTTCTCCCCAACATCCACTGTGTACATTAGTGGCCCCTGCCGTGTGCATATCGTTCCTGGTTGCCATTTCTCTGTTCGGTAGTCGCGGGCCAAGACTGGTTGCCCTACATTGAAGCTCCTTGTCGGCTTCTCGTTGATGTGCTGGAATTGCTTATTCTCAACATCTCTTCGTACATTTGGTCTGAGCAAATCCAGACGAGATCTCAGCCTTCGGTTAAAGAACATCATGGCCGGGGCCTGGTTGGTGACTGCATGTGTCGCATTTCTGTAGGCTAACAGGAAATTGTCCACCTTATGCTGCAGTGGAATGTCGTCATCGCACATGGCCTTTACTGCTTTTTTAAAGGTTTGTACGAACCTCTCAGCCAATCCATTTGTGGCTGGATGATACGGGGCAGATTTGTAATGCCTTACCCCATTCCTTTTCATAAATCTTCGAAACTCTTCGGACACAAACTGTGGTCCGTTATCAGAGCAAATCTGCTCTGGCAAGCCGTTCCTGGCAAAAATGGTCCGTAGGACTGCAATAGTTTTCTCCGTGGTGGTGGAGGACATTTTGATCACCTCAGGCCATTTCGAGTGTGCATCCATGGCTATTAAAAACATTGAGTCCATGAATGGACCAGCAAAATCAATATGCACCCGTTGCCATGGAGATGAGGGCCACTCCCATGGGTGTAGAGGGGCATGTGGTGGTGCATTTTGGACCTTCTGGCATCCTGAGCAGCTCTTTGTCAGGTCCTCGATTTGCTGATCGATCCCCGGCCACCACACATAAGCCCTAGCAAGGCTTTTCATTTTCACCCCTCCCAGATGACCCTCATGAAGCTCATTGAGCACTCTATCCCTTAACTTGGGTGGAATTACCACTCGGGATCCACACATCAAGGTCCCCTGGCATACTGACAGCTGTTCTCTTCTGGATGAGAATGCTGGCAACAGTGAGTCGCCATGTGCTGGCCATCCCTTCACCGTCAAATCATATACCCGAGACAGTGTCGGGTCATTTCGGGTCTCCTTCTCTATACCAGCGTTAGTTACTGGCAAGCATTCAATTATAGTCGAATGAAATATTTCGACAGGATCCACTGCTGGTGCTTCCTCCGCAGTAGGCAGTGGCAGGCGTGATAGCCCATCATCGTTTCCATGCTGTTTCGTGCCCTTATACTCGATATCATATTGGTGCGCCCCTAGGAAAAGGGACCATCTTTGTAGTCGTTGCGCAGTCATCACCGGAACGCCCTTCTTTGGATTAAAGATGGAGACAAGTGGTTGGTGGTTAGTCAGCAAGGTGAACTTCTGCCCGTGCAGATAGTGATTGAACTTTTTCACTCCCCACACTAGGCTGAGGACCTCCCTGTCAATCTGGGCGTAGTTACGCTCGGCTGAGGTTAGTGACCGAGACGCAAAGGCTACTGGCCTCTCCGAGCCGTCCGGGAATTTGTGCGACAGCACCGCTCCAATGCCATAGGGTGATGCATCACACGCCAACTGAATTGGTAGTGCTGGGTTGAAATGAGCCAACACCTCTTTTGATGTGATCAATGCTTTGCTCTTCTGGAAAGCTCGTTTACATTCGTCACTCCACTTGCATGGTACCCCCGTTTGCAGTAGGGTGTTCAGTGGGTGTAGTACGGTAGACAAATTCGGCAAGAACTTATGGTAGTAGTTCACCAGCCCGAGGAACAACCTCAGTTGTGACACATTTTCCGGTGCTGGAGCCTTGACTACTGCCTCAATCTTTTCAGGGGACTTATGTAACCCCTCTTTATCAATAACGTGGCCACAATACGAGATCTGCTTCTGGAAAGTCTTGCATTTGTGGCAATTAGCTCAGTGCCCATATTCCTTCAATCTAGTGAGCACCTGCTCCAGGTTGGCGAGGTGACCACTGTCATTTTCGCCCGTGACCAGGATGTCGTCCAAATAACACTGGGCCATTGGAATCCCTTGCAGGACTTCTTCCATTGCCCTTTGCCAAATAGCCGGAGCTGATGCTACCCCGAACACCAGCCGGTTGTATTGGTAGAGACCTTTATGAGTGTTGATCGTGAGGTACTATTTTGAGGCTTCTTCTACCTCCATTTGCAGGTACGCCTGGGCCAGATCAATCTTAGTGAAGCGTTTCCCTCCAGATAGCGAGGCGAAAATATCTTCAATCCGCGGAAGCGGATATTGTACAGTGTGAAGGACTGGGTTCACTGCCACCTTAAAGTCCCCACAGATGCAAACCTTCTTTGGTTCCCCAGGCGTATTAGTCAATGACCTCTTCATTACAGGAACGATGGGTGTAGCCCACTTGCTCCAGTCCACTTTGGACAGTACTCCTGAACATTCCAAACCTTCCAGCTCCGCTTCGACGGCTGGGCGGATCGCAAAAGGTACTGGTCTGGCCTTAAAAAAACTTTGGGCTTGCATTTTCCTCTATTTTGATCGTCGCTGTTATGCCTTTTAGTGTTCCGAGTCCCTGCTGGAACACTTCTTGTGCATCAGTTAGCATTTTTGACAGTCGTCCAGGTGTGATGTCGTCATCCTTTTTGGCATCTACAGTCAGTGCTTGTATGGAATGCCAATCTAGCTGTATCTTCCGGATGCATTCACGTCCTAGTAGTGGTGGTCCTCCATCTGGCAATACATATAGGTCCATTTTTGGTGTTTCCTTGCCGTTATATATAACGTTCACCCTTATTTTTCCTTTGGGGTAGACTTTTTGCCCCGTGTACGTCTTCAAGACAATCTTTGTATCTCTCAAGGGTATATGTGAGAATAGCCGCTTGTAGCCCCTTCGGTTTATGACTGTTAGGGCTGATCCTGTGTCCAATTCCATTTTCACTTGGACTCCTGCTATCTTGAGCGTGACCCAGATAGTTTGGTGATCCTCCGTTTTGATCACATTATGTAGTTTCAGACAACCCAGCTCCTTGCTTCCGGAGTCTGTATCACTCTTCTGTTCGTCTGAACTACTCTCCGTCACCTTATGTACCTTCTTGTACTTCTCCTGTGGAGATTTCTTGCTGCTGGTTTTCTTTCCTGACCTGCAGACTCTTGCTATGTGTCCTACTTTTCCACACTGTCTGCACACTTTGTCCTTGAACCAGCAATCATTATGGTCGTGTGTTGTTCTGCCGCAGCGATAGCACTTCACTGTTCCGTATGACATTTCATTTGTGCCATATTCTTGCGGTCTCCATTGTATCTCTGCAGCGCCCCGTGCGGCAGCTTCGTGTGATACTGCAATGCTGAAAGCCTTGTCCAGCGTAAGATCCTTTTCTGATAGAAGCTGTTTCTGGGTTCCTTCACTTTGAAGCCCACACACAAACTTGTCCCTTAAAGTATCTGCTAGTCCCGTTCCAAACTGGCAGTGTTTCGATAGCTTGCGCAGTTCCGTTAAATACTCAGCACTACTTTCATCTTTATGTTGGTTCCTTTTGTGAAACTTAAATCTTTCTGCTATCAGCAGTGGTGTGAGGTTTAAATGATCCTGTAGGATTGACACTATGTTTTCAAAATCCTTTTTGTAGTGTCTGTGTATAATAAGACACAGACTGCAGGAGAAAAGGTACAACAGGTGGTTACTCAACGTGGCTCACAGTGGAACTGCCTGTACAGATTACTACTCAGTGCTATATATAGGCGTGGTCACTGCCGGTACTACAGTATACATGAGCTGTAAAAAGTAGTTCCTCCCTTAAAAGGTATATACATTACAATTCCTCCCCTTTTAGATTAACAGTACCATAACACTCATTTAACAATTAAATATCAAACTAATTACAATTAACACTTTTAACATGCAACATTAGCTGAAAATAGTCTATTTATATATTCAGTCTTTGGGGAGGCTTCCTGATCCTTTCTGGATAGCGCCTTTACCGAGTGTCTTGCTCTTGGTGCGGAGGCAATTCTGGTCCCCTGTCGTCGGTTGGTTCATCAGCTTCCGATGCTACTGTTTCTGGGGTAGATGCGACCTGTACGTCGGGTTCATCACCAGGTACGTATGGGCGAGGCATGGGGTTGACTTGTTCCTGTGACTCTAGGATCTGGTCAGCATGGCATCTCACGATGCTCTCCCCAACGTCCACTGTGTACATTAGTGGGCCCTGCCGTGTGCATATTGTTCCTGGCTGCCATTTTTCTGTTTGATAGTCGCGGGCCAAGATTGGTGGCCCTACATTGAAGCTCCTTGTTGGCTTCTCATGGATGTGCTGGAATTGCTTACTCTCAACATCTCTTCGTACGTTTGGTCTGAGCAAATCCAGGCGAGATCTTAACCTTCGGTTAAAGAACATCATGGCTGGGGCCTGGTTGGTGACTGCATGTGTCGCATTCCGGTAGGCGAACAGGAAATTGTCCACCTTGTGCTGCAGCAGAATGTTATCATTGTACATAGCCTTTATTGCCTTCTTAAAGGTTTGTACGAACCTCTCAGCCAATCCATTTGTGGCTGGATGATACGGGGCGGATGTGTAATGCCTTACCCCATTCTTTTTCAAGAACCTCCGGAACTCTTCGGACACAAACTGTGGTCCGTTGTCGGAGCAAATCTGTTCTGGCAAGCCATTCCTGGCAAAAATGGTCCGTAGGACTGCAATAGATTTCTCCGTGGTGGTGGAGGACATTTTGATGACCTCAGGCCATTTCGAGTGCGCATCCACGGCTATTAAAAACATTGAGTCCATGAATGGACCAGCAAAATCAATATGCACCCGTTGTCATGGAGATGAGGTCCACTCCCATGGCTGTAGAGGGGCCTGTGGTGGTGCATTTTGGACACTCTGGCATCCTGAGCAGCTCTTGGTCAGGTCCTCGATTTGTTCATCGATTCCCGGCCACCACACATAAGCCCTGGCTAGGCTTTTCATTTTTACCCCTCCCAGATGACCCTCATGAAGCTCATTGAGCACTCTATCCCTTAACTTGGGTGGAATTACCACTCCGGATCCACACATCAAGGTCTCCCGGCACACTGACAGCTGTTCTCTCCTTGTCGAGAATGCTGGCAACAGTGAGTCACCATGTGCTGGCCATCCCTTCACCGTCAAATCATATACCCAAGACAGTGTCGGGTCATTTCGGGTTTCCTTTTCGATACAAGCGTTAGTTACCGGTAGGTATTCAACTATAGTCGAATGGAATATTTCAACAGGATCCACTGCTGGTGCTTCCTCCGCAGTAGGCAGTGGCAGGCGTGATAGCCCATCAGCATTTCCATGCTGTTTCGTGCCCTTATATTCAATCTCATAGTGGTGCACCCCTAGAAAAAGTGACCATCTTTGTAGTCATTGCGCAGTCATCACCGGAACGCCCTTCTTCGGATTAAAAATGGAGACAAGAGGCTGGTGATCAGTCAGCAAGGTGAATTTCATAAGAACATAAGAAGATAAGAAATAGGAGCAGGAGTAGGCCAATCGGCCCCTCGAGCCTGCTCCGCCATTCAATAAGATCATGGCTGATCTGATCCTAACCGCCAATCTACTATCACAGAACCATCTCCTGAATCTAACAGAATTAGACACATGAAATAGGAGCAGGATCAGGCTACACGGCCCCTGAGCCCGCTCCGCTACCCACAGAGCCATGACTCATCCGAACCTAGACTCATGTCCAAATTCCTGCCCGCTCCCCATAACCCTTTATTCCCTTTACTTCTAGGAAACTGTCTATTTCTGTTTTAAATTTATGTAATGATGTAGCTTCTACAGCTTTTTGGGGCAGCATATTCCATGGACCTACCACCCTCAGTGAAGTAGTTCCTCCTCATCTCAATTTTGAAAGAGCAGCCCCTTATTCTAAGACTATGCCCCCTAGTTCTAGTTTTACCCATCATCGGGAACATCCTCCCCGCATCTGCCCGATCCAACCCCTTCACAATCTTATATGTTTCAATAAGATCGCCTCTCATTCTTCTGAACTCCAATGAGTAGAGTCCCAATCTACTCAACCTCTCCTCATATGTCCATCCCCTCATCCCTGGGATTAACCGAGTGAACCTTCTTTGTACTGACTCGAGAGCAAGTATGTCTTTTCTTAAGTATGGACACCAAAACTGTATGCAGTATTCCAGGTGCGGTCTCACCAATACCTTGTACAACTGAAGCAATACCTCCCTATTTTTATATTCTATCCCCCTAACAATGAAAGCCAACATTCCATTGGCCTTCTTAATCACTTGCTGCACCTGCATACTAACCTTTTGAGTTTCGTGCACCAGGACCCCCAGATCCCTTTGTACTTCAGTACTTTCCAGTTTCTTGCCATTAAGATAATAACTTGCTCTACGATTTTTCCTGCCAAAGTGCATAACCTCACACTTGTGCAGATAGTGATTGAACTTTTTCACTCCCCACACTAGGCTGAGGGCCTCCCTGTCAATCTGGGCATAGTTACGCTCGGCTGAGGTTAGTGATCATGATGCAAAGGCTATTGGCCTCTCTGAGCCGTCCGAGAATTTGTGCGACAGCACCGTTCCAATGCCGTAGGGTGACGCATCACATGCCAACCGAATTGGTAATAAGAACATATAAGAACATAAGAAATAGGAGCTGGGTTGTAATGGGCCAATACCTCTTTCGATGTGATTAGTGCTTTGCTCTTCTGGAAAGCTCGTCTACATTCGTCACTCCACTTCCATGGCACCCCAGTTTACAGTAGGGTGTTCAGTGGGTGTAGTATTGTAGACAAATTTGGCAAGAACTTATGGTAGTAGTTTACCAGCCCGAGGAGCGACCTCAGTTGTGACACATTTTCCGGTGCTGGAGCCTTGACTACTGCCTCAATCTTCTCTGGGGACTTATGTAACCCCTCTTTATCGATAACGTGGCCACAATACGAGATCTGTTTTCTAAAAAACTCGCATTTGGGCCGGTTAGCTCGGAGCCCATATTCCTGCAATCTAGTGAGCACCTGCTCCAGGTTGGCAAGGTGATCACTGTCATTTTCGCCCATGACCAGGATGTCGTCCAAATAACACTGGGTCCCTGGGATCCCTTGCAGGACTTGTTCCATTGCCCTCTGCCAAATAGCTGGAGCTGATGCTACCCCGAATACCAGCCGGTTGTATTGGTAGAGACCTTTATGGGTGTTGATTGTGAGGTATTTTTTTGATGCTTCTTCTACCTCCATTTGCAGATACGCCTGGGCCAGATCAATCTTAGTGAAGCGTTTCCCTCCAGATAACGAGGCGAAAATATCTTCAATCCGTGGAAGTGGATATTGTACGGTGTGAAGGACCGGGTTCACTGTTACCTTAAAGTCCCCACAGATGCGAACCTTCCTTGGTTCCCCAGGTGTGCTGCTCAACGACTTTTTCATCACAGGGACGATGGGTGTAGCTCACTTGCTCCAGTCTACCTTGGACAGTACTCCTGAACGTTCCAGACTCTCCAGCTCTGCTTCGACAGCTGGGCGGATCGCATAAGGTAACGGTCTGGCCTTAAAAAATTTTGGGCTTGTGTCTTCTTCAATTTTAATCGTCGCTGTCATGCCTTTGTGTTCCGAGTCCTTGCTGGAACACTTCTTTCGCGTCAGTTAGGATCTTTGACAGTCGCCCAGGTGTGACGTCGTCATCCTTTTTGTCAGCCACAGTCAGTGCCTGTATGGAATGCCAATCCAGTTGTATTTTCCGGATCCATTCACGTCCCAGTAATGGTGGTCCTCCATCTTGCAATACATACAGGTCTAGTTTTGGTGTTTCCTTACCGTTATATATAACGGTCACCCTTATTTTTCCTTTGGGGTAGACTTTTTGCCCCGTGTACGTCTTCAAAATAATTTTTGTGTCTCTCAAGGGTATGTGTGAGAATAGCCGCTCATAGTCCCATCGGTTTATGACTGTTAGGGCTGATCCTGTGTCCAATTCCATCTTTACCTGGACTCCTGCTATCTTGAGAGTGACCCAAATGGTTCGGTGATCCTCCGTTGTGATCACATTATGTAATTTCAGACAACTCAGTTCCCTGCTTTCAGAGTCGTTATCACTCTTTTGTTTGTCTGAACTATTCTCCGTCATCTTATGTATCTTCTTGTACTTTCCTTTGGTAGGTTTCTTATTGCTGGTTTTCTTTCCCAACCTGCAGACTCGTGCTATGTGTCCTACTTTTCCACACTGTCTGCACACTTTGTCTTTGAACCAGCAATCATTCTGGTCGTGTGTTGTTCTGCCGCAGCGATAGCATTTCTCTGTTCCATATGACATTTCGTTTGTGCCATATTCTTGCGGTCTCTGTTGTATCTCTGCAGCGCCCCGTGCTGCTGCTTCATATGATACCGCAATGCTGAAAGCCTTTTCCAGCTTAAGGTGCTTTTCAGATAAAAGCTGTTTCTGGGTTCCTTCACTTTGAAGCCCACACACAAACTTGTCCCTTAAGGTATCTGCCAGTCCCGCTCCAAACTGGCAGTGTTTCGATAGTTTGCACAGTTCTATTAAATAATCAGCATTGCTTTCATCGTTATGCTGGTTCCGTTTGTGAAACTTGAATCTTTCTGCTATCAGCAGCGGTGTGGGGTTTAAATGTTCCTGTAATATCGTTACTATGTCTTCAAAACTCTTTTCTATTGGCTTCGTTGGGGTTACTAGATTTCGTAATAAACCAAACGTCTTTGCACCCATTAAATTTAACAATACCGACGCTTTCTTGTCATCTGACACCTCATTTGCCTTGCAGTACGCCTCTATTCGTTCGACATATGTAGTCCAATCTTCGACTTCATTGTCAAATGCGGTGATACTGCCACTCTTCGGCATTTTGGGTGTGGTTTAAAATGGCCTCCCCCGCGCTTTCCTTCCTCCCCCGCTGCTGCCAACGCTGCTCTCGGCGGTCCTCGTGGCAATGGCGGCGCCTCGCGGGTTTCTGCGTGTCTCTCGCTCCCTCTCTTCGACGCTGCTCGGCCCCTGAACACCGGCTGCGCCCTGTGCGCTCTGCCCTCTCTCTCTCTCCCCCGTCGACGCTGCTCGGCCCTTTGCTGTGCCACTCGGTCGGGCTCTAGCCCGCCGCTGTCCGGGAAGGGTCTGCGCACTACCTGTTGCCAGCCCGTTTCGCTGGACCACCTCGACTGGAAAGCCAAGCCTGGCTCTCGACAGCCTCCCCCGCAATTCTCGAGTCTCTGCTGGATGACTGGGCGGTTGCCTGTGGTCGACGCCCGAGTCTCTGGCCTTGACCTCCAATCCACTGATCTCCAGGAACAAAACCCCAGGAGGTGATGCAGAGTTGCAGGTAGGTTCGAACTTGCCTTGTCGCCAATGTAGTGTCTGTGTATAATAAGACACAGACTGCAGGAGAAAAGGTACAGCAGGTGTTTACTCAACGTGGCTCACAGTGGAACTGCCTGTACAGATTACTACTCAGTGCTATATACAGGTGTGGTCACTGCCGGTACTACAGTATACATGAGCTGTAAAAAGTAGTTCCTCCCTTAAAGGTATATACATTACACTTTTCTACTGGCTTCTCTGGGGTTACTAGGTTTCGTAGTAAGCCATACGTTTTTGCACCCATTGAATTCAACAATACCAGCGCTTTCTTGTCATCTGGCACTTCATTCGCCTTGCAGTATACTTCTATGCGTTCGACATATGTCGTCCAATCTTCGACTTCATTGTCGAACGCTGTGATACTGCCACTCTTCGGCATTTTTGGGTGTGGTTAGACTGGCTTAAAATGGCGTCTCCCGCGCTTTCCTTTCTTCCCCACTGCGGCTTAAAATGGCGTCTCCCGCGCTTTCCTTTCTTCCCCGCTGCGGCTTAAAATGGCGTCTCCTGCGCTGCTGCCAACGCCGCTCTCGGCGGTCCTCCTGGCAAATGGCGACGCCCTGTGGGTTTCGTGCGCTGCTCCTGCGCTGCTGCCAATGCCGCTCTCTGCGGTCCTCGTGGCAATGGCAGCACCTCGCGTTTTCCTGCGCGCCTCTCTCCCCCGTTGACGCTGCTCGGCCCTTGAACACCGGCTGCGCTCTGCTCTCTCTCGCCTCTCTCCCCCGTTGACGCTGCTCGGCCCTTGAACACTGGCTGCGCCCTGTGCGCTCTGCCCTCTCTCTCTCCCCTGTCGATGCTGCTCGGCCTTTTTCTGTGCCGTTCGGTCGGCTCTAGCCGCCGCTGTCCAGGAAGGGTCTGCGCAGTACCTGTTGCCAGCCCGTTTCTGTAAAGTCTGTAGGTATTATGGCGAATTAATACACAGACTACAAGAGTAACTTTTAACAGGACTTTACTATTCGAAGGTCAGGGCGAATCTGCCCAATAAATCCTGACACAGCACTTATATACCGGTGTGGTCACCGTCGGTATTACAGTATACAGCAGCCAAGATAAAGTAGTGCCACACCTAAAATAGTTCTCTTAAAGGTGAACGGTTACATACAATAGTTCTCTTAAAGGTAGAACAGTTACATACACTACAATCCTCCCTTTTTAGCTTACAACATACTTATTCCCCATTAAACATAACATCATAACATATATCCAACTTCATGTTAAAACAGTTCACAGATGTAGTCTCTGCGGAAAACAGTTCATAGATTCAGTCTCTGCGGAAAACAGTTCACAGATTCAATCTCGGTGGATGCGCCTTCCGTGCTTCTTGACTCGGTCCTGACAACACCTCAGTGGTGTAGCAGTTCCCTGTGGTGTAGTCAGTTCACGTTGCTGGAGTGACTCATCCAATAGTCCTTCACTGGACTTAACAGCTTGAACTTCCGTCCTTCTGAACCAGCATTGTTGGCTTGTAAAAACTTGAGTACCTTGGGAAGTTTTTCTACTTCCAAACTGATTTGGCTCCGTTCGAAGGGACCCCGTGTGTGATCTAGTAGTGATGATGATGGTCCAGATGATCATCATCTTCTGCTTCGTCTTTTCCTTTTCTGCTTCTTGGAGACTCTCTGGGCTCCACTGTCAGCTGCCAGCTGCATGCACAGTTCCTCCTTCTCGTCCTCCTTTTTCCGTAGTAGCGCCACCATCTCCCGATGTTCCTTAGACTTTTTGTGATTCTTCATGGTTTCTGCACTTTGGGAGTTTTCATCACAAGCTGGGCAGAACAGGCCATCGTAATATTCGATGTCGTCCAACAGGTCATGGTAATATTCGGTGTCATCTTGAGCTAGGCCAGCGAGAGGGTCTTCTATTTCCTCCATACCCAGCTGGACATTAGCCAGCTTTTGTTCCAAATCCAGACATCTTTCCTGAAGAGACTTCTTCAGGCGTTCAGCTTCATCCAGCTTTTTCTGGGCTTCCTGCAAGTCTTTTACTAATGACGTCATTTGTGATTTCAATACTTCAACTTCATTCGGAGATTGGTTGATTGGACTATTCAATCCCTCTACTGCAGCAGCTGTTTCAACCTTCTGTTGTTCAACATTGACGTGAGTCAGCGTACTTTTGGCATCCAAGGGTTGCTCTGCTGCCATCTTCTCAGTCTGTGTTGCAACCTCAGCTATTTCAATAACTTTTGGGAGCTCCAAACCCCTCTCCTTTGAAGATTTAAACTCCTGTTCAATTTGTTCCCATTTCAGAGTCTTGTCCT
Source organism: Somniosus microcephalus (assembly GCF_052327205.1). Classification (NCBI taxonomy): domain Eukaryota; kingdom Metazoa; phylum Chordata; class Chondrichthyes; order Squaliformes; family Somniosidae; genus Somniosus; species Somniosus microcephalus. The sequence goes on along the minus strand of NC_140999.1, from coordinate 165,063,887 downwards.
TCAGCATATGAAGGAGTTGGCTGACCGTTAACTCCAAACCCCTCTCCTTTGAAGATTTAAACTCATGTTCAATTTGTTCCCATTTCAGAGTCTTGTCCTTCAGCATATGAAAGAGTTGGCTGACCGTTAACTCTTCTGACCTCATACGTTTCCCAGTAGCCGCAGGGCTGTTTATAACCTTGCCCTGGGGCTCCTTTGCTGTTTCTACTTCGCCATCATCCGCAGCCTCCACCATTCGAATTTCCCCACTTGAATCGTCCGGTGATGCTGCACCCAACTTCAGTAGGAGCTCGGAGTTCATGGCGACCAAATCAGTCTTTTCTGCCTGCAATCCGCTAACAAGCACTTTCAGTTGCTGAACCTCTTGCTCCACCAGATTAAAGCACGCACCTTCTGAAACCGAATCAGCTTTGATTCGTTTGGCCTCCTTGCCCCGACGGTTTGTGTGCTCCTGCTCCTTTTTCTCCATCAGCTGTTTCTGTTGTCTTTCCAGGTTCTCCCACTCTGTGTCACAGAACTTTTTCATTGCTTTCATCTCTTGTTCGAGACGGCAACTCAATTGTTCTAATTGCTGTTGTAATTTGAAATGGAGTTGAGTTCGAGCCCGGTGTTCCTCAGAATTGTGCATATCTGTAAACTGGACAGACTCAGAATTCTCTGTCAAACTATGTTGTTGTTGTTCAGTGGAATTCTGTTCTGAAACTTTGTTCTCCTCTGAAGCATAAGCATTTATGCACTCCTTCGTTTTTCCAACCTTAGTCAGCAAGTCCATTTTAAACTTGTCTTTCGCACCTGGGCTGGTCTTATCGTCATCCGTTTCAGAGTCTGAGCTGATTGTCTTCACCGAGTTCTCACTCATTATTGCTTTTAAATAGTGCCATTCCATGTTTATTTCCCAGATCCACTCCCGTCCCAGAAGTGGTGGACCTCCCTCAGGTAGTACATAGAAATACATTCCTTGGTGTTCTTTGCCCCTGTCTCTCACCTTGACTTTTATCTTTCCCATGGGGTATACTTTCTGCCCCGTGTATGTCTGCAATACGATCTTGGTATCTCTCAAGGGTATGTGTGAGAATAGCCGGTTGTAATCCCTTCGATTTATGACTGATAGGGCTGATCCTGTGTCCAATTCCATTTTCACTTGGACTCCGGCTATTTTTAGCATGACCCAGATAGTTTGCAGGTCAGCTTCCTTACTCACATTGTGAATTCTCAGACTACCCAGTTCCTGAACGGTTGGGTCTGAATCCGAATTCTGTTCATCTGAACTCTTCTCAGCCACCTTGTGTACCTTATTGTACTTTTCCTGCGGTGACTTTTTTTTGTTGTTGTTGGTCTTCTTTCCTGACCGGCATACCTTAGCTATGTGACCAAGTTTGCCACATTTTCTACATTCCTGGTTTTATAACCAGCATTGGTTCTGGTCGTGTGTTGTCTTCCCACAGCGATAACATTTCGATGTACCCGAAGTAATTTGATCCACACTGAGTACCGCTGCCTTCAGCTGCATTTCCGCTGTGCCTCTCGCTGCGGCTTCGTGCGATGCTGCAATAAGGACAGCCTTATCAAGTGTGAGATCGTTCTCTTCTCGCAGACGCTTTTGCGTTCCTTCCTTCGACAACCCGCACATGAACTTGTCTCTCAATGCCTCTGTCAGATTTTCCCCAAACTGGCAGTATTTCGCTAGTCTACGCAGTTCGACCAAGTATTCCGCGTTGCTTTCCTCTTTCCTTTGCGTTCTCGCATAGAATTTGAATCGTTCCGCCAACATCAGTGGTGTGGGGTTCAAATGATCCTTCAGGACAGCAACAATATTAGCGAAAGTCTGATCCGCCGGTTTAGCTGGTGATAGAAGATGCTTCAATAGCCCGTATGTCTTTGCCCCCATTGCGTTTAATAAGGTGAGAGCTTTATCATCATCTGCTATCTTATTGGCCTCACAATATATCTCGATACGTTCTACGTACGTGGCCCAATCTTCCACCTCGGAATCGAAGTTGTTGATGTTACCATGCTTAGGCATCTTCACTATCTCTCACTATCTTTCTGCGAAACAAACACGAAATTTTTCTTTAACTTTTTTTTTCAAAATGGCGGTTTCCCGCGCTTGTCTTCTTCCCCGCCCACTTTCAAAATGGCGGTTTCCCGCTTCTGTCGTCTTCCCCGCCTACTGGCGGCTTCCCGCATTTCTTCCCCTGGCGGGAGGGGTAAGCTTTTCCCTCGGGCGACGACCGCTGGCTTTCGGGGTTCGCAGCCTGCGCGTTAGCTTCAGTGCGTTCCTTGTTCCCTTTTCTCGGCAGGGCAACCGGCGCTGGGTACAACCCATTGACGGCGAACAGTTTCAGCCGCTGGGCTGGATCTCGCTCAGTCTCCCTCGCTCGGGCTCTGTTGTTCCCTTTTCTCGGCAGGGCAACCGGCGCTGGGTACAACCCGTTGACGGCGAACAGTTTCAGCCGCTGGGCTGGATCTCGCTCAGTCTCCCTCGCTTGGGCTCTGTCTCTCCCGCTCGCTCGGGCTCTGTCTCTCCCTCAGCGGCTTCCAATCGCGCCTCCCAGCCCTCTCGCAGTCCGGTGCTTTCCTCCCCGGCTGCGGCTGAGTTCTCCGTGATTTATTTATTTTTATATCTTCCCGCGCCTTACGATCCCGGTCGCAGCGCTTCGTGGCACGGTCGCTGCCCGGCCTTTTTCACTCCAATCGCGCCTCCCAGCCCTCTCGCAGTCCGGTGCTTTCCTCCCCGGCTGCGGCTGAGTTCCCCGCGGTTTATTTATTTTTATATCTTCCCGCGCCTTACGATCCCGGTCGCAGCGCCTCGTGGCCTCGGTAGCTGCCCGGCCTTTTTCGCCGGTCGCGGTCTAGCTGTCTCACGACGCCGTTGCGTCTCCCAGCCCGCTTGTACCGCGGCTTCCGTGCTCCACGCTGCCCCAGTCTCAGCGCCTCTGGGCCCGACTTCTGTCCGGCTCCTTTCTCCCAACCGTGGTCGAGTTCACCGCCCTTATCCTCCGTTTATTTTTTTTATTTTCCCTTCACTCACAGTCACCGTGGCCGACTTGCTTCTCGTGCTGATCGGCTCACTCACCACTGTGGCAGAAGGGACAATCAGTGCCTGTTGCTGATGGAAGGCTTCGTGTCTGAATTCTTCATTCTTCCTTGCTCTGCAGACTCGAGTTTTCTCTCAGCAGAACGACGAGGGCGGGTGCCTCTTCTCGACGCTCGTTAACTGCTTCGGAAGTATTGTTGCCGCAGGGTAAGATCGAACTCGTCGCCACTGTAAAGCCTGTAGGTATTATGGCGAATTAATACACAGACTACAAGAGTAACTTTTAACAGGACTTTACTATTCGAAGGTCAGGGCGAATCTGCCCAATAAATCCTGACACAGCACTTATATACTGGTGTGGTCACCGTCGGTATTACAGTATACAGCAGCCAAGATAAAGTAGTGCCACACCTAAAATAGTTCTCTTAAAGGTGAACGGTTACATACAATAGTTCTCTTAAAGGTAGAACAGTTACATACACTACAGTTTCGCTGGACCACCATGACTGGAAAGCCAAGCCTGGCTCTCGACAGCCTCCCCTGCGATGCCCGTGCTTCTGGACTTGACCTCCTTCCACTGTTCTCCAGGAGCGAATCCCTGGGAGGTGATGCAGAGTTGCAGGTAGGTTCGAATCTTTCTCGTCGCCAATGTTAGATCTGGGTATCTTAATGTTGTGTCCTTCAATAATCAGACAAAGACTGCAGGGAACGATCAACAGGTGTTTACTGAATGAGGGTTCAAACTGCAACTGACTGTACAGATCACTACTCAGGTTTATATACAGGTGTGGTCACTGCCGGTACTACAGGATACAGGAGCTGTAAAAAGTAGTTCTCCCCCTTAAAGGTACATACATTACACACCCGATTACTGCAAACTTCTCCAGCTTTACATCTGCTGCCACACCCTTCAGTCCCTCTGGCTGACCTTTGGTGTCCCTCCTCCCTTCACTCCACAACTGGTGGCCCCGTGCCTTCAGCCGCCTGGGCCCCGCTCTCTGCAAATCCCTCGCTAATCCCCTCCGCCTCGCCACCCACAGAATCCTCCTCGAAACTCCATCTCCCAGTCACTTCTCCTAACCCTTGCTCCACGGCCTAACGCCCATTCGTTTGATTTGTAGAATCATAGAATGGTTACAGCACAGAAGGAGGCCATTTGGCCCGTCGAGCCTGTGCTGGCTCTCTGCAAGAGCTCTTCAGCTAGTCTCACTCACCCGCCCTTTCCCTGTAGCCCTGCAAATTTTTTTCCTTCAGGTACTTATCCAATTCCCTTTTGAAAGCCACGATTGAATCTGCTTCCACCACCCTTTCAGGCAGTGCATTCCAGATCCTAACCACTCGCTGTGTAAAAAAGTTTTCCCTCATGTCGCCTTTGGTTCTTTTGACAATCACCTTAAATCTGTGTCCTCTGGTTCTTGACCCTTCCGCCAATGGGAACAGTTTCTCTCTATCTACTCTGTCCAGACCCCTCATGATCTAGACTCTGCAAATCCCTCGCTAATCCCCTCTGCCTCTCCACCCACAGAAAACTTCTCAAAACCCCATCTCCCAGTCACTTCTCCTAACCCTTGCTCCACGGCCCAATGCCAATTCATTCGATTTATTTCTAAACACTGCGCCCCCCCCCCACCACGATCCCGTAAAGCAATTTGGGACATTTTCCATATTAAAGGCATGACATAAATGCAAGCTGTTGAGCGCGAATGATCTTTAGGGGACAATATTAGCCAAACCCATCTGTCGGGACTCTGACGGGATTAGGTGCAACGCTGGTTTCACACTCCGCCCAATTTTACTGTTCATTGAAGTCAGTAGGCCAATGAGTTAGGATACAATTGCCCTCTTAGATTCTGAATGTATGCCAATCAAGTGGCAACACTCACAAACACCTTGCTCTAAGCACAACCCCAGCCGTAGCTCACTCCTGCCTCTAAATCCGAAGGTTGTGGGTTCAAGTCCCACTCCAGAGACTTGAGCACATAATCCAGGCTGACACTCCCAGTGCCGTATTGAGGGAGTGCCGCACTGTCAAAGGCACCGACTTTCAGATATGATGTTTATCCGAGGCCCTGTCTACTCTCTCAGGTGGATATAAAACATCCCGCGGCACTTTTTGAAGAAGAGCAGGGGAGTTCCACCCGGTGTCCCGGGGCCAATATTTATCCCTCAACCAACATCACTAAAACAGATGATCTGGTCATTATCACGCCGCGTTTCCTACATTACACCAGTGACTACACCTCAAAAAAAGTACTTCATTGGCTGTAAAGCGCTTTGGGACGTCCTGAGGTCACGAAAGGCGTTATAGAAATGCAAGTTCTTTCTTTCTTATAGCTTACGTAGGGTTATACTGTTTTTAGATTTTGCAAATTGTAAAGCCTAAACGCATACACTAAAACTGTAGAGACTAAGCTATTCACACAAGTGGAATCCATTTTAATTGTTAACCATTTTAAACTCCAGTTGCCCCTTGCGTGGTCTCAGTGATAGATTCACCTTTCATAGCAATCGAAGCCAAAGCAATTTCTACTTACAAAGTTGTCGAGTTTGTTGCAAGGCAGTCTATGGTTGTAGCTTCCTTGTGTACCAGTGCAGTCTGCAGTTTAGGGGTTGCGCTATCTATTGCTGTGTTTTACATGGATCCAGTTCCTCAACTTTTAAACAAATAGCACAAGGGATTGAAGAACTGACGGCAGCGTGAGTCACCCACAGGTACAAAGGTCTCACTTTGTCTTGCAAATACAGGTGTTTTCTGTAGAACTTAGATGGATGTCAGATGGTTATTGCTTTGCAAACTTATTAAAGAAAGACTTATCACAAATCAGGATGCAAAGTAACTGCAAACAGAATTTGTCGTGCTAGGAAAGATTGCTCGCAGGTAACCCGCCCTAAACCCAAGAGAGGCAAGGTGAAAATTGGTATATCCAAAGCGGATGCCGGAAATCTGAAATAAAAACAGAAAATGCTGTAAGACCCTCTTTAAAATCTCTGCGCTCCTCCAATTCTGACCTCTTGTGCATCCCCCGATTTCAATCGCTCCGCCATTGGCGGCCGTGCCTTCAGCTGCCTGGGCCCCAAGCTCTGGAATTCCCTCCCTAAACCTCTCCGCCTCTCTCTCCTCCTTTAAGACGCTCCTTAAAACCGACCTCTTTGACCAAGCTTTTGGTCATCTGTCCTAATATCTCCTGATGTGGCTCGGTGTCAGATTCTATCTGATAATCGCTCCTGTGAAGCGGCTTGGGACATTTTACTATGTTAAAGGCACTATATAAATGCAAGTTGTTGTTGAACAGCTCAGTGGGTCGGGCAACATCTGTGGGGATAGAAACGGAATCAACACTTTGGGCCGATGGCCTTTGCGTTCTGACGAAAGGTCATCGAAGCGTTAACTCGAGCTTTCTCTCTCTCCACAGATGCTGCCTGACCTGCTGAGTGCTTTCAGCCTTTTCTGTTTTTATTTTATGAAAATTAATATGTCATTCTGGTGTCTGTGTCTGTGGGTTTCACCAGCTCCCACCTGCCTCACTAATACCATATTCATAGAAATTACAGCACTGCACAGGCCATTCGACTGATCGTTGCTGTGCCTTTGCTAGCTCTTCACGGGAGCTATCTACTCATTTCCCTACCCCTTTCTCTGTATAGTGTTTCTCATTCGTTCTCGGGATGTGGGCGTCGTTGGCATTTATTGTCCATCCCCGAGTTGTCCTGAGAAGGTGGTGGTGGGCCTTCTTCTCGAACCGCTGCAGATTCTATGCGGCAGTTTATGATACAACTGAGCGTCTCGCTCGGCCAGTTCAGAGGGGCAGTTAAGAGTTAACCACGTTGGTGTGGGACTGGAGTCACATATAGGCCCAGACCGGGTAAGGACGGCAGGTTTCCTTCCCTAAAGGACATTAGCGAACCAAATGGGTTTTTACAGCAATCTGACAGTTTCATGGGCCGGAATTTTCCGGGGTGGTTGCGGACACTATCGGAGGCGGGTCGGGTGGGAAAGTTGAAAGTTTTGGGAGCGGGTCGGGAACCCACCATCACCCCGCCCCCTAGTTCTACAATGGCTGTGGTCTTCCTAATATTTAATTGGCAAAAATTTCTGCTCATCCAGAACTGGATGTCCGTCAAGCAGTCTGACAATTTAGAGACCGTGGCGGGGTGGAGAGAAGAGGTGGTGAAGTTGAGCTGGGTGTGGTCAGCGTACATGTGGAAACTGACGCTGTGTTTTCGGATGATGTTGCCGAGGGGCAGCATGTAGATGAGAAATAGGAGGGGGCCAAGGATAGATCCTTGGGGGACACCAGAGGTAACGGTGCGGGAGCGGGAAGAGAAGTCGTTGCAGGTGATTCTCTGGCTACGACTGGATAGATAAGAATGGAACCAGGCCAGTGCAGTCCCACCCAGCTGGACGATGCTGGAGAGACGTTTGAGGAGGATGGAGTGGGCAAAGGCTGCAGACAGGTCGAGAAGGACGAGGAGGGGTAGTTTACCTTTGTCACAGTCACATAGGATGTCATTTGTGACTTTGATGAGAGCTTTAAGTGGTGCCAGCCCAGAGCACTGTATTGATGCAGGATTACCTCTGATTGACACTCAATTGGTCATTTTCTCTTTATAATCTAACATGCCATTAGCTTTTGTTTCATATTATCATAGATTTGTACAGCACCAAACGAGGCCATTCAGCCCATGGTGCCTGTGCCGGCTCTTTGAAAGAGCTCTCCAATTAATCCCACTCACCCTGCTCTTTCTCCATAGCCCTGCAAAATTTTCCTTTTCAAGTATATATCCAATTGCCTTTTGAAAGTAACTATTGAATCTTCTTCCACCGCCCTTTCAGGCAGCGCATTCCAGATCACAGATCACAACAACAGCGTAAAAAATATTCTCCTCATCTCGCCTCTGGTTCTTTTGCCAATTTTCTTCATTCTGTGTCCTCTGGTTACCGACCCTCCTGCCACTGGAAACAGTTTCTCCCTATCTACTCTATCAAATCCACTCATCATTTTTAACACCTCGATTAAATCTCCCCTTCAACTTTCCTGCTCCAAGGAAAACAACCCCAGCTTCTCCAGTCTCTCCACATAACTGAAGTCCCTCATCCCTGGTACCATTCTAGTAAATCTCCTCTGCACCCTCTCCAAGGTCCTGACATCCTTCCTAAAGTGCAGTGTCCAGAATTGGACACAATACTCCAGCTGAGGCCAAACCAGCAATTTAGTCTCCTCAGGTTCTGCTCACGCTTCCTCTCCTCCTCCAGTGTTGTCAGATCTTTCCCCTTGAACCTGTTCATAATTTTAAAGGGATATGACAAGACATCAGTGTAAAGATCTTCTCCACCCGGCCTGTTAAGAAAGGGATTGACGTCCATTCCTTTAAAGTAATAGAATAGATGGTATGAAGATTCAAAATATATTTTTTCAAAAATGCATTGATCAATATCTATGCCTGTTTTAAATACTTGCTCGGGTCTCGCAAGTAGGGGTCACCAACTCTGAGTGAATATATTCCTGGAGGTGTCATCACATGACCTCCTGCCTCCCACCGCCCCACCCCCACCCTCCCGCCATTGGTCGCTCGACATGTCCACCCTTGCGGAGCCCCACCTCCCCATGGCCAATCGCAAAGTGGACAGACTCTTCGTTACCCAATTGGAGGATTCTTGCCCATCAAACAAACAGCCTTTTTTCCCCCGATCTCCAGTATTTCAATTGCTAAGAAGCAAAAGTGTTCAAAGAAAATTAAAAATAAGACCCACTGTTTTACTCCTGGGTTGTCCTCCTCGCAGCACAGTGTCCTGGAGATTAGTCCTTCACTCCCGAAGGCTCCAGGGCAACCCTAGAGTGTTGGCAAACCCTGGTCCACAGCCAATGTCTTCGGGAAAACCTGAAGGAGATCATGAGTGGAAACCACGGCTGATTTGTCTCCTCCTTCTGCACACAGTTTTGGTCACCGTATTTAAGGAAGGATATACTTACATTGGAGGCTGTTCAGAGAAGATTCACTCAGTTGATTCCTGGGATGAAGGGGTTGTCTTTTCAGGAAAGGTTGTGCAGGTTGGGCCTATACTCATTGGAGTTTAGAAGAGTGAGAGGTGATCTTATTGAAACATATAAGATTCTGAGGGGGCTTGACAGGGTAGATACAGTGAGGATGTTTCCCCTCGTGGGGGAATCTAGAACTAGGGGGCATAGTTTCAGGATAAGGGGTCGCCCTTTTAAGACGGAGCTGAGGAGGAATTTCTTCTCTCAGCGGGTTGTGAATCTTTGGAATTCTCTACCCCAGAGAGCTGGGGAGGTGGAGCCAGTGAATATATTCAAGGCTGAGATTTCTGAACTATGGGGGGAGTCGAGGGTTATGGAGAGCGGGCAGGAAAAGTGGAGTTGAGCCCAAGACCAGATCAGCCATGATCTTACTGAATGGCAGGGCAGGCTCAAGGGGCCAAATGGCCCGCTCCTAGTTCTTATGTTCTTCACCCAGGGATGCTGAGGTCCATTGTAGCCCCTCCTCCAATCCGCCCTGGTTCAGATCCTCTGACCTCGTGCAAGGGTGAATTGAGTAACAGGCTTTGCTGCACCATTTAACTCATCATCGCGCCACGGGAGAGCATCGCCCCACGGACTCATTAGGGAAAAGAAACTTGCATTTATATGGCACCATTCTCAATCTCAGGACGTCCCAGTACTTTTGAAGTGTAGTCACTGTTGTAATGTAGGAACCACGGCAGCCAATCTGCACACAGCAAGCTCCCACAAACAGCTAATGACCAGATCATCTTTTTTTAATTCATTCCTGGGATGTGGGTGTCGCTGGCAAGGCCGGCTTTTATTGAGAAGGTGGTGAGCCACCATTTCAGAGGGCAGTTAAGAGTCAACCACATTGCTGTGGGTCTGGAGTCACATATAGGCCCAGACCGGATAAGAGAGTTGCGAGGGGGCCTCGGTTTAACGTCTCATCTGAAAGACGGCACCTCCAACAGTGCGGCACTCCCTCAGCACTGCACTGGGAGTGTCAACCTGGATTTTTGTGCTCAAGTCTCTGGAGTGGGACTTGTACCCACAACCTTCTGGCTCAAAGGCGAGAGAGAGTGCTGCCCACTGAGAAACAACTGAGTCATCTTAGTGATTAAATATTTACTAAAGGAAAATGAAAAATGTATGAGTAAAGAGCAGGGAAATGGGACTAAGCTCTTCCATGGAGCTGGTACGCATGGAGTTGGCATGATGGGCCAAATGGCTTCCTTCTACGCTGTAAAATTCCATGATTCGAGGCGCTGCACCACATTGATCTAACCCTGCTCCAATTTTGTTTTAAATTGTATTTGGACTTTTTCTTAATTCTTTCCAGGGATGTGGGCGTCGCTGGCAAGGCCGGCATTTATTGCCCATCCCTAATTGCACTTGAGAAGGTAGTGGTGAGCTGCCTTCTTGAACTGCTGCAGTCCGTGTGGCGATGGTACTCCCACAGTGCTGTTAGGTAGGGAGTTCCAGGATTTTGACCCAGTGACGATGAAGTAACGGCCGATATATTTCCAAGTCAGGATGGTGTGTGACTTGGAGGGGAACTTGGAGGTGGTGGTGTTCCCATGCGCCTGCTGCCCTTGTCCTTCTAGGTGGAAGAGGTTGCGGGTTTGGGAGATGCTGTCGAAGAAGCCTTGGCGAGTTGCTGCAGTGCATCTTGTAAATGGTACACACTGCAGCCACGGTACGCCGGTGGTGGAGAGGGTGAATGTTTAAGGTGGATTATGACAGAAGTTTAAACCAGTTGATATCTTTGGTAAAATTTGGTGGTGGAGAAGGAAGTGGCCAAAAGAAAGGAAGCATTGGGTACCAGTTAGGGGATTGATGTTGCGCTGGGGGAAATTTACTGAATGAAATGCCATGGGATAGGTGCTGGCCCCAGACTGTTTCTGATCTACATAAACAACTTGGGTTCAGAAGCATAGGAAACTGAAGAGTGACAAATCCCCAGGGCCAGATGGTTTCCATCCCAGGCTTTTAAAAGAAGTAAGTGAGCACATTGCAGAGGCCCTAACTATAATCTTCCAAAGTTCTCTAGATTCAGGAACCATCCCTTTAGATTGAAAAATTGCGCATGTCACTCCACTTTTTAAGAATGGCGAGAGAGGGAAACCAGGGAATTATAGACCAGTTAGCCTAACATCTGTTGTGGGGAAATTGCTAGAGTCTATAATTAAGGATAGGGTGACTGAACACCTTGAAAATTTTCAGTTGATCAAAGAGATTTGTGAAAGGTAGGTCATGCCTGACAAACCTGATTGAATTTTTTGAGGAGGTGACTAAAGTAGTGGACAGTGGAATGTCAATGGATGTTATTTATATGGACTTCCAGAAGGCATTTGATAAAATCCCACATAAGAGACTGTTATCTAAGGTAGAAGCCCACAGAGTTGAGGGCAAATTATTGACCTGGTTAGGAAGTTGGCTGAGTGGCAGGAAACAGAGAGTAGAGATAATGGGTAGGTACTCACATTGACAGTATGTGACTAGTGGTTTCCCGCAGGGATCTGTGTTGGGGCCTCACCTATTCACAATATTTATTAATGACTTAGATGATGACACAGAAAGTCATATATCCAAATTTGCCAATGACACAAAGATAGGCGGCATTGTAGGAAGTGTAGATGAAAGCATAAAATTGCAAAGGGATATTGATAGATTAAGTGAATGGGCAAAACTGTGGCAAATGGATTTCAATGTAAGCAAATGTGAGGTCATCTACTTTGGACCTAAAAAGGATAGAACAGGGTACTTTCTGAATGGTGAATAGCTAAAAACAGTGGATGTCCAAAGAGACTTGGGGGTTCAGGTACATAGATCATTAAAATGTCATGAACAGGTGCAGAAAATAATCAAAAAGGCTAATGGAATGCTGGTCTTTATACCTAGAGGACTAGAGTACAAGGGGGCAGAAGATATGCTGCAGCTATACGAAGCCCTGGTTAGACCACACCTGGAGTACTGTGAGCAGTTCTGGGGCACTACACCTTAGGAAGAATATATTGACCTTGGAGGGAGTGCAGTGTAGGTTTACCAGAATGATACCCAGACTTCAAGGGTTGAGTTATGAGGAGAGATTACACAAATTAGGGTTGTATTCCCTAGAATTTAGAAGGTTAAGAGGTGATCTGATTGAAGTTTTCAGGATATTAAGAGGAACAGATAGAGAGAAACTATTTCTGCTGGTTGGGGATTCTAGGACTAGGGGGCATGGTGTAAAAATTAGAGCCAGACCTTTTAGGAGTGAAATTAGGAAACACTTCTACACACAGCTTTTTGTCCAAAAGTATTAAGGGATATGGGCCAAAGGTGGGTATATGGAGTTAGATCGCAGATCATCCATGAGCTCATTGAATGGTGGAACAAGCTCGAGGGGCTGAATGGCCTATTCCAGTTGCTACATTCCTATTGTCACTATTAATGCATGGATGGCCTCTGAGCGGGGGGAGGCAATAGTGGGCGCAAAAAGCGGAAGATCGTGGGACGCGTGCGAGTGTCCGATTTCAACAGGGTTGCCACATTATCATTTTACTTCTGGGCTTTGTATCATCAATGCGCGTGTGCAGGTGCGCTGTGCACCCGCATGACGCGATTTCACCGTGACTAAAGAGCCAATGCAAAGATGGAATTTGGAGGAGTTAGGAGCATTGTAGTAGTGAGAGAATAATTTAGTGATGAAGTCGGGAAGGACAAAGGCTGCACCCTCGTTTAATGAGGCATCACTTGATGTACTGCGGAGTGCAGTGAGGACTAGGAAGGAGGTCCCTTTCCCCAGTGCCAAGAAGAAACCTGCTGCTCTGATGAAGAAGGCGTGGCTAGAGGTCAGTAACAGGAGTGTAGTGCTCCATACCTGCATCCAGTGCAGGAAGCAGTTTAATGACCTAAGCAGGTCAGGAAAGGTGAGCACAGGTATAGATTCACTTACATCCTGTAGTGTACCCCCCCTTCCCTCTCACTCTGTCTTGTCAAGTGTACTCCATCACGTCACCCCTCACACCCATTTAAGTTTCAGCAGCAGCCATCGTTCCATTTCAATGCACTTCCTCACCTCCCCCTTTTTCCATCCACCACTGCCACTCACCCCAATCTGTATATAATGTGATCCCACCTCAGTTAGCTCACCTGACTCTCAACACATGTCCTCAAATGGCACTGTCAACACGTCCTCAAATACATGGCATTGCCACTCATGCTGCAGCTGCCTGATAGTCACCCTCACCGAATACACTGCATCCATCAGATGCACACATGTGTTACAGACACTCATAGGTCTATCGTGCCCCCTTGTAGGAGAAGAGATCGCAAAATACAAGGGAGAGGGAGTTGACCAGATGAGAGAGTTGACCAGATGTTGACCACCATAGATCGTCCAGTTAACAACTGCAGAGCAGGTGGCCATGGAGATCAGCAAGATATCAGTGTCCCTAAGCATCGGAGATGGCGAGACTCAGACTTCACTGCTGCACAGTGAGAGCATTAAATATCTATGACCCACATCTCCTACAAGACAAAGTCATGTTGACTTGATTTCAGCACCGAATGAAATATGATCACCTTAAACATGCTGAATTTCAACATTTGTACATTCCCATGATTAAATCATATCCGTCTCTTCTCTCCTCCAAGGTCATCAGGCAAAGAACAGCAGCCCATGCCCTTTGCGGACGACGTTCCCTCAGAGGAGCGGATTCCTTGAGGGTGCACCGTCACGACATATGCTTACCAGGCACCAGAGCAGATACGAGCACTTTGTGTTAGAGAGTTAGGTGGGATGTCACCTGGTGAATCAGAGTTCACAAGTGAGCATGAGCAGAGAGTGTTGGTAGGGACAGCTGGGGAGAGTCCGCATCAGAGGGCGCAGCTTCTCCAAGCTCTGCTCATCTGGGTGGAGATCTGAACCCTGGGGCTAACAATAAAAAGGAGAATGATAAGAGGGTCAGCAGCAAATGTACGAAATACTGGCAGTCGTGCCAGGCACACTTCCCACAATAGCAGAGAGGATGGAGGAGTCCAACTCAAGCATTTGTGGATCAATGTCACAGGCCATTGTGAGGATGTTTTCCATGGATACAGTGGCCTCCTCTGTGGAACTTGAATCACAGCATACTAATCAATACTGTTGAGGTAAAAGAGAAGTCTTCCCTCCTCTCAAGCGGACCCCCTGAGATAAGGGGTCGACACTTGCCCTATAGCAACCACTAATTCACCAGACGAACACCTTGGATAAGTTTCACGATCTTTATTCAAGCATATGCAGGGGGAAAATCTCAGTCTCATCCCAGAGAAAGGATTCTTCCACCAAGTATCAAATACGTACAGCAATTATACCCTAACTTGAGGTGTGCACCCCTCTTCTACGATCATTGATTGGTCTACAGAATAGGCGAAGGGCTGTGTCCATTCGATGCCCCTCATCAGGGAGGTTGCTGAATGGTTCACAGAAACCCATCTTTACAGCATTCGTAGGCTAAATTATCTGTTCCTGCTCTGGCCAGGAGGTACTTACATCATGCTTTGAGAATCTTATTAGCTTTACAGTTCCTGTTTTATCTAGGTCCTACATTCCTGAGCAAGGATAGGAGACAAACTTATCAGCCTTCTAATTTCCACTAATTTTAATTCTAAGAAGTCATTTTTGTCCCCTTACAATACCTGCAAACTATGGGTGACAACATTTCTACCACCTTACACAGGGTGACAGATACTCTGCCCAACTGCTCTCCCGCAGAGAGAGATAAGAGGAATGTGTCACTAGCCCAAGAGATGGATAATGGCGAAAGGGGACATGGAATTGGGAACTCCACTCGAAGCATTTCCACGTCTCACCCATTGCCCCACCCCCACCTCAACCAATATCCGACATGCTGCCTTGTCTCCTGATGGCAGAGTCTGCCCCTGCACAAGTGCAGATGGAGCAGTCTTTGGCAGGCTCCAACACCCAGGGGTCGTTGCCACGAATATCTCAGAAGTCACAGCAGGGATCAGAGCAGCCTGCCTCTACCTCTGCTGAAGCCATAGGGGTTGCACCACATAGGAGCAGTAGGGAAAGGAAAAGAAAAGCTATGTAGTTCACCGAGGGTATGCACATGAGTGTTTATGAAAATGTTGTGTTAATAAGTTTCATTTATTAATTTGCACTACTTTCCCCGAGTTCACCATTCTTGCTTAGCAAGTGCCAACTTGGGTTTTCAGTTGCTTGATGATGAATGTGAAGACATGAATCGACTGAGACCAATTGGCGCATGTGCAATGGGTGGATGGATGGTTACAGGACTGCTTTGTGTCAGTGGGGGTGGGGGAAGAGGGGGCGATGGATGTGATAGTTACTTCAGTCCAGTGTGAGTGACTAACTGAATCTTTGAGCTGCTAGGGCATCCGAGCAGCAATGTGATCAGCTGGTCTGGCATTGGGAGCCCCATCTTCATCCTCCTCCTCTTTTTCCTGCTCCTCTCCATTGGATCCTGATCAGATGAAGAATGTTGAGCAGCTTATTCCTCCTCCACCTCTAGTCCTTGCTGCTGTGCTATGTTATGTAGGATGCAGCACACCACAATTATCCAAGAGACCTTTGCTGGTGAGTACTGAAGGGCGCCTCCAGACCTGTCCAGGCACCTGAAGTGTATCTTGAGCACGCCGATGGCTTGTTTGATGACACACCTAGTGGTCATGTGGCTTGTGTTGTAGCGTTCCTGGTGTTCATAGGTGGGGTTCCTCAGAGGTGTCATCAGCCAGTTTTGAAGGGGGTATCCTTTGTTGCCTAGCAGCCACCCCTGAAGGCTAGTTCCAGGTACGAACAGGTAAGGGATGTTGGAGTGCCACAGTATGAAAGCATCATGGCAGCTCCCCGGGAATCTGGTGCAGACCTGCATGAAACTTTTCTTGTGGTTGCAGACCAGCTGAACATTGATGGAATGAAATCCCTTGCGGTTGATGAATGCTCCTGGTTGATCTAGGGGTGCTCGGATTGCCACATGTGTGCAGTTGATGGCAAGCTATATTTGTGGGAAGCCAGCCAGAGACGTGAATCATAGTGCCCGCTTATTCTGGCTACTGTCATCACAGGGGAAGTTTACATACCTCCCAGCCCTGGCAAACAATCCATCAGTCACCTACCTTATGCATTTATATGTAAGAACATAAGAAATAAGAGCAGGAGTAGGCCATACGACCCCTCGAGCCTGCTCCGCCATTCAATAAGATCATGGCTGATCATCGACCTCAACTCCACTTTAACGCCCGATCTCCACATCCCTTGATTCCCCTGGAGTCCAAAAGTCTATCTATCTCAGCCTTGAATATACTCAAAGACTCCGCATCCACAGCCCTCTGTGGCAGAGAATTCCAATGATTCACAACCCTCTGAGTGAAAAAATTCCTCCTCATCTCAGTCTTAAATGGCCTACCCCTTATTCTGAGACTACGCTCCCTAGTTCTAGACACTCCAGCCAGGGGAAACAATCTCTCAGCATCTATCCTGTCAATCCCCTTCAGAATCTTGTATGTTTTAATGAGATCACCTCTCATTCTTCTAAACTCCAGAGAGTATAGGCCCATTCTACACAATCTACAAGGCCCGACCACAGCGGCTGACCTGGGAGTGCAGTGAGCAGCGACGCCTGACCAGAGCGGACCTGCGTGAGGTAGAGGCAGCGCGGCAACTTTAAAAGGAGGGGAGAGGCGAGGCCCGACCACAGCGGCTGACCTGGGAGTGCAGTGAGCAGCGAAGCCCGGCCGGAGCGGACCTGCGTGAGGTAGAGGCAGCGCGGCAACTTTAAAAGGAGGGGAGAGGCGAGGCCCGACCAATTCAACAGCAGGGGAGAGAGGTAAAAAGTAATCGAAGTGTGACGTCACCAGGAAGGAGGTAAGTGATTGGTTGGATTGGTTGGTGAGTATTTCTTCTTTTTATTACAATCTTAAATTCTGCAGTTTTTTTCTAGGGTCTCTGTGCTGTAGTGGAGACAGTTGGTAAACCATTTAACTGGTGTAATTAGAGGGATTGATTTAATTTAAATCCAATTAATTAAAGGGGATACTAGCATCTATAATCGGGAAGAGGGTGTCCATAACTAACAATAAATTTTTTAAAAATTAATTACATAGAATGGAGCAGGTGATGTGTTACTGTTGCGAGATGTGGGAGCCGGTAGACCCCATTGAGGCTAACGGTGAGTACATCTGTGACAAGTGTCTGCTGCTACAGGATCTCCAGCTCCGTGTTGATGAGCTGGAGTCTGAGCTTCAGATACTGCGACACATCAGGGAGGGGGAGAAGTACCTGGACTCTGTGTATCAGGAGGTGGTCACACCTATGAAGTTAATTAATTCAGATGTAGCCCATGGCCAGGGTCAGGACGGTGTGACTACGAGTGAGGCAGGTACGGGGAACCAGGAGGTAGTGTTGGAGGAGCCGCAGCCCTTGCTCTTGACCAACAGGTTCGAGGTTCTTACTCCCTGTGGGGACGGGAGCAGGGGCTGCAGGGAGGATGAGCAACCTGGCCACAGCACCGTGGAACGGGGGGGCCATTCAAGAGGGGGGAGTAAATAGAAATGTTGTAGTGGTAGGGGATAGTATTATTAGGGGGATAGATAGAGTTCTCTGCAGCCAAGAGCGAGAGTCCCGTAGGCTGTGTTGCCTACCCAGTGCCAGGGTTAAGGACATCTCCTCTGGGCTGGAAAGAAACTTGCAGTGGGAGGGGGTGGATCCAGTCGTCGTGGTCCATGTTGGTACAAACGACATAGATAGGACTAGGAAGCTGGTTCTGTTAAAGGAGTATGAGCAGCTAGGGGTCAAATTAAAAAACAGAACCTCAAGGGTAATAATCTCTGGATTATTACCTGAGCCACGAGCGAATTTGGCTAGGACAAATAAAATCAGAGAGTTAAATGCGTGGCTCAAAGACTGGTGTGGGAGAAATGGGTTTTGCTTCCTGGGACACTGGCACCAGTACTGGGGCAGGAGGGAGCTGTTCCGTTGGGACGGGCTTCACTTGGCCAGTGCTGGGACTAGGGTCCTGGCGGATCATATAACTAGGGCTGTAGAGAGGGCTTTAAACTAACTAGTGGGGGGGAGGTTCCTAGAGAACAAATAATAAAAATGACAACAGAGAAGGTCATAGACTTAGGTAGCAGTGGGGAAATGAAAAACCAGAGCGTGTCAGGAAGGGGCAGAAGGTATGGAGTAAAAGGTAAAGTAATAAAAAGGGCAAAAGCAGGAACTAAGTGTCAAAAAACACATTTGAAAGTTCTCTATCTGAATGCACGTAGCATTCGTAACAAAATAGATGAGTTAATGGCACAAATAGCTACATATGGGTATGATCTTGTGGCCATTACAGAAACATGGCTGCAGGGTGACAATGCCTGGGAATTAAACATACCAGGTTATTTAATGATCAGGAAGGACAGGCAGGAAGGAAGGGGAGGTGTTAATCAAGGAAGGAATCACTGTAATACAGAGAAATGATATTGGGTCAAAAGATCAGGATAATGAAACAGTTTGGGTGGATATAAGGAATAATAAGGGGAAAAAAACACTAGTGGGCGTAGTCTATAGGCCTCCGAACAGTTGCAACTCGGTTGGACGGAGTATCAATCAGGAAATAGTTGAGGCTTGTAATAAGGGAACATCTATAATTATGGGGGATTTTAACTATCATATTAACTGGACAAATCAAATTGGGCAGGGCTGCCTTGAGGATGAGTTCATTGAGTGTATTAGGGATGGGTTTCTTGAGCAGTATGTAACTGAACCGACCAGGGGGCAAGCAACCTTAGATCTGGTCCTGTGTAACGAGACAGGATTAATTAAAAATGTCCTAGTAAAGGATCCCCTTGGAATGAGTGACCATAACATGGTTGAATTCCATGTTCAATTAGAGGGTGAGGAGGTTGTATCTCAAACAAGTGTGCTAAGCTTGAATAAAGGAGACTATGAAGATATGAGAGCAGAATTGAGCAAAGTGGATTGGGAAAATAGATTAAAGGGTAAGACGATACATGATCAGTGGTGTACATTTAAGGAGTTATTTTACAACTTCCAAAAAAAGTATATTCCACTGAGAAGAAAAGGGTGTAAAAGAAAAGACAGCCATCCGTGGCTAAGTAAAGAAATTAAGGATAGTATTCGACTAAAAACAAGGGCATATAAGGTAGCCAAATCTAGTGGGAGGATAGAGGATTGGGAAAACTTTAAAAGACAGCAAAAAATAACAAAAAGATTGATTAAGAAAGGGAAGATGGATTATGAAAGTAAATTAGCAAAAAATATAAAAACAGATAGTAAGAGTTTTTATAGTTATATAAAAAGAAAAAGGGTGGCTAAAGTAAATGTTGGTCCCTTAGAGGATGAGACCGGGAAATTAATGGTGGGAAATATGGAGATGGCAAAAACACTGAATGAATATTTTGTATCAGTCTTTACAGTAGAGGACACCAAGAATATACCAACACTGGACAAGCAGGGGGCTATAGGGGGGGGGAGGAGATAAACACGATCAAAATCACTAAGGAAGTGGTACTCGGTAAAATAATGGGACTCAAGGCGGATAAATCACCTGGACCTGATGGCTTACATCCTAGGGTCTTGAGGGAAGTGGCGGTAGGGATTGTGGATGCATTGGTAATAATCTTCCAAAACTCCCTGGACTCAGCAAAGGTCCCAGCAGACTGGAAAACTGCTAATGTAACACCCTTATTTAAAAAGGGCAGTAGACAGAAGGCTGGAAACTATAGACCGGTTAGCCTAACATCTGTGGTAGGTAAAATTTTGGAGTCCATTATTAAGGAGACAGTAACAGGACATTTGGATAATCATAGTTTAATAAGACAAAGTCAGCATGGTTTTATGAAGGGGAAGTCATGTTTGACAAATTTGCTGGAGTTCTTTGAGGAAGTAACAGACAGGGTGGATAAAGGGGAACCAGTGGACGTAGTGTATTTAGACTTCCAAAAGGCATTTGACAAGGTGCCACACAAAAGATTATTGCTTAAGATAAAAAATCACGGGATTGGGGGTAATATTCTGGCATGGATAGAGGATTGGCTATCTAACAGAAGGCAGAGAGTTGGGATAAATGGTTCATTCTCAGACTGGCAATCAGTAACCAGTGGTGTTTCGCAGGGGTCAGTGCTGGGTCCCCAACTCTTTACAATCTATATTAACGATTTGGAGGAGGGGACCGAGTGTAACATATCAAAGTTTGCAGATGATACTAAGATGGGAGGGAAAGTAGTGAGAGAGGAGGTCATAAAAAACCTGCAAGGGGACATAGACAGGCTAAGTAAGTGGGCAGAGACTTGGCAGATGGAATACAATACTGGAAAGTGTGAGGTTATGCACTTTGGCAGGAAAAATCGTAGAGCAAGTTATTATCTTAATGGCAAGAAACTGGAAAGTACTGAAGTACAAAGGGATCTTGGGGTCCTGGTGCACGAAACTCAAAAGGTTAGTATGCAGGTGCAGCAAGTGATTAAGAAGGCCAATGGAATGTTGGCTTTCATTGCTAGGGGGATAGAATATAAAAATAGGGAGGTATTGCTTCAGTTGTACAAGGTATTGGTGAGACCGCACCTGGAATACTGCATACAGTTTTGGTGTCCATACTTAAGAAAAGACATACTTGCTCTCGAGTCAGTACAAAGAAGGTTCACTCGGTTAATCCCGGGGATGAGGGGATGGACATATGAGGAGAGGTTGAGTAGATTGGGACTCTACTCATTGGAGTTCAGAAGAATGAGAGGCGATCTTATTGAAACATATAAGATTGTGAAAGGGTTGGATCGGGTGGATGCGGGGAGGATGTTCCAGATGATGGGTGAAACTAGAACTAGGGGGCATAGTCTTAGAATAAGGGGCTGCTCTTTCAAAACTGAGATGAGGAGGAACTACTTCACTCAGAGGGTGGTAGGTCCATGGAATATGTTGCCCCAAAAAGCTGTCGAAGCTACATCATTACATAAATTTAAAACAGAAATAGACAGTTTCCTAGAAGAAAAGGGAATTAAGGGTTACGGGGAGCGGGCAGGAATTTGGACATGAGTTTAGGTGCGGATCGGTCATGGCCCTGTGGGTAGCGGAGCGGGCCCAGGGGCCGTGTAGCCTGATCCTGCTCCTGTTTCGTGTGTCTAATTCTGTTAGATTCAGGAGATAGTCCTGTCATAGCGGATTGGCGGTTAGGATCAGATCAGCCATGATCTTATTGAATGGCGGAGCAGGCTCGAGGGGCCAATTGGCCTACTCCTGCTCCTATTTCTTATGTTCTTATGTTCTTATAATCTCTCATCATAGGACAGCCCTCTCGACCCAGGAATCAATCTCGTGAACCTTTGTTGCACTGCCTCCAAAGCAAGTATATCCTTCCTTAGATAAGGAGATCAAAACTGTGCACAGTACTCCAGGTGTGTTCTCACCAAGGCCCTGTACAATTGTAGCAAGACTTCCTTACTCTTATACTCCAACCCACTTGCAATAAAGGCCAACATGCCATTTGCCTTCCTTATTGCTTGCTGTACCTGCATGCTCGCTTTTTGTGTTTTTTGCACGAGGACACCCAAATCTCTCTGAACACTAACATTTGAAAGTTTCTCATCATTTAAAAAAGATTCTGTTTTTCTATTCTTCCTACCAAAGTGAATAACCTCACATTTCCCTACATTATATTCCATCTGCCACCTTACTGTCCACTCACTGAGTCTATCTATATCCCTTTGCAGACTCTTTGGGGGAAAAATTTGGTTGGTTTGCACCTCCCATTAGCGCCTTAAGAGGGCGCTAATGGGGCGCCAAGCAACTAGTGCCCATGTGCAGTGATGTTTGCGCCGCTCACGAAATTAACTAGACATTTTGCAGCGGCGCTAAACACTACCTCCATGATCTCCTGCGCCGGCAGATCGTGCCTGTTAGATCCGTGTATCTTGATGTTGAGTCTTTCAATAATTAGACAAGAGACTGCAGGGAACGATCAACAGGTGTTTACTGAATGAGGGTTACTCTAGAACTAACTATACAAATCACTACTCAGGGTTTATATACAGGTGTGGTCACTGCCGGTACTACAGTATACAGGAGCTGTAAGAAGTAGTTCTCTCCCTTAAAAGGTACATACATTACAATTCCTCCCCTTTTAGATTAACAGTACCATAACACTCATTTAACAATTAAATATCAAACTTGTTACAATTAACACTTTTAACATGCAACATTAGCTGAAAATAGTCTATTTATAAATTCAGTCTTTGGGGAGGCTTCCTGATCCTTTCTGGATAGCGCCTTTCCCGAGTGTCTTGCTCTTGGTGCGGAGGCGATTCTGGCCCCCTGTCGTCGGTTGGTTCATCCGCTTCCGATGCTACTGTTTCTGGGGTAGATGCTACCTGTACGTCGGGTTCATCACCAGGTATGTATGGCCGAGACATGGGGTTGACTCGTTCCTGTGACTCTAGGATCTGGTCAGCATGGCATCTCACAATGTTCTCCCCAACATCCACTGTGTACATTAGTGGCCCCTGCCGTGTGCATATCGTTCCTGGTTGCCATTTCTCTGTTCGGTAGTTGCGGGCCAAGACTGGTTGCCCTACATTGAAGCTCCTTGTCGGCTTCTCATTGATGTGCTGGAATTGCTTATTCTCAACATCTCTTCGTACATTTGGTCTGAGCAAATCCAGACGAGATCTCAACCTTCGGTTAAAGAACATCATGGCCGGGGCCTGGTTGGTGACTGCATGTGTCGCATTTCTGTAGGCTAACAGGAAATTGTCCACCTTATGCTGCAGTGGAATGTCGTCATCGCACATGGCCTTTACTGCTTTTTTAAAGGTTTGTACGAACCTCTCAGCCAATCCATTTGTGGCTGGATGATACGGGGCGGATGTGTAATGCCTCACCCCATTCCTTTTCATAAATCTTCGAAACTCTTCGGACACAAACTGTGGTCCGTTATCAGAGCAAATCTGCTCTGGCAAGCCGTTCCTGGCAAAAATGGTCCGTAGGACTGCAATAGTTTTCTCCGTGGTGGTGGAGGACATTTTGATCACCTCAGGCCATTTCGAGTGCGCATCCACGGCTATTAAAAACATTGGCCTAGAAATTCAGTTGGTTGCGCCAGCCGGTAACGCCATAAGAGGGGTATATTTCCAGCGCTAGGCACTTAGCGCCCGGGCGCAGACCGATCTGCGCCAACGCCCAAATTCAGTTGACATTTAGCGCCGGCGCAAAGTGTTTGCGCCCGCTCAGCTGTGCGCGCAGCTTATGACGTCATCTCGTCGTGCAACGCTGTTTGTGCGCCCCAAACCGGAAATTCAGTGGCGCCCGCCCAATGTGGGCGTGGCGCTGCTAAGAACTGTGAAGTGGAACGCAACAGAGGCCCTGTGGGCCTCGGGGAGTGCTAATTAAAGGGCACTTACACTGACCTATAAAGCCCAGCCATTTTGCTGCAATGACTTTACTGCTTTGGATTTCTGGACAGAGACCAAGGGACAGAGCTTACTGATTTGGGACAACATAGGAGAGGTATTTTTGGCTTCTGGCCAGTGCTTTGACATTTGATTCATTTGATTTCACTGTTTTCAACTTTATTATGGGGGCTGTATGGGGGTCCAACCCTCAGTTGCAGCATTATGTGCGAAGGGCTCGCAGACGCTGTGAGAGAGGGCCAGCCATGCCTAGACGCAGAGGGGCCATCAGGCGTCGGCAACGTAGGCCTTACCCACTCAGGCAATACCGGCAGCAGGTGTCCTATCTCACCATGACTGCGGCGCATTGTGTTAAGAGGCTGCGCTTCAGAAGGGAGGTGGTTGCAGAGATCTGCCAGCTGCTTCACAGAGATCTGCGTCCACAGCTGATGTGCAGGACGTCTCTCTCGGTGGAAGTGAAGGTCACGGTGGCTCTGAACTTTTATGCAAGCGGCTCCTTCCAAGCCGCTGCTGGGGACATAGCGAACATCTCCCAGTTCGCCGCGCATCGCTGCATCCGGCAGGTCACCGATGCACTTTTCGCGAGGAGACACCAATTCATCTCCTTCCCCATGACCCGACAGAGGCAGGAGCAGCGTGCAGTCGGATTTGCCAGGATCGCGCGCTTCCCCATGGTGCAGGGCGCCATTGACTGCACGCATGTGGCTATGCGGGCACCTATCCACAATGCCGAGGATTACCGCAACCGGAAGGGCTACCATTCCCTAAATGTACAGCTGGTGTGTGACCACAGGCAGCGCATCCTAGCTGTCAATGCCCGCTTCCCAGGAAGCAGCCACGATGCATTTATCCTGCGCCAGACTACTGTGGCTGACATGTTCGAGGCACAGCCTCCACCAAGGGGATGGCTTATCGGGGACAAGGGCTACCCTTTGTGTACATGGCTCATGACCCCGCTCCGCGCGCCCAGGACCCCAGCGGAGGAGGCATACAATGAAAGCCATCAAGCCACAAGGAACATCATAGAGCAAACGATAGGCATCCTCAAGCAACGGTTCCGCTGCCTGGATCGTTCCGGCGGATCTCTACAGTATTCGCCGGATAGAGTCTCCCAGTTCATCGTCGTGTGCTGCATGCTGCACAACCTGGCTATCCGCAGGACTCGGGCACTGCCACCTGACATTGCACCACCACCTCAGGAGGACGAGCAGGAGGACCATGAGGAGGAGGAGGAGGAGGAGTACCAGCCCAGGAGGGAGCCACAAGGTCCAAGGGTCGTCCGCCGGGGGCTTATTGATCGACACTTCTAGGCCCCCTGTCAGGGAATGGGCTGTGGCAATGAACGCACCTGAAGGCAGCCGCACCGCAAGCCCTCAGCCGGTTAACGCAACAACCACTTGAAACCTGAGACGTGGACATGCTGAATAAATAAAAAGCTTTATTTCACAAACTCAGGGCCCTTCCCACATGAAACAGAAAAACAGACAAGACCCCCAAAAAACAGTCAAAAACATCTGTCACTCCCAAAACCTGGGGAGGACTAACAAAACTTGCCCATCCAAATGGCCTTCATCATCGGCCTTACAAAAATAAGCCCCCCCCTCCACAACACAAACACCCCAATAAAAACAAAAAATGCCTTGATCCTCCGCCTTACCAAAATAATGCCCCCCCAGAACACAAGCCCCCCAATATAAAAAAAACCGCTATCACCACACTCTAATGGGTGTGCCGAGAGGGCGAGTCCTTAGACAGGCTTCTCTGGCCCCTGCCCGACCTGCTGCTCTGCCTCAACCTGGGCCCTGCGGGTGTGGCAAGGCTGGGGGAAGGCTCATGAGGGCCACAATGCGTGTCGGCAGATGCCCTTGGGGGTCGGCCTAGACGAGGTCCGGCCCGGGAGGGGCCGGCTGCTGACTGCTGCAGCTGTGGCTGGCCAGCATCAGTCTCAGCAGCAGCTCGTCGCACCTTGGCTGGGGCAGTGGCAGTGTCGGCTGCACCAATGGGGGCAAGCTGGCTGATGGCAGGCGCGCGCTGCTCGCCAGAGACACTGGCACTCGGCCGGGCTGGCAGTGCAGCAAGCGCAGCAATCTGGTGGAGGCCAGACCGCTGTTCTACAGCAGGGCGGCGGGTGCCCTGGTGATGCTTCCGCGCCACAGCGAGTGTGGCAGAAGTGAGTGCCCGAACTGCCCTGGTATGTGCCCGCATCAGCTCTGCCAGTGTCTGGACGGCACCACTCATCTCGCGAGTCGCGTCCTGGGCTGCCGCGAGTTGCTGGACACCCCTGTCGTGCGCTGCCGCGAGTTGTTCGACCCCCCTGGCCTGTGATTCCCCGAAAGCGACCACACTATGAGCCAGGGACTCAATGGCCTGAGGCATCTGTTGCACAACCCCCATGAACTCCTGGTGGCGCCGCTCAGACGCCGCCGACATCTCATCGAGGAGGCGCACCTCCTGGGCGAGGACCGTCTCCGGACTGGAGGGCGGACTCTCCCTCTGGGGAGAAGGCCGCCGAGCTGGCCGACCATTCCCGCGTACCTCGAGCCCACTGGGCCCAGGATCTGCCCTCCCCTGCAACACCTCCCCCCTCTGGGGAGAAGGCCGGCGTGCTGCCGGACCCTTCCCGCGTGCCTCGAGCCCACTGGGCCCAGGATCTGCCCTCCCCTGCAACACTTCCCCCTGGCTCTCCTGCAGGCCAGACGTCTCCCCTCCATTGCCATCCCCTGGCGCGGATGAGGGTTCCCCCGATGTGCCGCCTTCCTCCTGGTCCTCGTCGTCCTCCTCCTCCAAGGGCCTGGCACTCTGAGCTTCAGGGACCACCTCCTCCTCACCAGCTGAAAGCAGGAAGGCACAAGAGTAGCTTTAGAGTGAGGACAGGGCGTCAGCGAGGGAGGCCTGAGTGGTGGCATTATGCGCATTTGTCGGTCAGTGCGAAAGGATGTAGATCTGAAGCGCAAGGGCAACGACAGAGGTCCAACCGGTCATGTCCTTACCAGTGGGTCCCAGTACAGGGTCCGCATCTCCGATCGCAACAGGGCCAGTCACCCGGGCACGCATGAGTCGAGCCACGCCCTCCTCCAGCTCACTGAGCACCTGGTACTCAGGACGGCCTCCACCGGTGACAGACTGGCTCCTCAAATTCCGCGCCAGCTTGGCCTGCAAGAGAAAGGACGGCCTCTAAGTACAGTGTGGTGCCCTGTTGCTGTGTGCACTGCCTCCCATGGTCGAATAGCTTGGCCAGTGTGGTGCCCTGTTGCTGTGTGCACTGCCTCCCATGGTCGAATAGCTTGGCCAGTGTGTTAAGTGCAGAAAGTGCTATTGATGATCATGCCAGTGCCATTGCTGCGGGAGGAGGGCTGCCCATTAGTCCTTTGAGGTCCCTTTGCCCATAATGTGAGGTGCACATGCAAGGATGAGGAGGACACTGGAAAGGGTACTCACCTTCACCATCCGAGTGAGGTCGTTGTACTTCTTGCGGCATTGGTCCGCACTCCTGGGGACATCGCAGGTGGATGACACCCTGCGGGCGATTTTCCTCCAGGCTTTCCTGTACTGGCTCCTGGGAGCCTTCTTGCCACTGTCCGGGCACAAGATCTCTCTTTTGTTTTCGACACCATTAATCAGCACCCTCAGAGCATGCTCTGAGAAGCGCTGCGCTCGTTCACGGGCCCTCTCCATGGCTCCAGGCGCTATTTTGGCCCACCAGCAGTGTTGAGGCCTAGCTGCAGGGCTCCAGTATGCAGGGCGTGGCAGCAGTCAAAGTCGACCCTTCCCCCTTTAAGAGCTGGCCGGCGTCAGGGTGTCTGCTGTCAATCAAAACATGACCGCACCTGCGCTGCGCCCGGCCTCGGCGTTATCAGGCCGCATCGCCGGCTTAGCGCCTGAAGAGAGCATTGCAACGCCAGTTTCAGCGCTCGGCCAAACTCTTGGCCAACTCTAC
Organism: Somniosus microcephalus; assembly: GCF_052327205.1. Taxonomy (NCBI): domain Eukaryota; kingdom Metazoa; phylum Chordata; class Chondrichthyes; order Squaliformes; family Somniosidae; genus Somniosus; species Somniosus microcephalus. The sequence goes on along the minus strand of NC_140999.1, from coordinate 165,036,493 downwards.
TGAATTTCGGCTATGTGGCCTATACTTTCTGGCGGGCGCTAACTTTAGCGAACGCCCGACTTTAGCGCCCCAAAAGTGTCCAGACTGAATTTCTAGGCCATTGAGTCCATGAATGGACCAGCAAAATCAATATGTACCCGTTGCCATGGAGATGAGGGCCACTCCCATGGGTGTAGAGGGGCATGTGGTGGTGCATTTTGGACCTTCTGGCAGCCTGAGCAGCTCTTTGTCAGGTCCTCGATTTGCTGATCGATCCCCAGCCACCACACATAAGCCCTAGCAAGGCTTTTCATTTTCACCCCTCCCAGATGACCTTCGTGAAGCTCATTGAGCACTCTCTCCTTTAACTTGGGTGGAATTACCACTCGGGATCTACACATCAAGGTCCCCTGGCATACTGACAGCTGTTCTCTTCTGGATGAGAATGCTGGCAACAGTGAGTCGCCATGTGCTGGCCATCCCTTCACCGTCAAATCATATGCCCGAGACAGTGTCGGGTCATTTCGGGTCTCCTTCTCTATACCAGCGTTAGTTACTGGCAAGCATTCAATTATAGTCGAATAAAATATTTCGACAGGATCCACTGCTGGTGCTTCCTCCGCAGTAGGCAGTGGTAGGCGTGATAGCCCATCAGCGTTTCCATGCTGTTTCGTGCCCTTATACTCGATTTCATATTGGTGCGCCCCTAGAAAAAGGGACCATCTTTGTAGCCGTTGCGCAGTCATCACCGGAACGCCCTTCTTTGGATTAAAGATGGAGACAAGTGGTTGGTGGTCAGTCAGCAAGGTGAACTTCTGCCTGTGCAGATAATGATTGAACTTTTTCACTCCTCACACTAGGCTGAGGGCCTCCCTGTCAATTTGGGCGTAGTTACGCTCGGCTGAGGTTAGTGACCGAGACGCAAAGGCTACTGGCCTCTCCGAGCTGTCCGGGAATTTGTGCGACAGCACCGCTCCAATGCCATAGGGTGATGCATCAGACGCCAACCGAATTGGTAGTGCTGGGTTGAAATGAGCCAACACCTCTTTTGATGTGATCAATGCTTTGCTCTTCTGGAAAGCTCGTTTACATTCGTCACTCCACTTCCATGGTACCCCCGTTTGCAGTAGGGTGTTCAGTGGGTGTAGTATTGTCGACAAATTCGGCAAGAACTTATGGTAGTAGTTCACCAGCCCGAGGAACGACCTCAGTTGTGACACATTTTCCGGTGCTGGAGCCTTGACTACTGCCTCAATCTTTTCAGGGGACTTATGTAACCCTTCTTTATCAATAACGTGACCACAATACGAGATCTGCTTCTGGAAAAACTCGCATTTGTGGCGATTAGCTCGGAGCCCATATTCCTTCAATCTAGTGAGCACCTGCTCCAGGTTGGCGAGGTGATCACTGTCATTTTCGCCCGTGACCAGGATGTCGCCCAAATAACACTGGGTCCCTGGAATCCCTTGCAGGACTTGTTCCATTGCCCTTTGCCAAATAGCTGGAGCTGATGCTACCCCGAACACCAGCCCGTTGTATTGGTAGAGACCTTTTATGAGTGTTGATCGTGAGGTACTGTTTCGAGGCTGCTTCTACCTCCATTTGCAGGTACGCCTGGGCCAGATCAATCTTAGTGAAGCGTTTCCCTCCAGATAGCGAGGCGAAAATATCTTCAATCCGCAGAAGCGGATATTGTACAGTGTAAAGGACTGGGTTCACTGTCACCTTAAAGTCCCCACAGATGCGAACCTTCTTTGGTTCCCCAGGCGTATTAGTGAACGACCTCTTCATTACAGGAACGATGGGTGTAGCCCACTCGCTCCAGTCCACTTTGGACAGTACTCCTGAACGTTCCAAACCTTCCAGCTGTGCTTAGACGGCTGGGCGGATCGCATAAGGTATCGGTCTGGCCTTAAAAAATTTTGGGCTTGCATTTTCCTCTATTTTGATCATCGCTGTTATGCCTTTTAGTGTTCCGAGTCCCTGCTGGAACACTTCTTGTGCGTCAGTTAGCATTTTTGACAGTCGTCCAGGTGTGACGTCGTCATCCTTTTTGGCATCTACAGTCAGTGCTTGTATGGAATGCCAATCTAGCTGTATCTTCCAGATCCATTCACGTCCTAGTAGTGGTGGTCCTCCATCTGGCAATACATATAGGTCCATTTTTGGTGTTTCCTTGCCGTTATATATAAAGTTCACCCTTATTTTTCCTTTGGGGTAGACTTTTTGCCCAGTGTACATCTTCAAGACAATCTTTGTATCTCTCAAGGGTATATGTGAGAATAGTCGCTTGTAGTCCCTTCGGTTTATGACTGTTAGGGCTGATCCTGTGTCCAATTCCATTTTTACTTGGACTCCTGCTATCTTGAGCGTGACCCAGATAGTTTGGTGATCCTCCGTTTTGATCACATTATGTAGTTTCAGACAACCCAGCTCCTTGCTTCCGGAGTCTGTATCACTCTTCTGTTCGTCTGAACTACTCTCCGTCACCTTATGTACCTTCTTGTACTTCTCCTGTGGAGATTTCTTGCTGCTGGTTTTCTTTCCCGACCTGCAGACTCTTGCTATGTGTCCTACTTTTCCACACTGTCTGCACACTTTGTCCTTGAACCAGCAATCATTATGGTCGTGTGTTGTTCTGCCGCAGCGATAGCACTTCACTGTTCCGTATGACATTTCATTTGTGCCGTATTCTTGCTGTCTCCGTTGTATCTCTGCCGCGCCCCGTGCTGCTGCTTAGTGTGATACTGCAATGCTGAAAGCCTTGTCCAGCGCAAGATCCTTTTCTGATAGAAGCCGTTTCTGGGCTCCTTCACTTTGAAGCCCACACACAAACTTGTCCCTTAACGTATCTGCTAGTCCCGTTCCAAACTGGCAGTGTTTCGATAGCTTGCGCAGTTCCGTTAAATACTCAGCATTACTTTCATCTTTATGCTGGTTCCTTTTGTGAAACTTAAATCTTTCTGCCATCAGCAGCGGTGTGGGGTTTAAGTGGTCCTGTAGGATTGACACTATGTTTTCAAAATCCTTTTCTACTGGCTTCTCTGGGGTTACTAGGTTTCGTAGTAAGCCATACGTTTTTGCACCCATTGAATTCAACAATACCAGCGCTTTCTTGTCATCTGGCACTTCATTCGCCTTGCAGTATACTTCTGTGCAGTATATGTCGTCCAATCTTCGACTTCATTGTCGAACGCTGTGATACTGCCACTCTTCGGCATTTTTGGGTGTGGTTAGACTGGCTTAAAATGGCGTCTCCCGCGCTTTCCTTTCTTCCCCGCTGCAGCTTAAAATGGCGTCTCCCGCACTTTCCTTTCTTCCCCGCTGACGCTGCTCGGCCCTTGAATACCGGCTGCGCTCTGTTCTCTCTCGCCTCTCTCCCCCGTTGACGCCGCTCGGTCCTGAACACCGGCTGCGCCCTGTGCGCTCTACCCTCTCTCTCTCGTCGACGCTGCTCGGCCTTTTTCTGTGCCGTCGGTCGGCTCTAGCCGCTGCTGTCCGGGAAGGGTCTGCGCAGTACCTGTTGCCAGCCCGTTTCACTGGACCACCGTGACTGGAAAGCCAAGCCTGGCTCTCGACAGCCTCCCCTGCGATGCTCAAATCTCCGCTGGATGACTGGGGGGTTTCCCGTGGTCGACGCCCGTGCTTCTGGACTCGGCCTTCTTCCACTGTTCTCCAGGAGCGAATCCCTGGGAGGTGATGCAGAGTTGCAGGTAGGTTTGAATCTGCTCATCGCCAATGTTAGATCCGTGTATCTTGATGTTGTGTCCTTCAATAATTAGACAAGAGACTGCAGGGAATGATCAACAGGTGTTTACTGAATGAGGGTTACTCTAGAACTAACTGTACAAATCACTACTCAGGGTTTATATACAGGTGTGGTCACTGCCGGTACTACAGTATACAGGAGCTGTAAAAAGTAGTTCTCTCCCTTAAAGGTACATACATTACAGTGACGTCAGTCGAGTGTGCAATGCTCCGGTAGCGCCCCAGACCGGATATTGAGTGGCGTCCCCCGTCTTACCGCCTGCCGCTAGCAACGACAGGTTGAGGGGAATGTTTTGCATTCGGGAAGGGACTGGGGGAGCGCTATTTAAAGGTGACCGCTTCCTACCTTTTTTTGTCAGCGAAATTTTTGCACCACGCATTCTGAGTGAGAGAGAGAGACTGCAGGAGATATTCAAGGCTGTGTTGAGTTTTGAGTACTGAGCAGCACTTTGCAGGTTCTTTCTGATTTGATCTTCCTTGCATCGATTTAAAAGAGAATATGGGGGCTGCATCTGGAGCTCTTTCCCTGGGACTCTCCTTTGTTCTTTCCAACAGGCCTCTCCAGGCCAAGATTCAAGGCTGCAATGAGCAGGGTGTGGCTGGAGAGCAAGATCGACCCTCTCCTTTAAGAACTGGCCGGCGCCAGTGTTCCATTGTTGACTGACATCACATGAACTTCGCCAGCGCTCTAAGGTAGCGCCTCGCTCCTCAGCCTTTGTGCCTTAAGACAGGTGTGTAGCGCCTGATTTAGCGTTCCAATCACCTCCAGGGGCGATAAAAGCCAAGTTTGCAGTCGGAAGCGATAATTAGCGCCAAGCGCTAATCTTTGCGCCCGGCCGATAATTGCGCCCCAAATAGGGTGATACTGATTTTCTCCCCCTTTGTGTTCTCCTCACAGCTTACTGTCCCACCTAGCTTTGTATCATCAGCAAACTTGGATACATTACACTCGATCCCTTCATCTAGGTCATTAATATAGATTGTAAATAACTGAGGACCCAACACTGATCCTTGCGGCACCCCACTAGTTACAGCCTGCCACCTGAAAAAGATCCATTTATCCCTACTCTCTGTTTTCTGTCCGTTAACCAATCCTCTATCCATACTACTATATTACCCTCAATCCTGTGAGCCCTAATCTTGTGTAATAACCTTTATGTGGCACCTTATCGAATGCCTTTTGGAAATCCAAATATACTAAATAGCCAACTGCGAGACCCTCAATAGAGGCAAAAAAAATTGAGGGAGGTGGTGACTTTCACAACCACTGGTAATGCGTGGCCACCAGGTCCAGCAGGTAGCAGGTCTTCTTCTAGGAAGCTGCAGATATCTGCGACCACCTGATGTGACAATCTCAGCCTTCGGAAGCACTGCTCTTCCGAGAGTTCAAGGAAGCTGAGCCTCTGTAGGTGAGCAGTGTCTACAGCGAGCTCGACCCCTCTGCTGCTCCCATAGCTGCTGTGGATGCTGAGTGTCTTCCTCATCTGAAGTCCAATCAAAAGCAGCCACGACACCACCCATCCTGATGTTGTGTGTGTGATCACTTCCAAACTGCACAAATAAGTCACTCACAAGTACTCCCACCAAACCGTTTCCCAGAGGGAATTGAGAAAGCAGCTGTGGCCACTGAGCCTTTATTCATATCGGGACTCCTGACCTTTAACCATTCCCATGAAGTGCCACTCAATCTCGCCTCTGTTTCACTGACGAGTATCCCGGACCGCGGGAAACCTGTGCAGGAGGCGCTACTTTCAAATTGCTGCCAAAATCTCAGGAAAGGAGCCTCATTTAAATATCAAAATGACGGACCCGCCTCTCCAGAGCAGATTACTTGGACACCCCACTATTCGGTTAAATCGGGAACAGCCGCGTTCATGGCAGGTTGGGGGTCAGGTTTCGCAATTTTGCCGATTTAACCCCTGCCCCCCCGACCCTTACCTGCCCATCGTGTGTGGGGGGGTTAAAATTCCCTCCATAATGTAAGTTATCCAAATTTTCAGATGCTTTCAAACTTTTTTGGGGGTGTGGGGACTGTATAGCCTGATGCTGCAACCAAGGAGTTACTCAAGGACCGAGGCAACATTTGCAAGTGGGTAGAACTATGGCAGATGAAATTCAATACTAATTACTGCCAAGGTGCACAGGTGGAACTAACTAATAAGCCCACGACAGAGTCTGTAACATAGGCTTCATGTGTGGGTTACAATCTGATTGAGTGGTAAGTCTTTCGGTTACTGACTTCAGATTATGCTGAATTAATATTTCAGAAAATGTGGAAACTTTACACTCGATATTGTGTGCTCCTGCTTCTCCTAGCCCCAAAAGAAACATCAAATGAATTTTAAAAGCTTACCTTACTAGGCCTCTTGACAGCTTTGGCCTGATGGGGTAGTCACCACTGCTCTCCCACTCAGGTAAAATTAACAGTCGAGCCCAAATGAGATCACCAGAGCCTGATCAGCATATTTAAATAAAGAGCCCGTCAGCTTCTGGCAGTGTCCTTGCCACGTGGAATTTAAAATTTCAGTCAACCAGATCGCGGCAGGAGCAGAGTGGGTAAGCTCCCCTGCTCCATTTTAACTCCGCCACCCCCATCCCACTGCTGGTTTAATTATCCTACCATGGAGGCTTACAGATTCACTCCTCAATCCAGTCATTCAAGTAAAATATATTGGGTCATTTGTTAATTTTTCTTTCCAATCATAAGACCCTGCTAATTTTCTGCAGCATTTTACTGAGTAATTTCTGCTAAGTATAATAGTTAAACATCTGTTTGTTTTGTGCAAAGGCATTGGTGTGGTCTAGACCCACACATGTGAAATCAATTCAAGGCAATTAATTCCACAAATTAATGACTTCTGTGAAAACAGAATTTCACAGCAAACCCTTAGATTAAAATCACAGTTGTGACATGATTGATTGCATGCCATATGATGCTTCTGCAAGAAAAATAATCATGCATTTGGAATGCCTTACTCTTGAAACAGCAACATATAGAATCCACAACCATCCTTTTCATAATCACAACCATGTTAAACAATAAAACTTCAATGAACTTCAACTGTTTCTCAATATCATAAAATAGGTGCAACCTGTTGTAACTTCTGTTTTATTGTTTTTACTTCTGACAACCGGGTATTCTCTTTTGCAAAGCCCAATGTCACCAGAACAACTTCAAGCTAACCCCCCTTCCGAGAAGGTGGGCGTCACTAATCACTACTGATCGACTGCCTGTCCAAACTAAAGATAAACACCAGTTAGAACATTGAAAGTAAATTTTGAAATTTAGTTCAATGAAGCAGTTGTCGTTCTGCAATGGCACCCAGTTGTCAAAAGCTTCTAGTGAACCAATGGACAGTGTGTGGTCATATTTATTCCATGATTATCTGGGTGCAATAATCTACACATGGACAAGCAGTTAAAGAACCCTCCCCAGTGATTTGTGGGCCTGAGCATGGGGGATTTAGTTAGATCCAGGAACAGACCCACAAGATGGTCCTTTGACCTGCTCGCCTTGCACTCTGGATAACCAAAGATAAACAGAGTATGGGAGAAGTGTAACCAAAGATTGTGAAGCAACTCCTTTAAATTGCCAACTGAATGTCAAAATTTCAAAACAAGCCCACAATTATTGGACAATTTGGTAAAAATGGTCCAATTTTCAAAATGGTTAATTTTAGAACCATAAAGGTATCAATAGTTAACATTATGTTTTCTTAATTATTGCTCTTGTAGCAATTTGATTTCTTAGTTGTGCCTTCAAAAATTTTTGAATTGATTAGCTTTGCCTTTGCGTTTCTTACAAAAATTCAAATTCTAAAGAGCACGTTAGTGGTGTAGTGCAATATAATATTATGTGCTGAATACGGGTTAGCATCTACAATTCGCCAAGCAGTCAGTTTTTAATCTTGGCTGAGATATTAGGGAGACACCAAGCCACTCTTGTACGGTTCCTAGATGGTTACAACAGTGGCTTTGGCAGAGGGATGAGCCAAATCTAAAATGTAAATCTTGACTGGCTGCTTCTCACCATCTGTTCTCCTTATCAAAATCCAATGCATATGAAAGGATTATGATTCTTTGATGTGTTTCTATTTTTTGTGAATATTTTATTGAAACATTAAAGTGGTGATAGTATCAGCAGGGTACTGACCTGGAGAAATTACTCCGCTGGATGGCACAATGGAGCAAAATCAATAGATAGAATTGAAATGATATATTATTGATACATCATAGATTAACAATTACCTTTACTGATGATAATCTGCACTGTAGGGCCCATTAAGTACTTCCAATCAATAGCTTACTTAATCTGATTTATATGAAATTTTAAAATAAATTAACTGAACAACAAAATGGATGTTAAAATTCATCAAAATGTATTCAATACTTTATTTCAATTCTGACATTATCACTGCTGGCAGTTTTTATGATCACTGAGGCAAGCTACTGGCACCAGAAAGGGCATGGTGCTTTCTGTAGGATTTGGAATGAAGCGATTTCCTTTCTTTGGTACGTCAGCATTGTGCCCAGGAAACTCCTTATCGTTATCATAGAACAAAGAAGTTTACAGCCCAGAAGGAGGCTACTTGGTCCATTGTGTTTCTGCTAGTTCTTTGCGAGAACAATCCAAAACTAATTCTACTGCCCTGCGCTCTCCCCAGAACATTTCCTCTGCTTCAAATGTTTACCCACTTTTCTCTTAAAAGGTGCAATGGTCCCTTCTCCCTACCTCAACTACCTCGTGTAGCAAAGCATTCTATGCTCTAATAACCCACTGCGTAAAGATATTTCTCCTAATCTCTCTCCTCATTCTCTTCGTGACAATTTAAAATTGATAACCCTCATCACTGTCTCTCCAGCCAAAGGAAACAGACTCTCCCTACTCACCCTATTTTCATAATTAAATAAAAAACTCCATTAAATTTCCTCCTAGCCGTCTCGGATCTAGGGGAAATAATCCAAGTACCTCAAGTCTCTTCTCATAACAATAATTTCTCACCCTCTTATCATTCTGGTGAATCAATGTTGTATGCACTCTGTGGCTTTAATTCCCTTTCGATAAAGGAGAGCTAAAACTGCGCACACTACTCTAATTGTGACTGAACCATTGCTTGGTACAAATCTCATTTGCCATTTGCTCTTGTACTCTTTGCCCCTATTTATAAAACTGGAGGTGCCTTTTTATGCCTTTATCTGCCTGTATTTGCACTTTCTGAGAATTCTGTACATGCACCCCATGTCTCTTTGTATATCTACATCCTTTAGCATCTTGGCCATTGAATGTATATACTCCCATTCCTTGCTCTTCTTCTCAAAATTAAGTACCTCACATTTTGCATTAAATTGCATCGGCTTATTGTGTGTCAATTCTGCCATCCTGTCTTTGCCTTTCTGAAGTCTTTTACAGTCCTCCTCACTGTTTGCCAAACCCCGGCATTTGTGTCATCAGCCAATTTCAATATTGCACTCTGTTTGCCCAATTCCAAATTATCTATATATAAAGAACAAAGCATTGTTTCTTGTGCTAGATGTAAAATCACTGGGGAGAAAATGAGTTACAACAAACAAGTTGTTCCACAAATTTCAAATAGTTCTCTGCTTCTTTTTTCCTAATCGCAGCCAACATAGTTCTTTATGACAGTACTGGTTTTCCTTCAGATGAAAATAATTATGTTCTTATGAATTTGATAGCTGAGATGGCACCATGCTACCAGTATGTTTGTAAATTGCAATATTCTGGTCCCTGATAATACATTAAAAAAATATATTACTGTTACACAGTAGCAAAAATAATTTAGAACTACAACCGTGCAATTTCCCAAATTCAATTGTACCCTGGTGGCATTAGAGCTTCAGGAGGAGAAATTCATTATAGCCCTGTTTGGGGCACTAACTTTTAAAAGTTGAGAAAATTAGCGACAGGTGCTAATGTTTCTAAACTTTTAAAAAATTCGGTTTTACTCTCCAGGAAGGAAGTAGAGCGCTAAATCAAGCGCTCCACTTCCTTCTTGGAGCACAATCGGCAGCAGGCGGGGCAGAGACTTCAGCAGCGCTGCACACTGGGCCGGGCAGCGCTGCCGCGTTGAAAGGCTCCTGCCCTCCCTTAAAGGGAAGGGACATCGCTGCAGGCTCTGCAATATAAAAAGTACCTAGCTGGACCACCAAGGCAGTCAAGATCCCGCGCGACCAGCCTTGTACTCACGCAGAGTGCTGGGCTGATCGATCGCGGGCAGGAATCCGCGGCAAAAACTAGAACAGGAAAGTTAAGTTTTTTTTTACTTACCTCGGCCACCTCGCCTTTAATCATCGCCCCCGAAGCGGCCAGCCGCCCGATGCACGCCTCCTGCAGCTGTCGGTGTTTTCAACTGGCGCTGCTGCAGGGGGCAGAAGTCAATTTCGGGTCCGGGGCGCTACCAGGGCGTATCGCACGGCGATGACGCCATGATCTCTGGGTGAAGGAGATTGGGGCACAACGCCGTAGTGCCGCCGCAAAACTCCTGCTGCATATGGCAGGAGTCGATGTCAGCCATTTGCACCCCGTTAGCGCCACCGGGAGTAAAGGCACCCAATTTCGCCCCAGAGTATTCCAATATATCACATTGCCATGACTGTGTTTGCCTCGCTTGGCTCTTGCCCGGCTGGAACCTCTGTCATCCTGCCCAGTGGAGAGCTCTTTGCATATCTGGATACCTGGATGCACAGGGCTCTCTCCCAACAGTTAGAAATTTAAATCTTTCAAGAGTGGGGCAAGAAGAATTCCTGTCTCTAAACACTTAAATAAGGTCAGGCAGATTTAAAAACTGACCAGGAGGTCCAACAAATTTCCTGAACATTTTATAAACCAAGTTTGACACTTCATGCAATGTCAGACCAAAGCAGTGTGAGACTACCATGTCCAGGAGTCTTATCCTGCTACACTCGGCAGTCAGTTGTGGTCTGCCTCTGGATTCAAGCTGCAAGTTTCGTGCCTGTGCAAAGCTGCACAGCAACACTAAACTTGCAGTGCAAATACACCCGAAGAGAAAAGGACAATATCTGATAGCAGATAATTTATTTTCTCCTCTCCTTTTTTCATGTAGGTGCAAGGTTAGTATGATGGATCCACATAAATAACACCCAGATTATTGAATGATATATTTTGTCTTGTCAGATTTTTCCTTACCTCCTATTTGTGTTGTTCCTCCTTTGAAAAGATGATGGCAGCCACAAACATTTAAACATTTAAAAGTTAACTGCTGGGAGAGGAGCTCCACACTGGAAAACAATGAAAATGAAATCACTTTTTTGATTGTATCATACACAAATGTTATCTGCATTCTGTAATAAAATTATTAGGTGTCAAAATATGAAGGGATGAAGAGCAAATGATGAATATATTTGTTATGGAAAGACCTTTTCTTGGATTGAGCTGAAATAGATATTTTTTTACATCTTTTGTTTGTAGTTTCATACCCTGAACTACCTACTGAAGGTGAATCTGATGCACTAAAATGATTTTGCAAATGAAGATCCAATTTTAAATAAGTTTTAAAGCAAGGACCCATAATTTTTTCAGTAGAAATAAATAGTAGGTTTACCTGAACTGAGCAATGGGAAAATACCAAATGCCCAAAAGAAATAAAAGAGAAAAATGCAATGGCTGGCACAATCTGAGAGCTGTTGCTATAGAAACCCCACCTTAGAACACTGCATTTTTATTTATTCTTGGTTGGGATACATTTCAAAGTCTGTTTTATACTAAAATTGGTTACTAGAATATTTCAGCAGTACAGAAGGAAGGAAGCCCTTTTTAAAATAATGAAATGTTGGGATCATACGCAGACAAGTGCAGTAGGACAAAAATTAGGGATCAGTGGTTGGAACTTGGATTCAGCTGAAGTGAAAATCGTGTGGTCCAAAACAGCTTTCAAAGAAAACTTTTCTTTTTCTTGTTTGCTTTGGCTTGCTGATGTTCATCTTCAACATTCAAAACTGAAACTAAAGAACCGTGTACTCACCTCAAGTAGAAATTCTTCTTTATATATAGAGTAGTAGCTCAACAGAAGTGAGCAGGAATCTGTTTAAGCCCTTCTGCTCTTCAATTCTAAAGAAAAAAGACTTGCATTTATATAGCACCTTTCACGAGCACCGGATGTCTCAGAGCACTTTACAGCCAATGAAGTACTTTTAAAGTGGAGTCACTGTTGTAATGTGGGAAACGCGGCAGCCAATTTGCGCACACGAGGTCCCACAAATAATGTGATAATGACCAGATAATCTGTTTTTGTTATGTTGGTTGAGGGATAAATATTGGTCACGACACTGGGGATAACTCCCCTACTCTTCTTCGAAATAGTGGCCATGGGATCTTTTACGTCCACCTGAGAGAGTAGACGGGGCCTTGGTTTAACGTCTCATCTGAAAGACGGCACATCCAACAGTGCAGCACTCCCTCAGCACTGCACTGGAGTGTCAGCCTAGCTTTATGTGCTCAAGTTCCTGGAGTGGGACTTGAACCCACAACCTTCTGACTCAGTGGTGAGTGTGCTACCAACTGAGTCACAGCTGACAGTGAGGCTTGCTTTACATTGTAAAATATGGCAAGATCTCAGTGTGACTGTACCCTGTTCATTATAATAATTGCAAAAGATGTCTCCAAAATTTGTAGTAAAAATTAACATACCCTGCAGATATTCACTGTTAATGTCAATTTTCATCTTTACCGCCTGGGGATTGAGCATCACCTAGTAGGTTGCAGAGAAGAAAATTAGGTGGGGAGGACTGCGCTCCTGTTCCATTCAACAACAACAACAACTTGAATTTATATAGCACCTTTAACGTAGTAAAACGTCCCAAGGTGCTTCATTTAAATGGAAGGAAATTCAGGTAGGGTCGGTGTGATTCTCCCTGGCAAATTTCTGTCTTTGCCCTCCTCCCAGGCGATGTTTAATGTGAAAACCTAGTGGCTGACTTGGCTTCTAAAGTTTGACATTTTTTAGCCAAATTACCATTTGATAGCATTGGACTATAGTGTCTTTCAACCCCTGAACAAGTCCACTCTACTTCTACTGGTTACAACAGTACATCAAACGACACTTGTTTTTTTTTCTGTCAAAAAGATCTACACCAGTTTTCCTGCCAGTATTTGGATAGTTTGCTGTGCAGACAGTATCCAATATCTTTAAGATTGGTAATGGTTTGTTTAGAAATATCAGATGTTTATTTTATTAAATGTATTATTCCTTTTGACATTTACAAAATATATTTTAGGACAATTCCCGAAACAAACTGACAATTAGTTCAATTTATTTTTGTTCAGTGGACCATATTGCTCAGATTTATTTTCTGCTGCACAATTTGTGATTGTTGGATCATAGTTTAACTCATTGATTCACACATATTGCTCTTAGGATGCAAAATAAAATAGAAACGTTTCCAACACCTGCTGCTCAGATAAAACCTCAGGAAAGGTTTTACAAGACAGCTTAACGCTTAGCTGGAATTCCAGTGATAGGACAGAACAAAACTGTCTCTTGACACAGCACAAACATATTTTCCATTACCCAACACATGAGCCATTAAAATATCTGTCTGAATGTAAAGCAGATAACATAATGGGCCATAATTTGCCGTAGGAATGAATCTAACGACGTCTGGCATTAGTTAGACTTGCCCTTGCACGTTTAGATTTTAAAATGGTTTATGTGACAAGTTGTTGAAAGTGCGAGCTGATAATGTCACAGCGAGGGAAACCGGGCATCTAGGACCTAAGTGAACAGGGCATACAACTGTGTATCTCATTAAACAATCAGGTTGAAGGATTGTGAAATAAACTGCGCAAGGATTGCGAAGGAAGTGTAAGTTAGAGTGGGTGAATTCAATGTCAAATCAGGTACAGGAAGAGAAATAAAGGCTGTAATTTTCTCAAGGGAGGAGGGTTGTAATAGTTAACTTTCAGTACCAGCTGCTCTGTTTGGCAGTAATTAACACCTGTCACGCTGTTAAAAGGAAACTTAGACTAAAATAGACAAGACTTAACTTTCTGTGGTGAGTTTAGTTCATATCTACCCCGCAAATACAGCAACTTCACGCCATTCAATGCATTTCAATGGTGAGGAGACAGCAAGATGCCGTTTTCGTGAAGCTATGACAGAGCGGCGCAACTCGGACAGCAATTTTTGGATTTCCGCATTTAACCGCACATCTGCCCTCACCTGAAGTTTCTGTAGTATTTGTGCCTAAATAATGGAGAGCGCTATTAGTCTCGTTGTTATTTTGACAAGTTATAGCCCAATAACATTTTGCAAACCTTACTAAATGGTGCCAAGAATGATTCCACTCTGTGTAAAAGGACTGTCTGTGCAGTGATACTTGTCAAAGTTGATTGTGAAAATGGAATTATAATTTTTGTACAGTAAAAATCAATAGTCCAAAGCTGGATACAAAAGATGCTTTTAGAAGGAACAGATTAAGGAGTGTAGCTGCAGGGCTAAGATATTAATAGTCTACAATGGTCTTTTTACTTCTTTCAATTACTTATGAAGGGGGGATGCTTCTTTCAGTACATACTGAATTCGACTGATGTCAGCCAGAAAATCTGCATTCATTTTCAAAATATATTTTTACACATTTACCTACAATATCTGAGCTAGTTATTTAATTTACACAGATTCAGATTATCTTTGTTTTTGAAAGCAGATTGTTTAGTTTTTTAAAAGATGACGTCAAAGCCATGGTGTTAGACAAATATCATCAATTGTACTGCATAATTTCATTTCCAGTGAACCACTGAGCCAAAGCCACAAAAAATTGCCGTAGCTGTTTGGAAATCAACTGTCAAATGGCATTGCACAGAATGTCCCTTTGCACATAATAATATTATTTTGGCTCCCTTCCAGTGAATTTTAACAGGGTTTGAATTCTCAAAATATTCCGTGATGAAATTTGATGTTCCTACACTTTACCTTCAACCAAGCATTTTCACATGCAAGGTCGATTTATCATCCTGTATACATCAGTTGCTTAACCTGCAGTAAATAAAATCCCAGATTGGGAAGTGCCTTTAAATTACCAAATTGTAACATTTCAAGAATATATTTTGACACCATTTTCCATCAATGAAGTTGTTCTGAACAAACCCCTAAATTCTGAAATGTCCACTCTCAAACATTATGTTAGAAAGGGAGAAAAGGACTCTGCAACCTAAAGAAGAATACCATTGATATGAGAAAGCACAGGAGTCATTGATAGTTGTAACGTTCAAAATGTTGTGACAAAGTTACTAGTCTTAGATACTTTATGGTCGATTTTAACCCTACCTGCCCGGCGGTTGGGCATTTAAAATTAGGTTGCTTATCCACTCAGATCCCAACGTTTCCGATATTAACCTGCAGGGTTTTGCAGGTAGATGAGGCACCTGCCCAAAGCAGGCAGGAGCCTCGTAAAGTTAGGCAAATCAAGGTTCAATTGCATCAATATGACCCCGATGTAGTTTTAACCAGGGCCTGAGTGGGGAAGCCACCATGTCTTTCCAGATAGGCAGAAGCAGGTCTGCTGCTGGCCTGAAGACAGAAGCTGCTATTCAGGTAAGTCTAGGTGCTCCTCTGGGCCCCATGAAAAAAGTTGCGGTCTCCCCTGCCCTAGACTCACCCCCACTTCCCTCCCATGAAACCCACCCGAGCTCCCCCTCCCAGACTCTTACCAGGAAGCAGGTAGGCACTCAAGGCCACCCCACCTTTGCCTTTCAGCAGCCGCTCTCCGCCCTCTTCATGCCCGTTCTGGGTGGGAAGTGGACTGGCGGCCTTTAATTGAGGCCCGGCGGTTAAAATCGGAGTAGCCTCATGCTGCCTGTGCCGGAGACCCGCTTCAAGTTAAAATGCACTCCTTCATTTTTCAGTCTGTGCATTGCGCCATATCTTAAAACCTGATAAATGATCTCTAACCTGTATCTTCTGATCATCAGACTTACTTTTGAAGTAGCTTTGCAGTTCAGCTCTGTTTCATATTAATAGTTAAGCAACATATAAAATTCTACAAACAAAAAATACAGAAATAAAGAAAAATCTTCTTTGAATTAAACTGTAAACTATCATTGTGCTAAATGATCTCCTGTTTACCTTTTGTAATATCATATAGCTGCATCTTGTACAGTGTGCACATTTCAAACAATTGTTGTCATCAATAATTTCATTGTTCATACCGTAAAATGATAATAACTGAAAATAAATCTTTCAAAAAGATTCCATACCACGAAGCAGCTATATAATGATTCCTTCACTGTCATATCGGACTGCAAGAAATGGCGCTTGATTCAAACACAATTGTTTAAGGAATATGTTTCTGCTCACTTTGATAAGGCAGCTTAAATGCTAAGTACAGAGGAGATTTACGAGGATGTTGCCAGGACTGCAAAATTTTAGCTATGAGGACAGATTGGATAGGCTGGTGTTGTTTTCTTTGGAACAGAAGAGGCTGACGGGAGACTTAATTGAGGTGTATAAAATTATGAGGGGCCTAGATAGAGTGGATAGGAAAGGCCTATTTCCCTTAGCAGAAAGGTCAATAACCAGGGGGCATAGATGTAAAGTAATTGGTAGAAGGATCAGAGGGGTGTTGAGGAGAACTTTTTTCACCCAGAGGGTGGCGGGGCTCTGGAACTCACTGCCTGAAAGAGTGGTAGAGGTAGAAACCCTCATCGCATTTACAAAGTACTTGGATATGCACTTGAAGTGCCGTAACCTACAGGGCTACGGACCAAGAGCTGGAAAGTGAGATTAGGCTGGCTAGCAATTTTTTGGCCGGCACGGACACGATGGGCCAAATGGACTCCTTCTGTGCTGTAAACTTCTATGATTCTTTAAGCTCAAATTCCTAAGGAAAAACTAAAAAGACAATTATTGGCAGAATGAAATTTGCAAAGGAGGGAACGTCTCTTTGAGACTGAGTTTGCAAACTCTGTGCTTTTTATTTCTAAACTTTTGCCACATCTTGATTCCTGATTGCATTTTTGTCAAAACTGTCATTTGTACATATCTGGCATTTTTACATCTATCTATAATATGCTAAAGGTCTTGAGTATAGTACATGCTTCATGTCATTATCACATTTGGTTCCCATCACAATTTTCTTGTCATATTTTCGCTGTACCATGCTTCTGATTTACAGTGAGCAATGCCATAGGAAATCTGCGAGTATTATATGCAAATAGATATGGTAGCCGAGTGGTTATGATACTGGACTTAAAACTCAGGGGGTTATAAGTCCAAATCTCCCCATGGCAAGCTGTGAACTTGAATTCAATAAATCTCTGTAACTTGTGGGCTGGCACCAGAAAAATAATAATATCTGCTGAATTGTCATAAAAACCCAGCTGGTTCACTAATGCCCTTAAGGGAAGGAACCTGCCACTCTTCCATTCCCACACTACTTGGTTCAATTTTAATGCCCTCAGGGCAACTAGAAAAGGGCAATAAATACTGCCTTGCAAGTGTTGCTCTCATCCACAGAACAAATAAAAGAAACAGTGTCAGCATATCAGCACTTGCTGACCAAAATCAGCATTAATTACAAGCCTCAGATAAAGTTGCCAAAGAAATGCAATGTTGAAATCCAGTAGCTGAAGTGCCAGAGCCATAAATAACTTGAGATGCAGTTCCTAAACACTGGGAAATAGGACAGAAATGGAGATGATTAAAGACTGTGATGCAATGTGCCGTAGAAAAGGCTGTGGGGGTGAAATGCTTCTTGGGCGGCAGCTCTACATGCACAATAGCAAATCTGCCCAAGACGAATTTCACCCCTTTTATTTCTAAAGCATGCTGCTTTGCATTGTGGCAACATTAGTCTGTGCCTGCGTGAATTTGGATTTTGCCTGCTCTGACTTCATCACTCTAACTGCTCCTGCTGCTCTAGTGAGAGACACGGAGGGCGCGATCTTGCCAGCCCTGTGGAGGCGGGTATGGAGGCGGGACTGCCAGGAAAATGGCAGAATTTGGGGGCGGGTGTCCAACCTGCCCCCAACCTGCCTCCGTGCCATCTTGCCAGGAGGCGGGTAGCCAACCCACGCCGGGTCTCGTCTCCTTGGAGCCGGGAAGGGGATTACAGCCACTTAACTGCCTGTTAACAGGTAGTTGACAGGCAGATAAGAGGATTATCCCCATTTTACCCACACAAGTGCAGGCTTCCCGAAGGCTGCGAACCCCGCCAGGGTCACCGAGGCGAGTAGTGAGTCTGCGGGGTGCAAAAGTGCGCTGTGAAGGTAAGTGATGGGTGCAAGTGTGGACAGGTGAGTATGTGAGGTAAGTGGAAAGTGTTAGAAAAAGTTTACTTACCTTTGTTTCTTCGTGCAGGCTTCAAGAGTTGGGTATGCGGAGAGTCTCGCACCTCCACAGCAGAGATGACAGATGGCTGTTGCATTCTCCAATGCAACAACCATCTACTTTCTGCTAAAGAAAGAGGTTTGATGAGTCTTGAATTCAAGAACTCATCAAACTACAGAGAATGTCACTGTTTGACACCTTCACAGAACTGTTAAATGATGACAATTCATTTGTCAAAAACTTTTGACAGATGAAATGTCATACGCTGACGTTCTCTGTAACCAGCTTTCCCTTAATTGGCCTGCTAAGCCCGCTGGACGGGCTTAACAAGGTCAATCAAGGGAAAATAGCGTGGGTTGGCCACAAATCGATGGAGGCGGGACATCGACCTGACAAGCAGCAGTCCCGCCTCCAATGCGCCCCCAGAGAAAAGCAGGGACGAGAGAGAAGTGGGAAAGCAGAAAAGAGAACATAGAACTAGGAGAGGAGCAAGAGAAAAGCAGGAAAAGGGAAACAAACTAGAAAAAGGAAGGAGGGAATGAAGCAGAAACGGATAGAGAACACACTAAAAAAACGAATGAACAATATGAAAGGAGCGAGGAAAGAAACAGAAGAGAAGGGAGATTAGAGAAGCAGGAGATCAACACACAGACAGAAGGAAAAGAGGAAAGAGAGAATACACACAAATGGAAAGGGCACAGAGCGACAAACACAAAGAGTGACACACAAACGGAAAGGGAGGAGACAGGCATACAGAAGGGAACAAAATGCAAGAGACAGAAGAGAAGGAGATGAGAGAGCAGAAACAGAGGGGAGAGAGAGCAAGAAGCAGAGGGAAAGGAAGGGAGGCACAGAGAAAGGAAGGAAGGATGTAAAGAAAGAATGAATACATTTGCATTTACCTATTGTTCCCTTTTGTTCTTTCCTCCCCTCCCCACATTCCCTGCCTCTCTACTTGCTTAAAACCTGTTATATATTTTCCAGTTCTGACGAAGGGTCATTGACCTGAAACATTGGGCTGGATTTTCCCTGTGGAGGCGGGATGGCGGCGGGAGAGCTGGTTGGCGGTTTCCGGTCCCGCTTCCGTTTGCAGCCGCGCTCTCAAAATGATTTTCTGTAGATTGGCCTTGTTAAGCCCGCCCTGCGGGATTCCTGGCCAATTAACAGGAAGCAGGTCTGATGATGTCCACATTAATTTTGACAGTTGTGCTGTCAGTGTTCTGCAGCATTGAGGTGCTGTAAACACTGACAAGCACTGCACAAAGGCACACATCTGCACCCAGGCTCATGCATGACTCCCTCCATATGCTTATGGAGGCAGTCACAGCAATGGGGAGATTCTCTTCCCTTCCCATGGACGGAAGGGATCTCCCCAGGAGATCAACGCAGCCTGGTTGCACACTGCACAGGAGGACTCAAGCAGGGATGTTGTCAGGAGTGCCTGGTTGCAGTGGTGCCAACCTTTCAATGATCTCAGTAGATCACGAAATGTTACTGCAATGCCACACTCAAACTCACCCTGCTGTGCCACTCATCACATCCCCATCACTCTGCCTTCCATACCCTACTCCTGCACATCCTTACTCACACCAACTTACCTTGCACCTCCACCCATCCCTCTCTATCTACATTATCCCATGCCCATCTCACTAGCCACCCCTCACACTCACCCTCACTCTACTGCAAGCATACCAACTAACAACACACAAGGGTAGGCACAGAGAGGTTTAGCCAATGTTCCTGTGAAGTTTCTGGTAATATGTTGTCATACAGTGAAATCTTTATTTTCAACACTTCACCTTATTAGACAGATCTGTGTGCATTTTGAGAAGTGTCTTACTGAGTACCAGTGAATGTTGAGACATAACTTCCCCCACCGCTATAGTGATGAGTGTGAATGGAATGGCTTGGACATTAAAGGGATGTTTTACGGTGCTGGTGTGGGATGGTGTCAACCTGGCGCATCATGTGGCAGCCAGGGTTTACAGCATCAAGTGAAGTAAAATGGCCACAGTGATGCTGTCGCTGGCCTCCCGGGTAGCAATGTTGTCAGGGGCTGATGCCCTATTTCCTGTGTAGCATCAGATGATGGCGGAGAAGGTTGGTGATGTTGTTGGGGGTGATGTTGGTGCGCCTGGTGATGTTGGTGTTGGAGCTGCTCATGGAAGGATTCAAAGGACCAAGGTCTGATTTTTTTCAAGGGCACCGATGTTGCTGGAATAGATGGCAGCGGCAGGTGAGATAACAGAAGCGATCTGTCAATAGTGAGAGAGGTTGCTCCAAAGAGGTGGCGCTGGATATACAGTTGGCTCTAAACACTTGCAAGCTAAAGAAATCTCTATGGGGGAAAAATTTGGTTGCTTTGCTAAGAGTGTGCTAATGGAGCACAAAGCAACTAGCGCCCGGGCGCGGTGATGTTTGCGCTACTCGTGAAATTGACCAGACATTTTGCAGTGGCAATAAACACTACCGCCACGATCTCCTGCGCCCACAGATTGTGACGTCAGTCGAGCGTGCAACACCCCGGTAGCACCCTGGACCGAATATTGAGTGGCACCCCCTGCCTTACCGCCTGCCGTTAGCAACGACAGGTTGAGGGGAGCGTTTTGCAGTCGGGAAGGGACTGGGCGAGCGCTATTTATAGGCGACCGCTTCCTGCCTTTTTTTGTCGGCGACTTTTTTGCACCATGCATTCTGAGAGAGAGAGAGAGAGACTTTTGGAGAGATTCAACGCTGTGTGAAGGAGTTTTGGGTACTGAGCAGCACTTTGCAGGTTCATTTTGATTTGACCTTCCTTGCATCAATTTAGAAGAGACTATGGGGGCTGCACTCTGACATCTTTCCCTGGGCTTCTCCATTGTTCTTTCCAGCAGATTTGATGTACAGGTCTCTCCAGGCCGAGATTCAAGGCTGCAATGAGCAGGGGATGGATGGAGAGCAAGATCGACCCTCCCCTTTAAGAACTGGCCGGCGCCAGTGTGTCTCTGTTCCATTGTTGACTGACATCACATGAGCTTTGCCAGCACTCTGAGGTAGCGCCTCGCTCCTTGGTGTTAGCTTCTTAAGAGAGGTGTGTAGCGCCTGATTTAGCGCTCCAATCACCTCCAGGGGCGATAGAAGCCAAGTATGCAGTCAGAGGCGATAATTAGCGCCAGGCGCTAAACTTTGCGCCCGGCCAATAATTGCGCCCCAAACGGGGCGATACCAAATTTCTCCCCCGAGATGTCTTACAAATGCTGTAACTAACAGTTTCTGAGCTCTGAAACTGAACATCTGCAACATGGCATCCTTTATTCCACTTCTGCAGCTGTCAGGTTATCAGATACATCAAAGCAGACTCAACTCACGACAGGGTGAGCTGGCGTGTTCCCCGAACAGCGGGTAACCCGTGGAGGAGCATGTAAAATTGCAAGGTAGGCTCAAAATAGCATTAAATTGGCTGTTAACAAGCCATTTAATTACGTAAATTGTCTCCCCTGCCGCTTGGTGCCGGTTCAGTTCTGCGCAGACAGACCCGACACCTGGGAGACTCGCGTGGAGGCGGGTTGACAGCGGATTTTCTACCCGCTGTCAATCTTTGCTATTTTGACAGCGGACCCACCTCTAAAACCCGCCCTCTGAGCACCGGCAAAATCCATCCCATTAACTCTGTTTCTCTCTCCACAGATGCTGCCTGACCTGCTCAGTATTTCCAGCATTATCTGTTTTGATTTTTGATTTCCAGCATCTGCAGTATCTTGCCTTTGCATTTATCTAGTGCCTTTCATGACCTCAGAATGTCTCAAAGCATTTCACAATCAGTAAAGTGTATTCACTGCTTCAATGTAGGGACAGCAGGTGTAAGAATGCCTGAGGGAAGGAGGAGAATGCAAAAAAACAGACCAAAGGAAGGCAAGAGAGGCTTAGCAATAGTTCATTCCAGGGAGTCAGTTGTTAAAAAAAGTAAACATTTTGGGAACTACTGCAATATCATTCCCAGCATTACAGTGTCCAGGTTATTATCATAAGCTGCTGCTATTGTGGTAAAAATGATTGTAATGATCAATAACATGTCATTCTATAGTGGACACTAGGTGGAGCCGTAGAGCTGTGTAGAGCTGTATGTATAAGACTACACTACCCAGCTGTATGTATATTAAGACTACATTACCCATGAGGCACTAGGTTACCCACAAGGCAGCAGTCAAGATGGAAGCCTCTGTAGATACAGTACCTAGTCCACATGTGCTCAATAAAGTAACTAGCAAAAGCTAGCTGTGTTCATAATAAGAATGTCTATTTATTAATGAACATAAGATGGTACCAGGATGGTGAAGATCTGCTGTAAATTGTGAAAAGCGACATGGAGAATTTGAAGCCACCAGAGCGTTTGAAACTCACAGGAAACATCAACTACAATTGGCAGACTCTTAAACAACAATTCGAACTCTACATTGCAGCCATCGGATTCGGTACGAAGCCAGACGCAAGGAAGATAGCGTTGCTACTAATGGTTGCAGGCCCACAGGTGATAGAGGTATTTAATACATTTGTATTTAATCCAGAGGAGAACAGAGAAAAATTAGAAGATGTGCTAAAAAAATTTGATGCACATTGCTCTCCCAAAAAGAATGAGACGTATGAAAGATACATCTTCCGTTCTCGGACACAGCAACAAAATGAGACTTTTGATAGCTTTATAACTGATCTGAAACTGAAAGCACAGACATGTAATTTCTCTGAGCTGAAATCATCCATGATTCGTGACCAGATTGTGTGGTATTCATGATAAAAAAAATCAGGGAACGTCTGTTGAGAGAAACCGAACTAAATTTGGAAAATGCAGTGAAAATATGCCAAGCCAGCGAGCTAGCTCGAAAGCACGCGAAGACTTTCAGTGAAATCAGTAATGATGCGATTGTAATGAGTGATAATGCTACTGTCGGGGCTGTGTCCTACAAGGGGAAGAAATGTGGGCAGAACAGAAATGAAAAGCAATCGGAGGATGAATTTTTTAATTGTAAACGCTGTGGTTACAAACACCAGTTAAGACAATGCCCAGCGTTTGGAAAAATGTGCACAAAGTGTAATGGAAAGAATCACTTTGCCAAACAATGCTTTTCAAAAGTAAAAACAACGAAAGGGCAACAAGTTAATGTGATTGAGGACACTGATTTAAGTGAGACATTTTTTGTAGGAATGGTGTCATGTGACGATATCAAAAAAGATACAGAAAATATGCAGCCCTCAGAAATGGACAATGCTGAACATAAAGTCAATGCAGTAAAAGTGGACAAATGGATGATCCCACTGCAGATAAATGGAGCATTAGTTACATTGAAACTGGACTCTGGGGCAAAAGCAAACTTAATCAGTATGAGTGACATAAAAAATATGAAAGAAAAGCCCAAAATACAGAAAAAGTCAGTACTACTGAAGAGCTATAATGGACAGAAAATAGATAGCTTAGGTGTATGCAGACTTAAAGTGACAGTCAAAGACAAAGTGCATCACCTCATGTTTTCTGTTGTGGCTGAAAGACTTGATTCGATACTAGGTGACAAAGCTTGTGAAGACTTAGAACTGGTCAAGAGAGTCTACCGTATAAACTGTGCCATAAGCAGACCAGATGACTCAGGTGATGAAGCAGAGAGCCCATCAAGGATGAAAAGGCCAAAGGGTATCCATGTCTTCAAAAAGCCTAGTTTCTCCAAGAAGAAAGAAAAAGACTTTAAGGTCAAAGAGAAGCCAAAGGAAGAAAAGCACAAAGAGGAAAAACACAAGGAGAAAAAGTCCAAAGACATAACCGCAGCAGATGTTGTTAAGCAGTGGAAAGAGAAAAAGAAAAAGAAGAAGCCTGCACCAGAGCAGGAAGCAGTTCCGGTGGATACTCCTTCTTCCCTCAGGCCAATCTTTGGTGTTCCATTAGCCGAGGCTGCTGAGAGGACTATGCTGTATGATGGGATCCAGCTGCCAGCAGTTTTTCGAGAGTGCATTGACTACATTGAGAGTTATGGCATGAAGAGTGAAGGAAACACTGAAACCCTCTCCAAGCAAAGATCGCAAGGAGACCTCGATCTATACAAGAGCAGATCGATGACAATGCCGCAACTGCATCTTGTCATTCACCGCCAGAACAATCTCATGAAGACACATCAGACTTACCCGTGTTGAGAAGATCCACACGTGAAGTAAAAAAGCCTGATAGACTTAATCTTTGAGTACAATGTAAAGCTTTGAAAATGTGTTGACTGTTTTGAAAATGTTTATGTTTATAGAGCACTAACAAAAGTGTTACTGATATTATCTTTATTGTTTTCTTGAAAGTTGATTGATATTGATTTTGTTAAACCTCAAAGAAAGGAGGATGTAATGATCAATAACATGTCATTCTATAGTGGATACTAGGTGGAGCCGTAGAGCTGTGTAGAGCTGTATGTATAAGACTACACTACCCAGCTGTATGTATATTAAGACTACATTACCCATGAGGCACTAGGCTACCCACAAGGCAGCAGTCAAGATGGAAGCCTCTACAGATACAGTACCTAGTCCACATGCGCTCAATAAAGTAACTAGCAAAAGCTAGCTGTGTTCATAATAAGAATGTCTATTTATTAATGAACATGAGGAGAATGCAAAAAAACAGACCAAAGGAAGGCAAGAGAGGCTTAGCAATAGTTCATTCCAGGGAGTCAGTTGTTAAAAAAAGTAAACATTTTGGGAACTACTGCAATATCATTCCCAGCATTACAGTGTCCAGGTTATTATCATAAGCTGCTGCTATTGTGGTAAAAATGATTACTATATTAATATTGGTAGTATTATGTTGTGCTCTAGTCATTGGTTTGGATTCTCCCATTAGTGGGCCAGTGGCAGTATGGACTTCTGCCCTGCCCTTGTGTTTCCGCTGCTAACCCACTCAACTTTCTTCCTTGGGCCCTGATTAGCAATACAGGGTGGCTTAGGAGTGGTAATATTGCTCTCCATTGGATTACCACCATTGGACAACTTCAGGCGGGCCATACACTTCATATCCTTTCCAATGAACCAGAGAAACGAAAGAAAAGAGTTTGCAAGAAGCAATTGGTGGAATGCATGTGGCACTCAAAGCCTGATATGACACCATCCACCCCCACGATCCCCAACCCATTTTCTCAAACAGGAAAGGCTTACTTTAATTCCATTAATGTGCAGTTAGTGTGCGTCGCCAATTACCTTATCTTGCATGTGAATGTCCGCTGCCCCGGAAGCTGCCATGATACTTCCATCATGTAACAATCTACCATACCAGCCCCTGATGACTCAAAGCTATGTATCAGGATTGTGAATTGAGTTCAGACCAAATAGGCTTGACTTTAATGGATTAATAAAAAAATCAAAAGAGATAATAGAAATGAGAGGAAAATTACCTTTACAAATTCTGCAGGGGAAAGGATTGATTGGGATGAATATAAGAACATGCAAAAATATATCAAAAGGATGACCAGAGAGCCAAAGAGAGATGTAGAAAAAGTGTATTTGCAGATACAAATTATAACAGTAAAGTTCTTTCAGTACTTCAAAATTTAGGGGACAATCAGAGAAGAGGTGTGAACTATATAAGATGTAGACAGGCTTGAAATGAAGGATCATAAGATAGTAAAAATTCTGAATGAGGAAATTCTGAATGACCATTTCCTCCAAGTATTTACAAGGGAGGACTTGAGCAACATGCCTTTCCCCAAACAGGTTGTCCAGAGAAAATGAATGTCTTTGATATAGAGGAGATGGAAGTCTGAGACAGGCTAAAAGGGATCAAAAACAAAAAATCTCAAGGGTAGATGGTATTTATCCCAAGACACAAGGGAGACAATGCAAAGAAGAACCACAAGGCTGATCCCTGGTCTTAGAGAACTGAGTTATGAGGAAAGGCTAGAGAAACTGGGGGCTTTTTAGATTTCAAAGAGGCATCTGAGAGGCGATGTTATAGAGGCATACAAAATAGTAAACGGTGTGGAAAAGTAAATCTGGAAAATAAATTAAATTGTGAGTATAGGGCAAAGGGTCACAGGTTCCAACTAGTAAAAAGCAAATTTAGGACTGATAGGAAGATTTTTTTCACACACAGAGGCTGAGATTTTCCGGGGGGTCAGCAGGCGGGATCGGTGGCAGGTTGGGTGGGGAAGTCTTTTTTTTCCCCAGCAGGCCGGGGCCCTGCTGTGAACCCGCCGCCACCGCCTTTTCCCGATGTTGGGTCTGTCAGCGCTGAGCAGACCCGACACGCAGCGGCGGGGACCCAATTCAGGTCATTATGACCTTGTTTAGAGATCATTAAGAATACATTTGAGCTCATCTTTTGATTTTACATGCTCGCCCACGGGGTCCTCGTTGCTCGGCGATCACGTCTGTTAAGCTGAGGCGGGAGATGGATGGCCATCTCTCACCATTGATAGATCGCGTCTGTCGTCTCAACTTCACCTGCCATTTATTCCATTAGCATGGGTGTCTTGTTTTACACACTTTGTATAAAATAATAAATTGCAGGACAATGGAGTATTACAGTTTAACTCTTTTATTAAGCATTAGGTCTGTGATCTTACTCATAGCAGCACCAGTGGGGAAAAGCATGCCAGTAGGACCCCTAGCCTGGGTCTTCAAAACAATAGTAGTCCTTACAGATGCCTGCAGGCCAATAACAACTCAGCATGTGATCACATGTGAATATAATAGGTATTCCTTACAGATGCCTGCGGGCCAATGATAATTCAATATGCAAATGTTACATCCCCTTTCTTTTAAAAGAAAAATGGTATGCATTACTTTTAAACCTTTCTTCTACATAATGTTCTCGGTAGCATAAACATATAAGTAAACTCAGCATTTAACTAGCACTGAAAACATCTCAACGTTTCAATAACGATGTACAGTTTTTTTTAGGGCAGCGATCTGCCTACACCATTTGACAGTTCACAAGTCAAGGATAACTCTAGGCTTGACCTCTCGTCCCGACCTTGTGTGGTATGAAACTGAGCATGCTCCTGAATCGGTCAACAATTCAGGTTCAGGTTTAGGTTCAGGTAAGTATGATGTGTTTTGTGTATTGCTCTGTTCATCACACTCTGTTGAACTGATCCTCTCGTCGGAATGACGGTGTTGTTCCTTGGTGTTCAGGAGGTGCCTGCGATTGCGGCGGTACACCTGTCCTTCTGGGGTGTGGACATGATACGATCGCTCAGTGTCAGCTGGCTGGATGACGACTGCTGGCTTCCAGTAGTCATACTCCTGGATTCTGACGGATTCTCCATTGTGCAGCAGCGGCAGTAGTCTAGCTGACCTGTCATAATATCTCTTTTGGTGTTGCTGTCTCTGTACACGTTTTGCATGCACTTGCTTGCAGCTGACGACCTCTGGCTGCAGCTGCTGGTTGGTGCTTGGAAGGATTGAGCGAAGTCTGCAGCTCATCAACAGCTGTGCTGGTGACTTGAAGTTGTCAACCGGAGTGTTGCGGTACTCAAGGAGACTGATGTAGGGGTCTCTTTTGTCCGCTTTGGCTTTGTCCATGAGTGTTTTTGCAATCTGGACAGTTTTTTCAGCAAGGCCATTACTTTGAGGGTAATGTGGGCTTGATGTGACATGTGTGAAATCCCATGCCTTGGCAAATGACTCGAACTCTTTTGATTTGTATTGGGGGCCATTGTCTGAGACTAAAGTCTCTATAATGCCATGCCTGGCAAAGGCTGCCTTTAGCTTGTGGATCACAGCTGCAGATGTGGTGCTGTGAAGCTTGTCCAGTTCAAAAAATCTGCTGTAGTAATCAACAGTCACTATGTAGTCCTTGTTGTTCCATGTGAACAGATTCGTTGCCGCGACCTGCCAGGGCCTGTCTGGGATACGGTGAGATATCGTGGGCTCTTTGACATTTGATGGGTGGCGTTCTAAACAAATGGAACATTTTCCGACAATGTCCTCAATGTATTTGCACATTCCGGGCCAAAATATAATGTCACGTGCTCTTTGTTTGCATTTTTCCATGCCCATATGTCTAGCATGAATTTTTGTCAACATCTCTTCTCTGTGACTGGTAGGAATGATGATTTTCTCCCCTTTGAAGACAATTCTGTTGATTTGTGACAGTTTGTCTCTGTGGTTCCAGAATTCAGATATGCTCTGAGGGCATTTCCTCCTTTCCTCAGGCCATCCTTCATGTATGACTTTGCTCAGCAGTGTGGGTTGTGCATCTTTCTCTGTTCCTGCTCGGATCTCCTTCAGTTTTGAGTCACTCACAGGTAAGCTGTTGTACACCATGTGCACCTGCACATCCATGCCTTCACTGAGGCTGCTGTCCTGGTAACTAAGAGACTTTCTGGAGAGCGTGTCTGCGACAAGAATGTCTTTGCCTGGACGGTGAATGATTGTGAAGTCGTACTTCTGTAGCTGAAGGATCATTCTCTGTAGCATTAGTGGGGCTGCTGCTAGTGGTTTCCTCATGATTGACTCGAGGGGCTTGTGGTCAGATTCCACAATGACTTGTCGGCCATAGACATACTGGTGGAAACACTTACATCCAAACAGAATTGCATATAGCTCTTTCTCGATTTGAGCATAGTTGATTTCACTGTGAGAGATCTGGAAGCGTAGCCGATGGGCTTTCCTTCTTGCAGTAATACTGCACCTAGTCCGTACTTTGACACGTCCACTTGTAGTCTGAGCTCTTTGTTGGGGTCGAAGTAGGCAAGAACTGGTCCTGGTTCTCTGGTGATTAGGTCTTTCATTTTCTGAAATGCTGTGTCATGTTGTTTGTTCCACAGGAACTCATTGGATTGTTTGAGCAACTGACGCATGGGTGCGTTGATTTCGGAGAGGCTTGGGGCAAACTTGGCTAAGTAGTTAACCATGCCTAGTGCTGCCTCTAGCTCTGCGCGGTTCTTCGGCGGCTCCATCTTCTTGATGGCGGAGATTTTCTCTGGATCCGGCTTAATGCCATCAGTTGAGAGGCGATGCCCGAAATAACTGATCTCGGTGGATCCGATTATGCTTTTCTCGGGGTTGAGCCGGATACCTTTCTCCCGTGATCTTTGTAGCATCGCACAGAGGTTCCTGTCATGTTCCTCTCTATTCCTGCCATAGATGAGGATGTTGTCTACGATTGCGACTACTCCGTCGAGGCCTTCATAGATTTTGTCGATCTTCCGCTGGAATTCATCCTGAGCTGAGATAAGACCAAATGGTAAACGCAGAAATCGGTAGCGTCCAAATGGTGTGTTGAACGTTGTTAGCTTAGATGACTCTTCCGTGAGCTTGATAGTCCAGTATCCTGATCGTGCGTCCATTACACTGAAGTAACGTGCTCCCACTAGCTTGGGTATGATGTCATCTAGCATTGGTAGAGGGTAGTGAGGGCATTTGATAGCCTTGTTCAAATCTCTGGGGTCGAGACAGACTCTGAGCTTGCCTGTACGTGGTTTCTCAACCACTACTAACGCGTTGACCCACTCTGTCGGTTCTGTTTCCTGGACGATGATTTCTGTATTCTCCATGCTCTGCAGCTCCTCCTTCAGGCGACTACGTAGAGCAAGGGGTATCCTTCTCGGTGGGCAAACCACAGGGGTTGCTGCTGGGTCAAGGTGAATAGTGCATTCACCTGGGAATAGTCCAATTCCTTTAAAAACATCAGCAAACTCCTCCATGACTGTCTGCTTCTCAACTGGTGCTGTCAATGATAGCACTAGCTTGACGAGATCCATGTCTAAACATGCCTTTAGACCTAGCACTGGAGGTGCTCGAGTGTCAACAATGTAAAAGTCCAACATCATGTCACTTTCGTTGTATTTGCATTTCATCACGCATGTGCCTTTTACAATGAGCTGCTCACCCCCATAGCTGGTCAGTCTGCGTGAGGTGGGCTGTAGCTCACACTCATCCTTCAAGCTGTGATACTCACTCAGAGGAATTACATTAACCTGAGCTCCAGTGTCTAGTTTAAACTTAAGCTCTGTGCCCTGTTTTCCTATCTCAATATCTGCAAAGGCTTGCTCAGTCTCTGAAATCTGTTTTTTCTGCGACACAGAATCAATAAACAGTTCCTCTGCATTTGGCTCTCTATCTGGCATTTGGCTGTCACTCACTGTGTGTACTGTTTTTCCAAGAACAGTCCTGCAAACTTTAGCAAAGTGGTTCCGTTTACTACATTTAACACATTGCATTCCTTTGGCAGGGCAGCGCTCCTTTTCCCCATGCACCTTGTTTCCACAATATCCACAGTTTTTGAAGCGTTTTATGTCTGTGTCGCTCATTTTTAGAACTCTCTCTGTTCTTTCTGCTCTGAAACACGCTCTCTGGGCGGTGTTCTTTGGTGTGTGTCTATTAACTGCGTGCACTGTCTGTTCATGCGAGCTGCTCGTGGCGCCGGTTATGGTTTTCAACTGTGCTTTGGCTATCTCGTGTGATCTAGCTATGTCCATAGCTTTGCCCAGCGTTAGCTCGGACCCAACATTCAAAAGTTTCTCTCTCACTTTAGCTGAATGTATTCCAAACAATGCGGTCTCTGACCATCTCATCTTTATCTGCATATACATAGTCTTTTACCAGCAGTTTTAACTCAGTCACAAACTGTTCAAACGACTCACTAGCTCCTTGTACTTTCTCCTGAAACTTGTACCTAGCGAATATCGTATTTGTCTTGGGCATCACATATGATTCAAAACGGTCAAAATAACTTTTCAGTACCTTTGCTTCATCCGTGGTGAGAGACCATGTGTTAAAACTGTCTCTTCCTTTTCTCCGATCCACAGGAGTAGGTAGCTGCATCTTTCTTCCTCCCCTTTGCTTTTCAGCGGACGTGAGAACATCAACTCCACGTGTTGCTTGAACTTGCGCCATTCTCGAGGTAAGTTCAAAGATTTCCAATCCATTCGAGGCAAGGGAGCGCCAACGATGTCCATTTACAATCCCTATTCTGACACCATGTCTTGTTTTACACACTTTGTATAAAATAATAAATTGCAGGACAATGGAGTATTACAGTTTAACTCTTTTATTAAGCATTAGGTCTGTGATCTTACTCATAGCAGCACCAGTGGGGAAAAGCATGCCATTAGGACCCCTAGCCTGGGTCTTCAAAACAATAGTAGTCCTTACAGATGCCTGCAGGCCAATGACAACTCAGCATGTGATCACATGTGAATATAATAGGTATTCCTTACAGATGCCTGCGGGCCAATGATAATTCAGTATGAAAATGTTACAATGGGTACCGTTTATACTGTCTCACTTTGGTCCTCAGAATCCCACCATGATCAGCCCCAACACCAACAGCACCAGGCACACCAGCAGCACCAACAACAACATCAACCTTCTCCGTAATCACCTGATGCTGCACAGGACAGAAGGCATCAGCACCCGACCACAATGCTGCCCTGGGAGGCCAGGGATGGCCTCACCATGGCCAGATTTACTTCACTTGACGCTGTACACCCTGGCTGCCACATGATGTGCCAGGTTGGCACCACCCAGGTTCTCCTGACCACATCCCTGCTCGTGCCCTGCTCTGCAATGTGCAACCAGACTGTGTTGATCTCCTGGGGAGGCCTCTTCCATCCATTGGAAGGGAAGAGAACCTCCCTGCGTGCTGTGACTCCTTCCATAAGCATATGGAGGGAGTCATGGGAGAGCCTGGGTGCTGCCCTGTGTCTTTGTGCAATCATTGTCAGTGTTTGCAGCACCTCAATGCTGTAGAACACTGACAGCACAAATGTCAAAATAAAGTTGGCCATGGTTCCTTTAAGGACAGTGGCTGATGACGCGTCCTCAAGTGACTTCACCAGACCCACTTCCTCTAATTGGCTAGGAAACGCGCTGGGCGGGCTTAACAAGCCCCATCAAGGGAAATTCATTTTACAGAGCAGGCTGGAGCCAGCAGTGGGCTCGGGACCTGCCAACGATGTTGCCCGCCACGGACCCACCGATGATAGTAAGATCGCAGCCAAAGTGATCAACACATGAAATGGACTCCTGGATAGAGTCATGGAGGTAAAAGCCCTGGCGTCATTCAAAAATGCAATAGGGAGGCTCTAAGGTGATTTTGGATGGATGAACTAGGAAATGCTGAATTGCATTTCCCATCCGTAATTATCTTGTGAAGTTCATATTGAGTGTGCTTCTTTATAAATAGAGAGGTACTCTGTGTGAGAGAGAAATAGGCAGAGACCCACTTCAAATATGACAGACAACACTGATAATACACTTGTTTGCAAATTTAGTTTATTTGTGATTGCATATAATCTATTATCTATTTTTTTCAGTAGAAAAATCAAATTGTGTAGCAGTATTTCAGTTGATGCAAGCTTGAAAATGGTTTGAATACAAACTAGAAAGACTTGCCTTTCATGGCTTCATCTGTGGTACTTCTGCATATCTGATATTTTACATTTTAATATTTTTACATTGCTAGTACTTTTACATAGTCAGTATTTTTACACATTCAACATTTTTACATCTCTTATTTTTATATATTTGGTATTTTTATATAATCAGTATTTTTACTCACTGTAGGAAACGCAGCAGCCAATTGCGCACAGCAAGCTCCCATAAACAAAATGACCAGATAATCTGTTTTTGTTATGTTGATTGAGGAATAAATATTGGCCAGGACACCTCTTCTACTCTTTTTTGAAATATTGCCATGGGATCTTTTACATCCACCTGAGAGACCAGACAGGGCCTCGATTTAACATCTGGTCTGAAAGACGGCACCTCCGACAGAGTAGCACTCCTTCAGCACGGCACTGGAGTGTTAGCCTAGATTTTTGTACTCAAGTTTCATGGAGTAGGACTTGAACCTACAACTTTATGATTCAGAGACAAGTGTGCTGCCCACTGAGCCACGGCTGACTACTGACAACTGGCTATAAACCTGAGTAGATTTACAACTAAAATTTAAAAAATTTAAATTAATTTAATTATTTTACTTCAGAAGGCACATCAAGCTGTGAGGGGAGATAAAGAGACTTATTAATTATATTAATTATTTGCTGTTGAATTGAAAATGCTGAAAGCTGTGTTAGGTAATTAATCTTTTTGCATATTAACCTAATCATAAACTATTTGTTATCAAGCTTTTTATCCCCCAAAATAATTTGGAGATCTTACATACAGGCCCTGACTGAGCTGGAGTAGGCGAAACTCGCAGTGTAAGGAGTCCCCGCTGCTGGATCCATGCCAGGGGCTGCCCAGATGTCATTTACCTTATAAGGAGTGGGCAGTGATTCTGCTCCTTAAAAGGCTGCTCAGAAACAGCAGGCATGCAGCACAACTGGGTCCCTGCTGTTTTCTGATAGATTCTCGTGGGCTCCTGCCAGAGTTGTGGTGAGAGGCTGGCAGAAACCCCATGGTATTTCAGGGCCATGGTATTCTACATATTGAGTGTTTTTATAAAATGGTATTGTTTTCAGTTTCATTATTATTATATTTTTACAACTGCAGTACTTTTGCATAGCTGGTATTTTACATTTTAATATTTTTACATTGCTAGTACTTTTACGTAGTCAGTATTTTTACACATTCAACATTTTTACATATCTGGTATTTCTACATATTTGGTATTTTTACAAACATGTATTATCACATATCTAGCATCAGGTATTTTTGGTGGTATTTTTATATACCCAGTATTTTTAGGTATACGATATTTTTACACGTTCAGTATTTTTATATAATCCAGCACTTTTAATTGTCAACTGCTTTTATTACATCTTCCATTTTTTACATATTTACTACTTTTACAGAGCTGTTTTTATATACCCAGTATTTACATATCCAATAGTTTTCGTATCCAGTATTTTACATCTTTGGTGTTTTTAGATACTTATTTTTAACAGTCAATAATTTTACATATCTGGTATTTTATCATTATTTTTATACATTCAGTATTTTTACATCGCTGATATTTCACACACCCAAGCTAGGATTTTGCTTACTTTGGCGGGTCCGGGGCGGGCGCTGTTGGTGGCGGGTCGCAGCCCCGCTGCTGGCTCCATCCCGCTGTCCAAAATGAATTTGCGTTGATAGGGCTTGTTAAGCCCACCCAGCGCATTTCCCGGGCCAATTAGAGGAAGCGGGTCTGGTGACATCATTCATGAAGCGTCATCAGCCGGTTTCCTTAAAGGGACCATGGCCAACTTTCTTTTGACATTTTGCTGTCAGTGTTCTATAGCATTGAAGTGCTCCAAACACTGACAATCATAGAATCATAGAATGGTTACAGCATGGAAGAAGGCCATTCGGCCCATCGAGCCCATGCCGGCTCTCTGCAACAGCACTTCGGCGAGTCCCACTCCCCCGCCCTTTCCCCGTAGCCCTGCAAATATTTTTCCTTCAGGTACTTATCCAATTCCCTTTAGAAAGCCGTGATTGAGTCTGCCTCCACCACCCTTTCAGGCTTGCATTCCAGATTCTAACCACTCATTGAGTAAAAAAGTTTTTCCTCATGTCGCCTTTGGTTCTTCTGCCAGTCACCTTAAATCTGTGTCCTCTGGCTCTCGACCCTTCTGTCAATGGGAATACTCTGTCCAGACCTCTCATGATTTTGAACACCTCTATCAAATCTCCTCTCAATCTTCTCTGCTCTAAGGAGAACAACCCCAGCTTCTCTGGTCTATCCACGTAACTGAAGTCCCTCATCCCTGGAATCATTCTCGTAAATCTTTTCTGCACCCCCTCTAAGGCCTTCACATCCTTCCTAAAGTGTGGTGCCCAGAATTGGACACAATACTCCAGTTGAGGCTGAACCAGTGTTTTATACAGGTTCATCATAATTTCTACGCTTCTGCACTCTATCTCTATTCATGAAGCCCAGGATCCCGTAAGCTTTTTTTAACTGCTTTCTCAACCTGCCCTGCAACCTTCAACGATTTGTGCACATATACTCCAAGTTCATGCACCCACTTTAGGATTGTACCCTTTAGTTTATATTTCCTCGCCTCATTTTTTCTACCAAAATGTATCACTTCGCGCTTTTCTGCATGAAATTTCATCTGCCACGTAGCTGCCCATTTCACCAGCCTGTCTATGTCTTCCTGAAGTTTATCACTATCCTCTGCACTGTTCACTATACTTCCAAGTTTTGTCATCTGCAAATTTTGTAATTGTGCCCTGTACACCCATGTCCAAGTCATTAATATATATCAAGAAAAGCAGTGGTCCTAGAACTGACCCCTGGTGAACACCAGCCCATAAAACTACCGTTCATCACTACTCTGTTTCCTGTCACTTAGCCAATTTCTTATCCATGCTGTCACTGTCCCTTTTATTCCATGGGCTTCAACTTTGCTGGCAAGCCTATTATGTGGCACTTTGTTGAATGCCTTTTGGAAATCCATGTACACTACGTCAACCGCATTGCCCTCATCAACCCTCTCTGTTATCTCATCAAAGAACTCAATCAAGTTGGTGAAACACGATTTGCCTTTAACAAATCTGTGCTGGCTTTCCTTAATTAATCCACACTTGTCCAAGTGACTGTTAATTTTGTCCCTGATTATTGTTTCTTAAAGCTTCCCTACTACTGAGGTTAAACTGACTGGCCTGTAGTTGCTGGGTTTAACTTTATACCCTTTTTTGAACAAGGGTGTAACATTTGCAATTCTCCAGTCCTCTGGCACCACCCCTGTTTCAAAGGAGGATTGGAAGATTATGGCCAGTACCTCTGCGATTTCTTCCTTCGCTTCCCTCAGCGTCCTATGATGCATCCCAACTGGTCCTCGTGGCTTATCTACTTTAAATACTGCCAGCCTTTCTAGTACCTCCTCTTTATCAATTTTTATCCCATCCAGTATCGCTTCTAGCTCCTCCTTTACTATGTCTATGGCAGCATCTTCTTCCTTGTTGAAGACAGATGCAAAGTACTCATTTAGTACCTCAGCCATACCCTCTCCCTCCATACGTAGGTCTCCTTTTTGGTCCCTAATTGGCCCCACCCCTCCTCCCAGAGTCACAATGTGGATTCCGCCCACTAGGGGGCACAATGGACATGATCTTCACTGCGCGTCAATTGCAAGAGAAATGCAGGGAACAGCACCAACTGGGGTACATGGCCTTCTTTGACCTCACAAAGGCCTTTGACACCATCAACCGTGAGGGGTCATGGAGTGTCCTCAAATTCGGCTGCCCTCAAAAGTTTGTCACCATCCTCCGCCTGCTTCACGACGACATGCAAGCCATGATCCTGACCAACGGGTCCACCACAGACCCAATTCACGTACGGACCGGGGTCAAGCAAGGCTGTGCCATCGCACCAACGCTCTTCTCGATCTTTCTGGCTGCAATGCTCCATCTCACCCTCAGTAAGCTCCCCGCTGGAGTGGAGCTAATCTATAGAACAAGCAGGAAACTGTTCAAATTCCGTCGCCTCCAGTCCAGATCCAAGATCGTCCCATCCTCTGTCATCGAATTACAGTATGCAGACGATGCTTGCATCTGCGCACATCCGAGGCTGAACTCCAAACCATCGTCAACACCTTCACCAAAGCATACGAGAGCATGGACCTTACACTAAACATCCGTAAGGCAAAGGTCCTCTACCAACCTGCCCCCGCCACACAGTACTGCTCCCCGATTATCAAAATCCACGTCGAGGTCTTGGACAACATGGACCACTTTCCATACCTTGGGAGCCTACTGTCAACAAGGGCAGACGCCGATGACGAAGTCCAACACCGCCTCCAGTGTGCCAGTGCAGCCTTCGGTCGCCTGAGGAAGAGAGTGTTTGAAGACCAGGACCTCAAACCCGGCACTAAGCTCATGGTCTACAGGGCAGCAGTGATACCCCCCCTGCTGTATGCCTCAGAGACATGGACCATGTACAGCAGGCACCTCAAAGCACTGGAGAGGTACCACCAACGCTGCCTCCACAAGATCCTGCAAATCCATTGGCAGGATAGGTGCACCAATGTCAGTGTTCTTGCTCAGGCCAACATCCCCAGCATCGAAGCTTTGACCACGCTCGATCAGCTCCAATGGACGGGCCACATCATCCGCATGCCCGATACGAGACTCTCAAAATAAGCACTGTACTCGGAGCTCCAACATGGCAAGAGAGCCCCAGGTGGGCAGAGGAAACGCTTTAAGGACACCCTCAAAGCCTCCTTGAAAAAGTGCAACATCCTCACCGACACCTGGGAATCCCTGGCCCAAGACCGCACAAAGTGGAGGAGAAGCATCCGGGAAGGCGCCTAACACCTCGAGTCTCTTCGCCGGGAGCAAGCAGAAGCCAAGCACAGGCAGCACAAGGAGCGCACGTCAACCCAAGCACCCTACCCACCCGCCCCTTCAACCACCGTCTGCCCCACCTGTGACAGAGACTGTAGGTCCCGCATTGGACTCATCAGTCACCTGCAAACTCATTTTTAGTGTGGAAGCAAGTCATCCTCAGTTCCGAGGGACTGCCTAAGAAGAAGAAGACTATTTATATGCCTATAGAAGAATTTTGGATTACTTTTTATGTTAGCTGTCATTCTATTCTTATACCCTCTCTTTGCCCCTCTTATTTTCTTTTTTTACTTCTCTGAACTTTCTATATTTAGCCTGATTCTCAGATGTATTCTCGACCTGACATCTGTCATAAGCGCTCTTTTTCTGCACAGAGGCAGTGGGCTGCACCCAGGTTCTCCCATGACTCCCTCCATATGCTTATGGGGTGAGTCACAGCACTCAGGGAGGTCCTCTTCCCTTCCCATGGGCGGAAGACACTTCCCCAGGAGACCAAACAGCCTGGTTGCACATTGCACAGGAGGGCACAAGCAGGGACGTGGTCAGGAGGACCTGGGTGCAGTACCGCAAACGTTTCAATGATCTCATTAGACCACGAAATGTCAGTACAAAGCCACACTCAACCTCATCCTGCTGTGCCTCTCATCACATCCCCATCACTCTGCCTTCCCTACCCTACTCCTGCACATCCTTACTCACACCAACTTACCTTGCACCTCCACCCATCCTTCTCTATCTACATTATCACATCCCCATCTCACTAGCCACCCCTCACACTCACCGTCATCCTAGTCCAATCATACCAACTAACAATCTTTATGTAAAGTTTCTATGAATGTGCTGTCAAACATTGAAATCTTTACTTTCAACACTTTCCGGTCTTGGACAGATTTGTGTGCACCTTTGGAAGTGG
The DNA here is from genome assembly GCF_052327205.1 of Somniosus microcephalus. Taxonomy (NCBI): domain Eukaryota; kingdom Metazoa; phylum Chordata; class Chondrichthyes; order Squaliformes; family Somniosidae; genus Somniosus; species Somniosus microcephalus. The sequence goes on along the minus strand of NC_140999.1, from coordinate 164,998,309 downwards.
CTTAGTGAATTGCAGTGAACGGTACCCCCTGCAATGGTGATGAGTGTGAAAACAATGACTTGGTCATTGTAGGGATGCTTTATGGTGTTGATGTGGGGTGGTGCCAACCTGGCACATCATGTGGCAGCCAGGGTGTACAGTGTCAAGTGAAGTAAATCTGGCATGATGAGGCCATCCCTAGCCTCCTAGGCAGCAATGTGCTTGGGTGCTGATGCCCTTTATCCTGTGCAGTATCAGGTGATTGCGGAGAAGGTTAGTGTTGTTGTTGGTGCTGCTGATCCAATTCTGAGGACCAAGGTGCGACAGTATAAATGGCACCCATATTGATGGAATAGATGGCAGGTGAAGTACAGATGACAGAAGCAATCAATGGTGAAAGAACTAATGAGATGAGACTAGATGGAGACGTGGAAAGAGTTGCAGCATGCTGAATCTGTTGTGGAAATGCAGTGAGGAACAGCTTGTGGCTGAGGAAAGTGATCTCTGCCAGGTGGGAGCTTTTACTGTACGTTTGAAGCTGTCAAGTAATCAGCTGGAGCAATGGCCACTGAACTCCCGAGTCAGGTTGACAGCCATGGTCACCGAACCAATATATATAAATGTTCTAGACGAGGGAACTAGATGTAATATCTCCAAGTTTGCAGACGACACAAAGCTGGGTGGGCGTGTGTGCTGTGAGGAGGATGCCGAGAAACTCCAGGATGATTTGGACAGGTTGAGTGATTGGGCAGAAACATGGCAGATGCAGTATAATGTGGATAAATGCAAGGTTATCCACTTTGGTGGCAAAAACAGGAAGGCAGATTATTATCTGAACGGCAATAGATTGGGAAAAGGGGAAGTGCAACGAGACCTGGGTGCCCTTGTGCACCAGTCGCTGAAGGTAAGCATGCAGGTGCAGCAGGCGGTTAAAAAGGCAAATGGTATGTTGGCCTTTGTAGCGAGAGGGTTCGAGTACAGGAACAAGGATGTCTTGCTGCAGTTGTACAGAGCCTTGGTGAGACCACACCTTGAGTATTGTGTGCAGTTTTGGTCGCCTTATCTGAGGAAGGATGTTCTTGCCATGAAGGGAGTGCAGCGAAGATTCACCAGACTGATACCTGGGATGGCAAGAATGACGTATGAGGAGAGATTGGGTTGATTGGGCTTATACTCGCTGGAGTTTAGAAGAATGAGAGGGGATCTCATTGAAACTTATAAAATTCTAACAGGACTAGACAGACTAGATGCAGGAAGGATGTTCCCGATGGTCGGGGAGTCCAGAACCAGGGGTCACAGTCTAAGGATAAGGGGTAAGCCATTTAGGACAGAGATGAGGAGGAATTTCTTCACCCAGAGAGTGGTGAACCTGTGGAATTCTCTACCAAAGAAGGCAGTAGAGGCCAATTCATTAAATATATTCAAGAAGGAGTTGGATATATTTCTTAAGGCTAAAGGGATCAAGGGATATGGAGAGAAGGCAGAAACAGGGTACTGAATTTGGATGATCAGCCATGATCTCATTGAATGGCGGAGCAGGCTCGAGGGGCCGAATGGCCTACTCCTGCTCCTATCTTCTATGTTTCTATGTTTCTAACAGCATGGTTCCCGTGGCCATGTAGTTAAAATTAAAATGTAAGGTAAAAAAGCCTCTTAAAAGTCTGGTAAGTACAGTATAATTAGTTTAATTGGGTTGCCCGCTGCTGCCTGTCGGGTCTGCTCAGCGCTGACAGACCCGACATTGGGAAAGGCACGTAGCGGCGGGTTGACAGCGGGTTCCCGACCCGCTGTCAAAAAAACCACTGACCCGCCACCGATCCTGCCCGCTGACACCCCGGAAAATTCTGGCCCCAGTCTTTTTGCATGTGAAGTATTTTTACATATCTGATATTTGCATAGTCAGTATTTTTTCAATATTTTTACAAATCCTGTTATTTTTACCTCTTCAGTAGTTTTATATATCTGGTATTTGTATGCATTTGGTATTTTTATACATCCAAATATTTAAAAATACCTGCTGTTTTTATATATCTGGTATTTTTACACCTTCTGTTTTTCTTACGTCTGCTATTTAATCATTTGATATTTTTTCAATATTTTAAAAATGCATTATTTTTACATTTGATAATTTTACATCTTCAGTATTTTTACATATCTAGCATTTTTACATCTCTATAATTTTACATATTCTGTTTTTTATACTTTCGATACTTCTACATATTTTGTACATTTACATAATCAGTATTTTTACATAGCTGGCTTTTTTTTAGCTCTCTGGTTAACCATCTGGTATTTTTAAATATTCAGTATTTTAATATATTTGTTTTTCAAAATATATTAACATATCTGACATTTGTACATCCTCAATATTTTATACATACCTGATACCTTTCAAATTTAGTTTGTTTACATATTGTAATCTGATGTATCTGATATATTTACATATTCAGTTATTTTTACACATCTGTTCATTTTAATATTTAGTGGGCTAGAAATTCATCTCCTCACCGACACTCTGTAGCACCATGAAATGGCGATAAAATGGTGGCTGCTGTTTTTTCACCAGTTGGTGGCAGGTCCCGTGGCGGCCACCATATTGATCTCCCGCGTTGTGCTGCCGGGAGCTGGCAGCGCCATGGAAAAAAATGGTAGCACATTCCAATTCTGTTTTGTGTATTTAGTGCTATGCACTGATTATGTGAACGGTGTTTAGTATTACATTCTAATTCTGTTGTTGGTATTTGGTAGCATGTTCTGAATGAGTTGTATTTCCTTGTATAATTTAATTCTGTTGTGGGTATTCAGTTCTGTATTCCAAATCTATTGCAGGTATATCCCACTATAAAAAATATATATATTTTCAATTTTGGAACTATGTTCAGATTCTGTTATGGGTATCTGGTACTTTGTTCTAAATTTGCACCATATTCCAATTCTGTTTTGGACATTTTATACTATCTTTGAAATTCTGCTGTGGATGTTTGGTTCTGTGTTCTGATTCTATTTTGGAAATTTGTTCCAATGTTCAGGTTCTGATGTGAGTATTTGGTAACACAGTCCAATTCTAGTATTTGACCCCATATTCTGATGCTGTTGCGGTGATTTAGTAATGTGTTCTCATTCAGTCGTGGGTATTTTGTACAATTTTCTAATTCTGTTGTGGGTATGTGATACCATATTCTGATTCTTTTGTGGGTGTTTTGAGACCAGATTCTGTTTCTGTTGTGGGTATTTGCTACTACATTCTAATTCTGTTAAGGGTATTTTCTTTTATCATATTCCAACTCTGTTGTGAGTATTTAGCACTACATTCTCATCCTCTCATTTCATACCATATTTAAATTCTGTTGTGGCTATTTGGGACAACATTCTGGCTCAGTTGTGGGTACAGTTCTTGCCAGATCTTGATTATTTGGTGGTGATTTTTTTACAATGCTCTAATTCAATTGTGGGCATTGGTAATATTTTCTGATTATGTTATAGATATTTGGCACAAAGCTCAATCTGTTGTTAAATTGTTTAATATTTTCATTCTATTGTGGGCATTTAGTGCCATATGCTAAAAATGTTGTGATTATTTTGTACTATATTGTAATTCTGTTGTGGTTATTTGGTGCCACAGTCCATTCCATTGTGGACATTTTGTGTGAGGTTCAAAGTCACTGGCACTTTATTCTACTTGTGTTTTATATGTTTGGCACTAGATTCTAATTCTGTTGTGAGTATATAGTACCATATTCCGATTCTGTTGTATTTAGTACCATATTCTGATTCTGTTGCATTTAGTACCATATTCCGAATCAGTTGTATTTTGTACCATATTCCGATCCTGTCGTAAGTATTTATTTCCATGTTCTGATTATGTTGCATTTAGAAAAATATACTGATTCTGTTGTATTTAGTACAATATTCCGATTCTGTTGTGAATATTTAGTAGCATATTCCAATTCTGTTGTGAATATCTAGTACCTTATTCTGATTCTGTTGTATTTAGAACAATATTCCGATTCTTTTGTATTATGTACCATATTCTGATTCTGTTGTATTTAGTACCATTTTGTTATTCTGTTGTATTTTGTACCATATTCGGATTCTGTTATGAGTATTTAGTACCATATTCTGATTCTGTTGCACAAGTACCATATACCGATTCTGTTGTATTTAGTAGCATATTCAAATTCTGTACTGTGTATTTAGTACAATATTCTGATTCTGTTGTGAATATTTGTAACCATATTCCAATTCTTTTGTGAGTATTTAGTACCATATTCAATTCTGTTGTGTTTAGGATCATATTCAGATTCTGTATTGAGTATTTAGTACAATATTCTGATTCTGTTGTATTTTGTACCATATTCTGACTCTATTGTATTTAGTACCATATTCCGGTTCTGTTGTGAGGATTTTGTACCATATTCCGATTCTGTTGTGAGGATTTAGTACCATATTCCGATTCTGTTGTATTTAATACCATATTCTGATTCTGTTGCATTTAGTACTAAATTCTGATATTACTGTGGTTATTTAGTACCATATTCCTATTCTGTTGCACAAGTACCATATTCTGATTCTGTTGTATTTAGTACCATATTCTGATTCTGTTGTATTTAGTACCATATTCCGATTCTGTCGTGAGTTTTTAGGACCATAATCTGATTCTGTCGTGATTATTTAGTACCATATTCCGATTCTGTTGTATTTAGTACCATACTGATTCTGTTGTATTTAGTACCATATTCCGATTTTGTTGTATTTAGTACCACATTCTGATTCTGTTGTGAATATTTAGTACCATATTCAATTCTGTTGTGTTTAGGACCATATTCAGATTCTGTATTGAGTATTTAGTACAATATTCTGATTCTGTTGTGAGTATTTAGTACCATATTCTGATTCTGTTGTGGGTATTTATTACCATATTCCGATTCTGTGGTGAGTATTTAGTACCATATTCCGGTTCTGTTGAATTTTGTACCATATTATGATCCAGTCATAAGCATTTATTTCCATATTCTGACTCTGTTGCATTTAGTAGATTATTCCGATTCTGTTGTGAATATTTAGTACCATATTCCGATTCTGTTGTATTTAGTACGATATCCCGATATTGTTGTGGTTATTTAGTAACATATTCTGATTCTGTTGTATTTATTACCATATTCCGATTCTGTTGCACAAGTACCATATGTAATGATCAGTAACATGTCATTCTAGAATGGTACACTAGGTGGAGCTGTATGTATATAAGAGTGGGGCTACCCATGATGCACTAGGCTACCCACAAGGCAGTAGTCAAGATGGATGCTGTACAAGTCCACATGACTGAATAAAGTGACTAGCTCAAGCTAGCTGTTCATAATGAAAATGACTAGTTATTAATGAACATAACACCATATTCCAATTCTGTTGTATTTAGTAGCATTTTACGATTCTGTTGAGAGTATTTTGTACCATAATCCGATTCTGTTCTATTTTGTAGCATATTCTGATTCTGTTGTATTTAGTACAATATTCCGATTCTGTTGTGAGTTTTTAGGACCATATTCTGATTCTGTCGTGAGTATTTAGTACCATATTCCAATTCTGATGTATTTTGTACCATATTCTGATTCTGTCGTATTTAGTACCATATTCCGATTCTATTGTGAGGACTTAGTACCATATTCTGATTCTGTTGCACAAGTACCATATTCTGATACCGTTGTATTTAGTACCATATTCTGATTCTATTGTATTTAGTAGCATATTCTGATTCTGTTGTATTTAGTAGCATATTCCGATTCTGTTGTATTTAGTACTGATGCGCTATCAATTACTCATAAAAGACTGAGAGTTAAGAGAGTAACTAAAGGCTTTTATTAGCAAAGAACAGAGCATGCCTCTCGTGGTTGACTGGGTTCCAAGAAGGCAGGGGGCTGCAGGTCAATCACCTTTATACCTGGGCCTGTGGGTGGAGCCAGCTGAGACATGTTGAGGCATGCATAGGTACAACAGTGTGTAACAACAACAACAACAACAACAACAATAACAGTGGTTTACCACATTCACCCCTTGTTTAAAATTGAGTCCGGCGGGGTGAAGTGTACTAAAGGTTCGTGTAAGTAAGTCTATCAGGTGGCCTTGTATGCCGTCCTGATCGTCGTGGTGGCGGCGGTGATGGTGCAGCATCCAACGTTGAATCTGGCGTCTCATTGAGTGGTTGGGTGGTCAATGACGGGTCCTGGGGCTGCGGCATGCCGTCTAGCGGGGTTGGGTTGTGGGTAGTGGTCGATGGCAATGGTGGTGTTTCAGGGGCACCCAAAGGTGCTAGATCTCGTGTGGGGGCTGTGTCCTCCCGCCCGTCCGGGTACGCTACGTAAGCGTACTGGGGGTAGGCATGGGTAGTGGTGGGTGGCGAGGGAGGTGTTTCGGGAGCACCCGAAGGTGCGAGGTCTCGTATGGAGACTGTGTCCTCCCGCCCGTCCGGGTACACCACGTAAGCATACTGAGGGTTGGCATGGAGGAGGCTCACCCTCTCGACCAGGGGGTCCGTCTTATGGGACCTCACGTGCTTCCGCAGTAGGACGGGTCCTGGAGAAGTCAGCCATGTCGGTAACGAGATCCCCGATGTGGACTTCCTGGGGAAGGAGAACATTCTCTCGTGAGGGGTAGCATTGGTGGCTGTACGGAGCAGTGACCGAATGGAATGGAGCGCCGCAGGGAGGACTTCCTGCCAGCGAGAGGTCGGAAGGCCCTTAGATTTCAAGTTTAAAAGGACTGCCTTCCAGACCGTCGCATTCTCCCTTTCCACCTGGCCATTCCCCCGGGGGTTGTAGCTGGTGGTCCTGCTTGTAGCGATACCTCTCGAGAGCAGGTACTGCCGGAGTTCGTCGCTCATAAAGGATGAACCCCTGTTGCTATGAATATAGCTAGGGAAAACGAACAAGGCGAAGAGGTCATTCAGACATTTAATGACCGTGGTACTGGTCATGTCTGAGCAAGGGATGGCAAACGGGAAACGGGAGTACCCATCAATTATGTTGAGGAAGTACACATTGCGGTCGGAGGAGGGGAGGGGCCCTTTAAAATCGACGCTCAGCCGTTCAAAGGGGCGCGTGGCTTTGATCAGGCTTGCTCTGTCTGGCCTATAAAAATGCGGTTTGCACTCGGCACAGATTTGGCAGTTCCTGGTCATAGTCCTGACCTCCTCGATGGAGTAGGGCAGGTTACGGGATTTGATGAAGTGAAAAAACCTGGTGACCCCCGGGTGGCAGAGGTCATTGTGGAGGGTCTTCAGTCTATCGATCTGCGCGTTGGCGCATGTACCACGTGATAGGGCATCTGGGGGCTCATTGAGTTTCCCGGGCCGGTACAAGATATCGTAATTGTAGGTGGAGAGTTCGATTCTCCACCTCAAGATCTTGTCGTTCTTGATTTTGCCCCTCTGCTTATTATTAAACATAAAAGCTACTGAACGCTGGTCAGTGAGCAGGGTAAATCGTTTTCCGGCCAGGTAATGCCTCCAATGTCGCACAGCTTCCACAATGGCCTGGGCCTCCTTTTCGACAGAGGAGTGTCGAATCTCGGGGCCCTGGAGGGTCCTTGAGAAAAAGGCCACGGGTCTCCCCGCCTGGTTAAGGGTTGCAGCTAGGGCAAAGTCGGATGCGTCGCTCTCCACTTGGAAAGGGATGGACTCATCCACTGCGTGCATTGTGGCCTTCGCAATATCTCCTTTTATGAGAGTGAAGGCTGCACAGGCCTCTGCTGTCAGGGGGAAGGAGGTGGACTTGATGAGGGGTCTGGCTTTGTCCGCATAGTTGGGCACCCACTGAGCATAGTACGAGAAAAACCCTAGGCATCTCTTCAGTGCTTTTTGGCAGTGGGGGAGGGGGAGCTCCATAAGGGGGCGCATCCTGTCGGGGTCGGGGCCGATGACTCCGTTCTCCACTACACAGCCAAGAATGGCAAGGCGCTTGGTACGAAACATACATTTGTCCTTGTTGTATGTTAGGTTCAGCCGCTGGGCCGTACGGAGGAATTTCTCTAGATTAACATCATGGTCCTGCTGGTCACGGCCGCAGATGGTGACGTTGTCTAGATAGGGGAAAGTGGCCTGGAGTGCGTTCTGGTCGACCATCCGGTCCATCTCCCGTTGGAAGACTGAAACCCCGTTGGTGACGCCGAAGGGAACTCTGAGGAAGTGGTAGAAACAACCGTCAGCTTCAAAAGCTGTGTACTGGTGGTCCTCAGCCCTGATGGGGAGCTGGTGGTATGCCGACTTCAGATCAATCGTCGAGAACACCCGGTATTGTGCTATCTGATTGACCATGTCAGATATGCGGGGGAGTGGGTATGCATCTAGCTGGGTGTAGCGATTGATCGTCTGGCTGTAGTCAATAACTAGGCGCTGTTTTTCGCCAGTCTTCACTACCACCACTTGTGCTCGCCATGGGCTGGTGCTACTTTCAATAATCCCTTCCTTCAGGAGTCTTGCTAGCTCGGATTTAATGAAGCTCCTATCCCCGGCACTGTAACGCCTGCTTTTGGTAGCGATGGGCTTACAGTCGCGGGTGAGGTTAGCGAACAAGGAGGGGGGGGGGACTTTAAGGGTGGAGAGGCTGCAAATGGTGCGCGGCGGGCGGTTTAAAAGCTGCTGGCTGCAGACTGTGAGTGGGGGGAGGGGTCCGTCGTACGCTAATGTGACACTCTTAAGGTTGCACTGAAAATCCAACCCCAGTAGAACGGCAGCGCAAAGATGGGGCAGGACCAGGAGTTTAAAATTTTTGTATTCTGTGCCCCTTACTGAAAGGGTCACTACACAGTAGCCACCGACGTCCGCTGACTGGGCTTTGGAAGCCAAAGAGATCCGATGTCGCGTCGGCAGTACCGGGAGAGAGTAACTGCGCACCGTGTCGGGGTGGATAAAGCTTTCCGTGCTCCCGCTGTCAAAAAGGCAGGTAGTGGCGCGGCCGTTTACCTTAATGTCCATCATGGACCTGGACAGTTGATGAGGGAGAGATTGGTCCAGCGTCACGGAGGCCAGCGTATGGTCGAGCGAGTCGATGTGGTCGTCAGATGAGGCGGTGGTTGAGTCCGGGTACCCCGTGGTTGAAGTTGGAGACGTCCGAGATGGCGGACAAAATGGCGGCGCCCATGGTCCCGATCCCCACGCGGCTGGGGGAGCCCAAGATGGCGGACAAGATGGCTGCCCCCACGGTTCGCACGCGGCGCTGCTGGCGTTAGCGGTTTTACCTTTGCAGGCGCTGACATAGTGTCCTTTCTTCCCGCAGCCGGAGCAGGTAGCGTTTCTCGCCGGGCAGCGTGCTCTGGGGTGTTTTGCCTGGCCACAAAAATAACATTTCTGTGCCTTGGACGTCGCAGCAGCAGTTGAAGGTGGCGGTCCCATGACCCAAGGTTGTGGCGTCCACGTTGCGGAGCGGTTAGGGGAGAAGGCGTCCATATTCCTGTGGGCCGCGTCGAGCGAGAGCGCGAGGGACACTGCCTTTCTCCGGTCCATTTCTCCCTTTTCCAACAGTCTCTGCCGGGAGTAGTCGGACCTTAGACCCGCAACGAAAGCATCTCGGATCAGTCCCTCCGTGTGTGCCGCGGCTGATGCTTCTTTGCAATCGCAGTCTCGGCCGAGTATCCGTAGTGCCCGTAGGAAGGCCTCCACCGATTCCCCGGGCTGCTGTCTGCGGGATCTTAAGAGGTGCCGGGCATAGACCGTATTTACCGGGCGTGCGTATTGCCCTTTTAGCAGACCGATAGCCGCCGCGTAGGTCGTCGCGTCCTGGATTATTGTATAAATTTGGTGGCTCACCTTTGAGGCCAGGATTTCCAACTTGTTTTCGTCCAGGGTCACAGTTGAGGCTTGCAGGTAGGCCTCGAAGCAACGCAGCCAATGCGCGAATTTGGTAGCCGAACCCGCTTCTTGGGGGTCTAGGTCCAGGCATGTTGGTCTGAGGGCTCGCAGCAGCTCCTGTTGCTCAGCGTTTGGTGCAGCAGCCTACTGTTCAGCGTTTGGTGCAGCAGCCTGCTGTTCTGCGTTTGGTGCAGCAGCCTGCTGTTCAGCAAATGTCGACATTTTGTTTTTGCCAATAAAATTGATGCGCTATCAATTACTCATAAAAGACTGAGAGTTAAGAGAGTAACTAAAGGCTTTTATTAGCAAAGAACAGAGCATGCCTCTCGTGGTTGACTGGGTTCCAAGAAGGCAGGGGGCTGCAGGTCAATCACCTTTATACCTGGGCCTGTGGGTGGAGCCAGCTGAGACATGTTGAGGCATGCATAGGTACAACAGTGTGTAACAACAACAACAACAACAACAATAACAGTGGTTTACCACAAGTACCATATTCTGATTCTGTTGTGGGTATTTAGTACCATATTCCGATTCTGTTGTATTTAGTACCATATTCCGAATCTGTTGCGACTATTTAGTATCATATTCTGATTCTGTTGTGGGTATTTAGTACCATATTCCGATTCTGTTGTATTTAGTACCATATTCCGATTCTGTTGTGATTATTTAGTACCATATTCGATTCTGTTGCACTAGTACCATATTCCGATTCTGTTGCACAAGTACCATATTCTGATTCTGTTGTATTTAGTAGCATATTCAGATTCTGTACTGTGTATTTAGTACAATATTCTGATTCTGTTGTGAATAATTGTAACCATATTCCAATTCTGTTGTGAGTATTTAGTACCATATTCTGATTCTGTTGTGAGTATTTAGTACCATATTCTGATTCTGTTTATTTAGTACCATATTCCGATTCTGTTGTGAGTTTTTAGGACTATATTCTGACTTTGTTGTGTGTATTTAAAACCATATTCCGATTCTGTTGTATTTGTACCTTATTCTGATTCTGTTGTATTTAGTACCTTATTCTGATTCTGTTGTATTTATTACATAAGAACATAAGAACATAAGAAATAGGAGCAGGAGTAGGCCAATCGGCCCCTCGAGCCTGCTCCGCCATTCAATAAGATCATGGCTGATCTGATCCTAACCGCCAATCCACTATCACAGAACCATCTCCTGAATCTAACAGAATTAGACACACGAAATAGGAGCAGGATCAGGCTACACGGCCCCTGGGCCCGCTCCGCTACCCACAGGGCCATGACCGATCCGAACCTAGACTCATGTCCAAATTCCTGCCCGCTCCCTGTACCCTTAATTCCCTTTACTTCTAGGAAACTGTCTATTTCTGTTTTAAATTTATGTAATGATGTAGCTTCTACAGCTTTTTGGGGCAGCATATTCCATGGACCTACCACCCTCTGAGTGAAGTAGTTCCTCTTCATCTCAGTTTTGAAAGAGCAGCCCCTTATTCTAAGACTATGCCCCCTAGTTCTAGTTTCACCCATCATCGGGAACATCCTCCCCGCATCCACCCGATCCAACCCCTTCACAATCTTATATGTTTCAATAAGATCGCCTCTCATTCTTCTGAACTCCAATGAGCAGAGTCCCAATCTACTCAACCTCTCCTCATATGTCCATCCCCTCATCCCCGGGATTAACCGAGTGAACCTTCTTTGTACTGACTCGAGAGCAAGTATGTCTTTTCTTAAGTATGGACACCAAAACTGTATGCAGTATTCCAGGTGTGGTCTCACCAATACCTTGTACAACTGAAGCAATACCTCCCTATTTTTATATTCTATCCCCCTAGCAATGAAAGCCAACATTCCATTGGCCTTCTTAATCACTTGCTGCACCTGCATACTAACCTTTTGAGTTTTGTGCACCAGGACCCCCAGATCCCTTTGTACTTCAGTACTTTCCAGTTTCTTGCCATTAAAATAATAACTTGCTCTACGATTTTTGCTGCCAAAATGCATAACCTCACACTTTCCAGTATTGTATTCCATCTGCCAAATCTCTGCCCACTTACTTAGCCTGTCTATGTCCCCTTGCAGGTTTTTTATGTCCTCCTCACCCACTACTTTCCCTCCCATCTTAGTATCATCTGCAAACTTTGATATGTTACACTCGGTCCCCTCCTCCAAATCGTTAATATAGATTGTAAAGAGTTGGGGACCCAGCACTGACCCCTGCGGAACACCACTAGTTACTGATTGCCAGTCTGAGAATGAACCATTTATCCCAACTCTCTGCCTTCTGTTAGATAGCCAATCCTCTATCCATGCCAGAATATTACCCCCAATCCCGTGATTTTTTATCTTAAGCAATAATCTTTTGTGTGGCACCTTGTCAAATGCCTTTTGGAAGTCTAAATACACTACGTGCACTGGTTCCCCTTTATCCACCCTATATGTTACTTCCTCAAAGAACTCCAGCAAATTTGTCAAACATGACTTCCCCTTCATAAAACCATGCTGACTTTGTCCTATTAAATTATGATTATCCAAATGTCCTGTTACTGTCTCCTTAATAATGGACTCCAAAATTTTACCTACCACAGATGTTAGGCTAACCGGTCTATAGTTTCCAGCCTTCTGTCTACTGCCCTTTTTAAATAAGGGTGTTACATTAGCAGTTTTCCAGTCTGCCGGGACCTTTGCCGAGTCCAGGGAGTTTTGGAAAATTATTACCAATGCATCCACAATCCCTACCGCCACTTCCCTCAAGACCCTAGGATGTAAGCCATCAGGTCCAGGTGATTTATCCGCCTTGAGTCCCATTATTTTACCGAGTACCACTTCCTTAGTGATTTTGATCGTGTTTAGCTCCTCCCCCCCTTTAGCCCCCTGTTTGTCCAGTGTTGGGATATTCTTAGTGTCTTCTACTGTAAAGACTGATATAAAATATTCATTCAATGTTTTTGCCATCTCCATATTTCCCACCATTAATTTCCCGGTCTCATCCTCTAAGGGACCAACAGTTACTTTAGCCACCCTTTTTCTTTTTATATAACTATAAAAACTCTTACTATCTGTTTTTATATTTTTTGCTAATTTACTTTCATAATCTATCTTCCCTTTCTTAATCAATCTTTTTGTTATTTTTTGCTGTCTTTTAAAGTTTTCCCAATCCTCTATCCTCCCACTAGATTTGGCTACCTTATATGCCCTTGTTTTTAGTCGAATACTATCCTTAATTTCTTTACTTAGCCACGGATGGCTGTCTTTTCTTTTACACCCTTTTCTTCTCAGTGGAATATATATTTTTTGGAAGTTGTAAAATAACTCCTTAAATGTACACCACTGATCATGTATTGTCTTACCCTTTAATCTATTTTCCCAATCCACTCTACTCAATTCCGCTCTCATACCTGCATAGTCTCCTTTATTCAAGCTTAGCACGCTTGTTTGAGATCCAACCTTCTCACCCTCTAATTGAATATGGAATTCAACCATGTTATGGTCACTCATTCCAAGGGGATCCTTTACTAGGACATTTTTAATTAATCCTGTCTCGTTACACAGGACCAGATCTAAGGTTGCTTGCCCCCTGGTCGGTTCAGTTACATACTGCTCAAGAAACCCATCCCTAATACACTCGATGAACTCATCCTCAAGGCAGCCCTGCCCAATTTGATTTGGCCAATTAATATGATAGTTAAAATCCCCCATAATTATAGATGTTCCCTTATTACAAGCCTCAACTATTTCCTGATTGATACTCCGTCCAACAGAGTTGCCACTGTTCAGAGGCCTATAGACTACGCCCACTAGTGTTTTTTTCCCCTTATTATTCCTTACCTCCACCCAAACTGTTTCATTATCCTGATCTTTTGACCCAATATCATTTCTCTGTATTACAGTGATTCCTTCCTTTATTAACATAGCCACCCCACCTCCCCTTCCTTCCTGCCTGTCCTTCCTGATCGTTAAATAACCTGGTATGTTTAATTCCCAGGCATTGTCACCCTGCAGCCATGTTTCTGTAATGGCCACAAGATCATACCCATATGTAGTTATTTGTGCCATTAACTCGTCTATTTTGTTACGAATGCTACGTGCATTCAGATAGAGAACTTTCAAAGATGTTTTGTGACACTTAGTTCCTGCTTTTGCCCTTTTTATTACTTTACCTTTTACTCCATACCTTCTGCCCCTTCCTGACACGCTCTGGTTTTTAATTTCCCCACTGCTACCTAAGTCTATGACCTTCTCTGTTGTCATTTTTATTATTTGCTCTCTAGGAACCTCCCCCCCACTAGTTAGTTTAAAGCCCTCTCTACAGCCCTAGTTATATGATCCGCCAGGACTCTAGTCCCAGCACTGGCCAAGTGAAGCCTGTCCCAACGGAACAGCTCCCTCCTGCCCCAGTACTGGTGCCAGTGTCCCAGGAAGCAAAACCCATTTCTCCCACACCAGTCTTTGACCATAGTCCGATTCTGTTGTGAATATTTAGTACCATATTCCGATTCTGTTACAGAAGTACCATATTCCGATACTGTTGTATTTAGTACCATATTCTGATTCTGTTGTATTTAGTACCATATTCCGATTCTGTCGTGAGAATTAAGTACCATATTCTGATTCTATTGTATTTTGTACCTTATTCTGATTCTGTTGTATTTAGTACCATATTCCGATTCTGTTCTGGATATTTACAACCATATTCTGATTCTGTTCTGAGTATTTAGTACCATATTCCGATTCTGTTGTGATTATTTAGTACAATATTCTGATTTTGTTGTATTTAGTACCATATTACGATTCTGTTGTGATTATTTAGTACCATATTCCAATTCTGTTGTATTTAGCGCCATATTCCGATTCTGTTGTGAGTATTTAGCACTACATCCTGATTTGGTTGTATTTAGTACAATTTTCCGATTCTGTTGTGAGTTTTTAGGACCAGATTTTGATTCTGTCATGCGTATTTAATACCATATTCCGATTCTGTTGTATTTAGTATCATCATATTCTGTTGTATTTTGTACCATGCACCAATTCTGTTGTATTTATTACCATATTCCGATACTCTTGTGAGGATTTAGTGCCATATTCTGATTCTGTTGTGAGTATTTAGTACCATATTCTGATTCTGTTCTGAGTATTTAGTACCATATTCCGATTCTGTTGTGTTTAGGTCCATATTCAGATTCTGGATTGGGTATTTAGTACAATATTCCGATTCTGTTGTGAGTATTTAGTACCATATTCTGATTCTGTTGTGCATATTTAGTACCATAGTCTGATCCTGTTGTGCGTATTTTGTAGAATATTCCGATTCTGTTGTTTTTAGAACCATATTCTGATTCTGATATATTTAGTACCATATTCCGAATCTGTTTTATTTTGCATCACATTCCGATTCCATTTTTGAGTATTTGTACCATATTCCGATTTTGTTCTGTTTAGTACCATATTCAGATTCTGTATTAAGTATTTAGTAGAATATTAAGATTCTGTTGTGAGTATTTAGTATCATATTCCCAATCTGTTGCATTTTGTACCTCATTCCGATTGTGTTGTGAGTATTTAGTACCCTAATCCAATTCTGTTGAATTCTGTACCATATCATGATCCTGTCATAAGCATTTATCTCCATTTTCTGACTCTGTTGCATTTAGTAGATTATTCCAATTCTGTTGTGAATATTTAGTACCATATTCCGATTCTGTTGTATTTAGTACCATATTCCAATATTGTTGTGGTTATTTAATACCATATTCTGATTCTTTTGTGTTTAGTTCCATATTCAGATTCTGTATTGAGTATTTAGCACAATATTCCGATTCTGTTGTGAGTATTTAGTACGATATTCCGATTCTGTTGTGAGTATTTAGTATCATATTCTGATTCTGTTGCACAAGTACCATATTCCGATTCTGTTGTATTTAGTAGCATATTACGATTCTGATGTGAGTATTTTGTACCATATTCTGATTCTGTTGTATTTAGTACAATATTCCGATCTGTTGTGAGTTTTTAGGACCATATTTTGATCTGTCGTGTGTATTTAATACCATATTCCAATTCTGTTGTATTTAGTACCATATTCCGATTCTGTCGTGAGAATTAAGTACCATATTCCAATTCTGTTGTATTTAGTACCATATTCCGATTCTGCTGTGAGTATTTAGTACTATATTGTGATTTGGTTGTATTTAGTACAATTTTCCGAACCTGTTGTGAGTTTTTAGGACCAGACTTTGATTCTGTCATGCGTATTTAATACCATATTCCGATTCTGTTGCATTTAGTATCATAATCATATTCTGTTGTATTTTGTACCATATACCGATTCTGTTGTATTTATTACCATATTCCGATTCTGTTGTGAGGATTTAGTGCCATATTCCGATTCTGTCGTGAGTATTTAGTACCATATTCCAATTCTGTTGTGTTTTGGACCATATTCAGATTCTGGATTGGGTATTTAGCACAATATTCCGATTCTGTTGTGAGGATTTAGCAGCATATTCTGATTCTGTGGTGAGTATTTAGTACCATATTCCTATTCTGTTGTGTTTAGGACCATATTCAGATTCTGGATTGGGTATTTAGTACAATATTCTGATTCTGTTGTGAGTATTTAGTACAGTATTCCGATTCTGTTATGAGTATTTAGGACCATATTTTGATTCTGTGGTGCATATTTAGTACCATAGTCTGATCCTGTTGTGCGTATTTTGTAGAATATTCCGATTCTGTTGTTTTTAGAACCATATTCCGATTCTGTTGTGAGTATTTATTACCAATTCCGATTCTGATGTATTTAGTACCATATTCCGAATCTGTTTTATTTTGCATCACATTCCAATTCAATTTTTGAGTATTTGTACCATATTCCGATTCTGTTCTATTTAGTACCATATTCAGATTCTGTATTAAGTATTTAGTACAATATTAAGATTCTGTTGTGAGTATTTAGTACCATATTCCCAATCTGTTGCATTTTGTACCACATTCCGATTCTGTTGTGAGTATTTAGTATCATATTACGATTCTGTTGTGAGTATTTAGTACCATATTCTGATTCTGTTGCACAAGTACCATATTCCGATTCTGTTGTATTTAGTAGCATATTATGATTCTGTTGTGAGTATTTTGTACCATATTCTGATTCTGTTGTATTTAGTACAATATTCCGATCTGTTGTGAGTTTTTAGGACCATATTTTGATTCTGTCGTGCGTATTTAATACCATATTCCGATTCTGTTGTATTTAGTAATATATTCTGATTCTGTCGTATTTTGTACCATATACCGATTCTGTTGTGAATATTTAGTACCATATTCCGATTCTGTGTTGTGTATTTAGTACCATATTCCAATTCTGTTGCACAAGTACCATATTCCGATTCTGTTGTGTTTAGGACCACATTCAAATTCTGTATTGAGTATTTAGCACAATATTCCGATTCTGTTGTGAGGATTTAGCATCATATTCTGATTCTGTGGTGAGTATTTAGTACCATATTCCGATTAAGTTGTGTTTAGGACCATATTCAGATTCTGGATTGGGTATTTAGTATGATACTCCGATTCTGTTGTGAGTATTTAGTACCATATTCTGATTCTGTGGTGCATATTTAGTACCATAGTCTGATCCTGTTGTGTGTATTTTGTATAATATTCCGATTCTGTTGATTTTAGAACCAGATTCCGATTCTGTTGTATTTAGTACCATATTCTGAATCTGTTTTATTTTGTACCACATTCCGATTCCGTTTTTGAGTATTTAGTACCATATTCCAATTCTGTTCTATTTAGTACCATATTCAGATTCTGTATTGAGTATTTAGTACAATATTCTGCTTCTGTTGTGAGTATTTAGTACTATATTCCAGATCTGTTGCATTTTGTACCACATTCCAATTCCGTTGTGAGTATTTAGTACCATAATCCGATTCTTTTGAATTTTGTACCATATTATGATCCAGTCATAAGCATTTATTTCCATATTTTGACTCTGTTGCAATTAGTAGATTATTCCAATTCTGTTGTGAATATTTAGTACCATATTCTGATTCTGTTGTATTTAGTACCATATTCAGATATTGAGAGTATTTTGTACCATATTCTGATTCTGTTGTATCTAGTACAATATTCCGATTCTGTTTTATTTATTAGCATATTCTGATTCTGTTGTATTTAGTACCATATTCCGATTCTGTTGCACAAGTACCATATTCCGATACTGTTGTATTTAGTACCATATTCCGATTCTGTTGAGTTTTTAGGACCATATTCTGACTCTGTCGTGTGTATTTAATACCATTTTCCGATTCTGTTGTATTTAGTACCGTATTCCGATTCTGTTGCGATTATTTAGTACAATATTCTGATTCTGTTGTATTTAGTACAATATTCCGATTCTGTTGTGAGTATTTAGTATCATATTACAATTCTGTTGTGAGTATTTAGTACCATAATCCGATTCTTTTGAATTTTGTAACATATTATGATCCAGTCATAAGCATTTATTTCCATATTCTGACTTTGTTGCATTTATTAGATTATTCAGATTCTGTTGTGAATATTTAGTACCATATTCTGATTTTGTTGTATCTAGTACAATATTCCAATTCTGTTTTATTTAGTAGCATATTCTAATTCTGTTGTATGTAGTACCATATTCTGATTCTGTTGTGGTTATTTAGTACCATATTCCGATTCTGTTGTATTTAGTACCATATTCTGATTCTGTTGTATTAAGTAGCATATTACGATTCTGTTGTGAATATTTAGTATTATATTCTGATTCTGTTGTGAGTACTTTCTACCATATTGCGATTATGTTGTATTTAGTACCATATTCTGATTCTCTTTGATTTAGTACCATATTCCGATTCTGTTGTATTTAGTACCATATTCCGATTCTGTTGTATTTTGTACCATATTCCAATTCTGTTGCATTTAGTGCTGTTCGATCCGTGATTCTGAGTGTATGATGTTTCCAAATAACTACACGGATGCTGTAACTTAACAATCAACAGGTGATTACTGGAGTAGGGTAGTCTCAAGACTGGGGGTACAGAGGCATGCTCAAGGCTTATATACAGGTGTGGTCACAGCCGGTAGTCAGTATACAGGAGCTGTAAAAGTAGTTCTCTCTTAAAGGTACATACACTACAATTCCTCCCCTTTTAGATTAGCAGTACCCATAATATTCAAATAACAATTAACACTTAAACATGCACATTAAACAAAAATAGTCCATTTATAGATTCAGTCTTTGGGGCGGCTTCCTGATCCTTTCTGGATAGCGCCTTTCCTGAGGTTCTTGTTCTTGGTGCGGAGGCGATTCTGGCCCCTTTTCGTCGGTTAGTTCATCAGTTTCTACTGCTACTGGTTCTGAGGTAGATGCTACCGGTATGTCGGATTCATCCCCAGGTACTCGAGACATGGGGTTGACTCGTTCCTGTGACGCTAAGATCTGATCGACGTGGCGTCTCACAATGTTCTCCCCGACATCCACCGTGTACATTAATGGCCCCTGCCTTGTGCATATCGTTCCGGGTTGCCATTTCTCTGTTCGGTAGTCATGGGCCAAGACTGGTTGTCCTACATTGAAGCTCCTTGTCGGCTTCTCATTGATGTGCTGGAATTGTTTATCCTCAACATTTCTTCGCACATTGGGTCTGAGCAAATCCAGACGAGATCTCAACCTTCGGTTAAAGAACATCATGGCCGGGGTCTGGTTGGTAACTGCATGTGTCGCATTTCTGTAGGCTAATAGGAAATTGTCCACCTTATGCTGTTGTGGAATTTCATCATCGCACATGGCCTTTATCGCCTTTTTAAAGGTTTGTACGAACCTCTCAGCCAATCCATTTGTGGCTGGATGATACGGGGCGGATATGTAATGCCTTACCCCATTCCTTCTCATAAATTTCCGAAACTCTTCGGACACAAACTGTGGTCCATTATCAGAGCAAATCTGCTCTGGCAAGCCGTTCCTGGCAAATATGGTCCGTAGGACTGCAATCGTTTTCTCTGTAGTGGTTGAGGACATTTTTATCACCTCAGGCCATTTCGAGTGAGCATCCACTGCTATTAAGAACATTGAGTCCATGAATGGACCAGCAAAATCAATATGCACCCGTTGCCATGGAGAGGAGGGCCACTCCCATGGGTGTAGAGGGGCATGTGGTGGTGCATTTTGGACCTTCTGGCATCCTGAGCAGCTCTTGGTTAGGTCCTCGATTTGTTGATCGATCCCCGGCCACCACACATAAGCCCTAGCAAGGCTTTTCATTTTCACCCCTCCCAGATGGCCTTCATGAAGCTCATTTAGCACTCTCTCCCTTAACTTGGGTGGAATCACCACTTGGGATCCACACATCACTGTCCCCTGGCATACTGACAGCTGTTCTCTTCTGGATGAGAATGCTGGCAACAGTGAGTCGCCATGTGTTGGCCATCCCCTCACCATCAAATCATATACCCGAGACAGTGTCGGATCATTGCGGGTCTCCTTCTCTATATCCGCGTTAGTTACTGGCAATCGTTCAATTATTGACGAATAAAATATCTCGATAGGGTCCACTGCTGGTGCTTCCTCCACAGTAGGCAGTGGCAGGCATGATAGCCCATAAGCGTTTCTGTGCTGTTTCGTGCCTTTATATTCTATTTCATATTGGTTCGCCCCTAGAAAAAGGGACCATCTTTGTAACCGTTGTGCAGTCATCACCGGAACGCCCTTCTTTGGATTAAAGATGGAGACAAGTGGTTGGTGGTCAGTCAGCAAGGTGAACTTCTGCCCATGCAGGTAGTGGTTGAATTTTTTTACTCCCCATACTAGGCTGAGGGCCTCCCTGTCAATCTGGGCGTAGTTGCGCTCGGCTGAGATTAGTGACCGAGACGCAAAGGCTACTGGCCTCTCCAACCCGTCTGGGAATTTGTGCAACAGCACCGCTCCAATACCATAGGGTGATGCATCACATGCCAAACGAATTGGTAGTGCTGGGTTGAAATGGGCCAACACCTCTTTTGATGTGATCAATTCTTTGCACTTCTGGAAAGCTCGTTTACGTTCGGCATTCCACTTCCATGGTACCCCTGTTTGCAGTAGGGTGTTCAGTGGGTGTAATACCGTAGACAAATTTGGTAAGAACTTATGGTAGTAGTTTACCAGCCCGAGGAACGACCTCAGTTGTGACACATTTTCCGGTGCTGGAGCCTTGACTACTGCCTCAATCTTTTCAGGGGACTTATGTAACCCCTCTTCATCGATGACGTGGCCACAATACGAGATCTGCTTCTGGAAAAACTCGCACTTGTGGCGATTAGCTCGTAGCCCATATTCCTTTAATCTAGTGAGCACCTGCTCCAGGTTGGCGAGGTGATCACTGTCATTTTCACCCGTGACCAGGAGGTCGTCCAAATAACACTGGGTCCCTGGAATCCCTTGCAGGACTTGATCCATCGCCCTTTGCCAAATAGCCAGAGCCGATGCTACCCCGAACACCAGCCGGTTGTATTGGTAGAGAGCTTTATGAGTGTTGATCGTGAGGTATTGTTTTGAGGCTTCTTCTACCTCCATTTGCAAGTACGCCTGGGCTAGATCAATTTTGGTGAAGCATTTACCTCCAGATAGCGAGGCGAAAATATCCTCAATTCGTGGAAGCGGATATTGTACCGTGTGAAGGACTGGGTTCACTGTCACTTTAAAATCCCCACAGATGCGGACCTTCTTTGGTTCCCCAGGCGTATTACTCAACGACCTCTTCATTACAGGAATGATGGGTGGAGCCCACTCGCTCCAGTCTACTTTGGACAGTACTCCTGAACGTTCCAACCCTTCCAGCTCTGCTTCGACGGCTGGTCTGATCGCATAAGGCACTGATCTGGCCTTAAGAAACTTTGGGCTTGCATTGTCCTCTATTTTAATCGTTGCTGTTATGCCTTTTAGTGTTCCGAGTCCCTCCTGGAACACTTCTTTTGCGTCAGTTTGCATTTTTTGACAGTCGTCCAGGTGTGATGTCGTCATCCTTTTTGGCCTCAACCTTCAGTGCCTGTATGGAATGCCAATCTAATTGTATCTTCCGGATCCATTCACATCCTAGTAGTGGTGGTCCTCCATCTGGCAATACATATAGGTCCATTTTAGGTATTTCCTGGCCTTTGTATATCACTTTCACCCTTATTTTTCCTTTGGGGTAGACTTTTTGCCCCGTGTACATCTTCAAGACAATCTCTGTAGCTTTCAAGGGTATGTGTGAAAATAGCCGCTTGTAGCCCCTTTGGTTTATGACTGTTAGGGCTGATCCTGTGTCCAATTCCATTTTCACTTGGACTCCGTCTATCTTGAGTGTGACCCAGATAGTCTGGTGATCCTCCATTTTGGTTACCTTATGTAGTTTCAGACAACCCAGCTCCTTGCTTCCGGAGTCTATCACTTTTCTGTTCGTGTGAACTACTGTCCATCACCTTATGTACCTTTTTGTACTTTTCCTGTGGAGATTTCTTGCTGTTGGTTTTCTTCCCTGACTTGCAGACTCTTGCTATGTGTCCTGCTTTTCCACACTGTCTGCACACTTGGTCCTTGAACCAACAATCCTTCTGGTCGTGTGTTGTTCTGCCGCAGCGATAACACTTCCCTGTTCCATATGACATTTCATTGGTGCCATATTCTTGTGGTCTCCGTTGTATCTCTGCAGCGCCCCTTGTGGCTGCTTCATGTGATACTGCCATGCTGAAAGCCTTGTCCAGCGTAAGATCCTATTCTGATAGAAGCCGTTTCTGGGTTCCTTCACTTTGAAGCCCACACACAAACTTGTCCCTTAACGTATCTGCTCGTCCCACTCCAAACTGGCAGTGTTTCGATAGCTTGCGCAGTTCCATTAAGTACTCAGCATTACTTTCGTCTTTATGCTGGTTCCTTTTGTGGAACTTAAATCTTTCTGCTATCAGCAGCGGTGTGGGGTTTAAGTGGTCCTGTAGGATTTCTACTATGCTTTCGAAATTCTTATCCACAGGCTTCTCTGGGGTTATTAGATTTCGCAGTAAGCCATAAGTTTTTGCACCCATGGAATTTAACAAAACCAGTGCTTTCCTAGCATCTGGCACTTCATTCGCCCTGCAGTACACCTCAATACGTTCCACATATGTCGCCCAATCTTCGACTTCATTGTCGAACGTAGAGATACTGCCACTCTTTGGCATCCCTGGGTGTGATTTAACTGTCAAAAATGGCGTCTCCCGCGCTCTCCCTTCTTCTCCGCTGGCACAAAATGGCGTCTCCCGCGCTTTCCTTTCTTCCCGCGCTCGCCCTTCTTCTCCGCTGTGGCTTCTAAAAATGGCGTCTCCCGCGCTCTTCCTTTTTCTCCGCGGCTCACTGGCGTCTCCCGCGCTCTCCCTTCTTCTCCCCGTGGACACTGTTCAGCCCTTGAGCCCTGGCTGTGCTCTGCGTGTTTTTTTTCTGTGCGCCTTTCCCGTTTCTGCCGCTCGGTCCTGAACCCGGCTGCTGCTTTACCCTCTCCCTCTCTGTTTTGTTTTTCCTCGACGCCGCTCAGTTTTCAACCCCCGGCTGCGCCCTGTGCTCTTCACCCTCTCTCTTACCCCATCGACGCTGCTCGGCTTTTTCTCTGCCGTCGGTCGGCTCCAGCCGCCGTTGTCCGGGAAGGGTCTGCGCTGTACCTGTTGTCAGTCTGTTGCTGGATCATCGTGGCTGGGGAGCCAAGTCCGGCTCTCAACAGCCTCCCCTGCGATGTTCACTCTCTGCTGGATGACTGGGTGGTTGCTCGTGGTCGATGCCCATGCTTCTGGCCTCGACTTTCTTCCACCGGCCTCCCGGAGCGAATCCTTGAAGGGAAATGCAGAGTTGCAGGTAGATTCGATTCGACACTCGTCGCCACTGTTAGATCCGTGATTCTGAGAGTATGATGTGTGATAAAAAATAATAACTTCCGGGAAGTTATGTCATCACTTCCTGTGAACTGTGAACTGTGAACTATGAACTGTGTACATACCTCACTTCCTGTCATATGTCACTTCCTGTTGGACTGGTATAAATACTGGTCTGTTCAGTATTGTAAGAGGCTTCTACCAGAGGCATGGTAAAGACCTCTCTTGTATATAGTGTGTTTATAAGTTACTTAAAGCTTACTTTAACGTTACTTGATGGTAAGTCTCCTTTTTCTTACATCAATTTAAGTAACTTAGTATTTACACTGACAAATACTAGACCTTCAGACAAACTCGGAAGTTAAGGATCCAGGGAACCACCCATCATGGAGAAAATCCTTAGACCTATTCGTCTGGACTTGGACCCGAATACACCAGCAGCTGGCAGGGTATGGAAGCATTGGTATCATACTTTTGAGAATTTTCTGGATGAATGTAAAGTGGATGCTCCTGCTAAATTGAAGATACTTGTCAATTATGTGACCCCAAAAGTGTTCGAATATGTTGATGACTGGGATAATTACGAAGAGGTGATTCGGGCACTTAAGAAACTGTATGCGAAGACCCCAAATGAGGTCTATGCTAGACATCTACTGGCCACAACCCGACAAGGGCCAGGGGAATCAATTGACGAATTCCTGCAAGAACTTCGCAGGCTCAGCGTAGATTGTAACTTTCAGGCAGCCTCAGCTGAGCTGTACCGCCAAGAAATGATTCGTGATGCTTTCATCTGCGGGATTGCCTCTCCATTTATACGCCAGCGTCTACTAGAAAGTAAAACACTTGAGCTAAAAAAAGCTTTTGACCTAGCTTGTTCACTGGATTTGGCAAAGAGAAATGCAGACCTCTATCAGCTGCCCAGATCTCGATCTGCTGCTGTAGCTGCAACCAGACAATTCAAGCGGTCTCAGGTGAACCCTATCATGGGGGAATCTAATTCTGATAATTCTGATGAAGAAGAGGAGGACGACCCCACTTTAGCAGCCTCTTGGCAATCTAGGAAGGAATGCTTCTTTTGTGGAGATGCTTTTCACCCTAGGAAAACCTGCCCTGCTCGCAATGCAATCTGCAGTTATTGCGGGAAAAAAGGACACTTTGCTAAAGTTTGCCTATCAAGGGCCTCTACGAGGGCCAATCCAGCTAAGGCCTACCGAACTGCCCCAATTAGGGCCTATCAAGATGCTCCAGCTAGGACCTATCAAGCTTCCTCTCGAGCTCTCTCCCGAAGAAGCACACCGAGAGTTTTAGCCACTCTCTGTGCAATGACACCAATTACAGCTGCTTGCCCACAGAACCTGTCTCATGCAGCCACAAAAATTTCAATTAAAGGGCATACCTTAGACGCCTTAATTGACTCAGGAAGTACTGATAGTTTCATTAAGGAACAGATTGTTGCGAAATTGAAACTACATGTCTTCCCATCGGACCAGGCAATTGCGATGGCCCAGTCATCACTTAATACCAGAATCTCCGGCTTTTGTGTTGTTGATATGACACTTCATGGTCGTACGTATCCCTCCACCCGACTTTCGGTGCTCAAGGACTTATGTAGTGATCTCCTCTTAGGGCTGGACTTCCAAAAACAGCATAAGAAACTCACCATTGAGTTTGGTGGATCCAAACCCGGACTTACTATTTCTAATATACCGTCTAAATTACCATTTTGTGCATTATCAGCAGCTTCACTTGCTGAACCCTCATTATTTGCCAGTATTCCGCCTCAATGCCAACCGATAATAACGAAATCGCGGCGCTTTAATCAGGAAGACCAATCTTTTATTGCGGCTGAAATCTCTCGACTTCTAGCAGAGGATATCATTGAACCATGTTTGTCGCCCTGGCGGGCTCAAGTCGTCATTGTCAAGAACCCTCTAAAACCTCACAAACAGCGACTATGCATTGATTATTCGCAAACCATCAATCAATATACCGACTTGGACGCCTACCCATTGCCACGCATTGATGATATGGTTAATAAACTGGCCGAATACACAATGTTCTCCACTTACGACTTAAAAAGTGCCTATCATCAGTTACCCTTGAAGGTCTCAGATAAGCAGTACACAGCCTTTGAGGCTAATGGACGGCTGTACCAATTTCGTCGCCTCCCATTCGGTGTTACTAATGGAGTGGCTGTCTTTCAACGGGCAATGGATGGCCTGGTTAAGCAGGAAAACCTAAGGGACACTTTTCCCTATCTTGATAACATTACCATTGCAGGTCACGATCAACAGGAACACGACTCCAACCTCCAAAAATTTCGGGATGCCCTCCATCGCCGTAATTTGACCCTGAATGAATCCAAATCTGTTGAGTCGCAACCGACCATCAACATCCTTGGCTACTGCGTAGGCAATGGTATCATTAAGCCAGACCCAGAAAGACTTCGCCCGCTCCAAGAGCTCCCGTCACCTAAGAATCCGGCTTCTTTACGTCGGGCTCTCGGTCTGTTTGCATACTACGCTAAATGGATTCCTCATTTTTCGGACAAAATCCAACCCTTGCTGCATGCTAGATCATTTCCACTGGGAACAGCGGCTGTTGCAGCCTTTAACCTTCTCAAAAAACAGTTGGAGAAAGCGGCTCTTCACTCCATTGATGAGAATCTCCCTTTCGTGGTTGAATGTGATGCCTCGGAGGTGGCGATCTCGGCTACTCTGAATCAGGAAGGTCGTCCTGTAGCATTTATGTCCAGGACCTTACAAGGTGCCGAGCTACATTATCCTCCGGTTGAGAAAGAAGCCACAGCCATCATAGAGGCAGTATGGAAGTGGAACCATTTTCTAGCTCGCCAGCACTTTACATTGATCACGGACCAACGATCAGTCGCCTTCATGCTCGATAATCGCAAACGAACCAAAATTAAGAATAATAAAATACAACTTTGGAGGATGGAACTGGCCTCTTTTGGTTATACCATTCTCTATCGGCCTGGCAAGGAGAATGTGGCCCCGGACACCCTCACACGGGCATTCTGCTCCACTATGTCATCCTCCACTCTCATGGATGTCCACAATGGTTTGTGTCATCCTGGCGTTACGCGCATGCTACATTTCGTACGATCACGGAATCTCCCTTTTTCCACTGGAGATGTAAAGAAAATATGCTCAGAATGCCGGCTTTGTGCGGAATTAAAACCTCAGTTCTTCCGCCCCTCAGCTGGTATACTCATACATGCAACCCAACCGATGCAACGACTTAGCATCGATTTTAAGGGCCCAGTGCCCTCTTCAACTCGGAACACATATTTGCTCACCATGATCGACGAATATTCACGTTTTCCGTTTGCCTTCCCCTGCTCCAATATGCTGGCGTCCACAGTAATCTGCTGCCTTGAGCAGGTATTTTCTCTCTGTGGCATGCCGGCTTATATTCACTCAGATCGGGGTCCATCCTTTATGTCAAGGGAACTCAAGGACTACCTCTCAGAACGGGGAATTGCTACAAGCAAAACAACACCATACCATCCCATCGGAAATGGGCAGGTAGAGAGGTATAACGGTATCATCTGGAATTCCGTACGTCTCGCTTTAAGATCTCGGGGCCTACCAGACCAGCAATGGGAAACAGTGCTTCCGGATGCATTGCACTCTATACGGTCCCTGCTTTCTACAGCCACAAATACTACACCTCATGAGCGGTTCTTTGGATTTCAGCGTCGCTCATCTCATGGGACATCACTCCCGTCATGGCTAACTACTCCTGGACCTGTATTACTCCGAAGATACGTTCGGACGTCTAAAAATGACCCTCTTGTAGACGAGGTCGAACTAACCGATGCCAACCCCACCTATGCAAACATACGATATTCCGACGGCCGAGAATCTACCGTATCATTACGGGATCTGGCTCCCTGCCCACCAGGACCTAGTGGGACATCGGGTGATGGCATTTCACCAGGAAACTCTTGGGACCTATCGGGTACCCCTCTCCAGGATCCTGATCGGACACCAACTAGCTTGGTGCCGGTAGAACCCCGTGCTCAAGGTTGCGACCCTCCCAGTACTGCGCATGAAAGTACTGATCCGCCACAGACCAGCTCTGCACCTCCCTCTGAACAGAGGCAGTCTGACTTTGAACCTATTGGGGCTCGTACTCGAAGCCATGATCTCCCCGACCCTTCACAGGGCAATCCAGGCCACACAGACTCTGACCAATGGCCAACCGCATGTAAGCGGACCAGCGACCCTCTACGACGGGAATCCAAACGGGTGCGACTCTTCCTTGTTCGGCGGCTGCGGACCAAAAGGTAGACCACAGCCTCCTAATCCTGCAGGAGGGAAGAATGTGATAAAAATAATAACTTCCGGGAAGTTATGTCATCACTTACTGTGAACTGTGAACTATGAACTGTGTACATACCTCACTTCCTGTCATATGTCACTTCCTGTTGGACTGGTATAAATACTGGTCTGTTCAGTATTGTAAGAGGCTTCTACCAGAGGCATGGTAAAGACCTCTCTTGTATATAGTGTGTTTATAAGTTACTTGAAGCTTACTTTAAAGTTACTTGATGGTAAGTCTCCTTTTTCTTACATCATGATGTTTCCAAATAACTACACGGATGCTGTAACTTAACAATCAACAGGTGTTTACTGGAGTAGGGTAGTCTCAAGACTGGGGGTACAGAGGCATGCCCAAGGCTTATATACAGGTGTGGTCACAGCCGATACTACAGTATACAGGAGCTGTAAAAGTAGTTCTCTCTTAAAGGTACATACACTACAAGTGCCATATTCCAATTCTGTTGTGGGTATTTAGTACCATATTCTGATTCTGTTGTATCTAGTACAATATTCCGATTCTGTTTTATTTAGTAGCATCTTCTAATTCTGTTGCATGTAGTACCATATTCTGATTCTGTTGTGGTTATTTAGTACCATATTCCGAATCTGTTGTGACTATTTAGTACCATATTCTGATTCTGTTGTGGGTATTTAGTACCTGTGGTGATTATTCTTGTTTTATAAGAAGCATTGTAATTGGTTGCCTGTTTTCCTGCCTTGAGATATATGCTGTAAACTTATTGGTTAGTTGATTCCATGTGACCTGTGGTGGCCATCTTAAATTCAGTTCTCTACAGCTTGGTTGAGACTGGGTGCTTAACATGTACTGCTGTTTTTTTAAGGTTAATAAAGCCTAGCTTTTGAAAGACAAGCTACTCTTTATTTCAATTTATTAACCTTTTGCTATAATGGAACGATAGCTTCGACTGGAACGATTTAATGCTGACCCTAATTCTGCAGGAGTGGATGATCAATGGAAACATTGGTATCGTACATTTAAAAACTTTTTGGGTGTGTTGGATCAGCAATCTCTGAATAAGTTGGATATACTAATCAACTACATTGCTCCGGATGTGTATAAGTATATTTTGGACTGTGAAACTTATGAATTGGCTATTGCTACGTTGGAATTTTTTTTTGTTAAACCCAAAAATGAGGTATTTGCACGTCACCTTTTATCTGCCTGTAGGCAGCAGGCGGGAGAATCCTTGGATGCTTATTTACAAGCACTCCGGGCGCCTTGGTGCTAACTGTAATTATAAGGCCGTGTCTGCAGAAGAACATAAGGAAGAGTCGGTACGGGATGCATTTATTAATGGATTACTGTCTAGATCAATTCGTCAGCGGATATTAGAAAATAAGACCTTGGATCTTAAGAGTGCTTTTGAGCAAGCCTCTACATTGGATTTGGCTCAGAGAAGTTCGGATTCTTATGCTCTTTTTGATCGGCCTGCGACCGTGGTTTCGGCAGTTCCGGATGAAAGGGAGTCACGTGGATTTAATAGGAGTGGTTTACCAGATTCCGAAACAGTTTCTACTTCGGCAGCTGTTGCCTCTAGGATTCAGAAGTGTTATTTTTGCGGGAACGCCCGGCACTCCCGTCTGAAGTGCCCCGCCCGGGAGGCTGTGTGTAGTAAATGCGGCAAGGGAGGTCATTATGCACGTGTTTGCAAATCAGTTGCCTCCTCTGCGACCATTCAGCCTTTAGATAGGGCGTTTATTGCATCAGTTTCTGCCGCCTTTTCCCATGGCCTAAACAAAGCTATAGTTATGGCCCAAGTTAATGGGTTAGAAGTGAAGGCCCTTATAGATACGGGCAGTACTGAGAGCTTTATAAGTCTTCAGTTTGTGAGGGAGAAGCGTTTGAAAATTTCGCCTGTTTCCTATCAGGTGTGCATGGCTCAGACGACTCTCACCTCACAAGTAGCTGGTTGTTGCCTTGTGAAATTAATTCTCCTAGGTAATACATATACTGATATACGCCTATCCGTTCTGCCTAATCTCTGTGCGGACATTTTGATTGGTCATGATGTGCTTCAATTACATGAGTCCCTCAGTCTTTCTTTCGGAGGAACTAAGCCACCTTTGTCTATTTGTGGATTAACTTCTTTATTCATTTCTCCATTATCACTTTTTTCCAATTTGATGCCGGACTGTAAGCCAATTGCTACCAAGTCAAGAAGGTATAGCAGTCAGGATAAAGAATGTATTAATTCTGAAGTTCAACGTCTTTTATCGGAAGGAATCATTGAACCTAGTTTTTCGCCCTGGCGGGCACAGGTAGTTGTCACCACTAATGAGAGACATAAGAAGCGAATGGTGATAGACTACTCTCAAACTATTAACAGGTATACTCAATTAGATGCGTACCCCCTGCCTAAGATTGATGAGCTTATCAATAAAGTATCTCAATATAAGGTTTTTAGCACTATTGACCTAAAGAGTGCTTATCATCAGATTCCTATCGCTAAGAGGGACAAACCATATACGGCCTTTGAAGCTGGCGGAAAGCTGTACCAGTTTTGCCGAGTACCATTCGGTGTTACTAATGGTGTCGCCTGTTTTCAACGGGCAATGGATGCTTTTATAAGTGATAACTCTCTCTCTGACACCTTCTCATATTTAGATGACATCACGGTGTGTGGCAAATCAAGGGTGGAGCACGATTTTAATCCAGAAAGATTCCTTCAAGTTGCGGAAAAAGTGGGCTTAACTTTCAATAAAGAGAAGTGTATCTTTTCGACCACCGAGGTAAATCTACTGGGGTATATTATCTCGGGAAACAAGATTAAACCAGATCCAGAATGGCTGCGACCACTGATTGAGTTACCTTGCCCTACTAATTCTAAGGCCTTGCAACGAGTTGTTGAACTGTTTTCTTATTATTCTAATTGGATTGCAAACTTCTCACAGAAGATCCGGCCCCTTATTCGGGTTACAACATATCCTCTATCATGGGAGGCCAGGATGTGTTTTGATAATCTTAAAAAGGATATCCTTGGAGCAGTTGTGCATTCTATTGATGAGCAGGTTCCCTTTGTGATTGAGACGGATGCTTCCGATTTTGCAATTGGGGCTACCCTGAACCAAAATGGAAGACCTGTGGCCTTTTTCTCACGTACTCTGAGCAATAGTGAGCAGAGACATTCATCAATAGAGAAAAAGGCGTACGCAATAGTAGAAGCACTGCATAAATGGAGACATTATTTATCCGGGTGACATTTTACGTTAGTAACTGACCAAAAATCTGTGTCCTTCATGTTTGATGTCAAACATTTTGGAAAGATTAAGAATGATAAAATAATGAGGTAGAGGATCGAGTTGGCATGCTACCATTTCAATATAGTCTATCGTCCGGGGAAGGATAATGTTGCCGCTGATGCGCTGTCGATGGCTTATTGTTCTGTGCTTCACGGAGATACGCTTATTAATCTTCATAATGCTTTGTGCCATCCTGGTGTTACGAGGATGATACACTTCGTACGCAGTAAGAATTTGCCCTTTTCAGTTGAAGACGTCAAGCAGATGACTTCGTCATGCTCTGTCTGCGCCCGGTGTAAACCGAATTTCTTTAAGCCTCAACGAGCTCATCTTATAAAGGCTACTTCTCCCTTTGAACGCCTGAGCGTTGATTTTAAGGGGCCTCTTCCTTCAACGACTCAGAATCAATATATATTTACTGTTGTGGATGAGTTTTCAAGTTTCCCTTTAGCTTTTGAAAGGCAAGCTACTCTTTATTTCAGTACCATATTCCGATTCTGTTGTATTTAGTACCATTTTCCGATTCTGTTGTGATTATTTAGTACCATATTCGATTCTGCTGCACTAGTACCATATTCCGATTCTGTTGCACAAGTACCATATTCTGATTCTGTTGTATTTAGTAGCATATTCAGATTCTGTACTGTGTACTTAGTACAATATTCTGATTCTGTTGTGAATAATTGTAACCATATTCCAATTCTGTTGTGAGTATTTAGTGCCATATTCTGATTCTGTTGTGAGTATTTAGTACCACATTCTGATTCTGTTGTGAGTATTTAGTGCCATATTCTGATTCTGTTGTGAGTATTTAGTACCATATTCCGATTCTGTTGCACAAGTACCATATTCCGAAACTGTTGTATTTAGTACCATATTCCGATTCTGTCGTGAGAATTAAGTACCATATTCCGATTCTATTGTATTTTGTACTTTATTCTGATTCTGTTGTATTTAGTACCTTATTCTGATTTTGTTGTATTTAGTACCATATTCTGATTCTGTTGTGAGTATTTAGTACTATATTCTGATTTGGTTGTATTTAGTACAATTTTCCGATTCTGTTGTGAGTTTTTAGGACCAGATTTTGATTCTGTCATGCGTATTTAATACCATATTCCGATTCTGTTGTATTTAGTATCATAATCATATTCTGTCGTATTTTGTTCCATATACCGATTCTGTTGTATTTATTACCATATTCCGATTATGTTGTGAGGATTTAGTACCATATTCCGATTCTGTCGTGAATATTTAGTACCGTATTCCAATTCTGTTGCACAAGTACCATATTCCGATTCTGTTGTGTTTAGGACCACATTCCAATTCTGTATTGCATATTTAGCACAATATTCCGATTCTGTTGTGAGGATTTAGCATCATATTCTGATTCTGTGGTGAGTATTTAGTACCATATTCCGATTCTGTTGTGTTTAGGACCATATTCAGATTCTGGATTGGGTATTTAGTGCAATATTCCGATTCTGTTGTGAGTATTTAGTACCGTATTCTGATTCTGTTCTGAGTATTTAGTACCATATTCTGATTCTGTTGTGTTTAGGACCATATTCAGATTCTGGATTGGGTATTTAGTACAATATTCCGATTCTGTTGTGAGTATTTAGTACCATATTCTGATTCTGTGGTGCATATTTAGTACCATAGTCTGATCCTGTTGTGCGTACTTTGTAGAATATTCCGATTCTGTTGTTTTTAGAACCATATTCCGATTCTGTTGTGAATATTTATTACCATGTTCCGATTCTGATGTATTTAGTACCATATTCCGAATCTGTTTTATTTTGCATCACATTCCGATTCCATTTTTGAGTATTTGTACCATATTCCGATTCTGTTCTATTTAGTACCATATTCAGATTCTGTATTAAGTATTTAGTACAATATTAAGATTCTGTTGTGAGCATTTAGTACCATATTCCCAATCTGTTGCATTTTGTACCACATTCCGATTCTGTTGTGAGTATTTAGTACCATATTCTGATTCTGTTGCACAAGTACCATATTCCGATTCTGTTGTATTTAGTAGCATATTACGATTCTGTTGTGAGTATTTTGTACCATATTCTGATTCTGTCATGCGTATTTAATACCATATTCCGATTCTGTTGTATTTAGTAATATATTCTGATTCTGTCGTATTTTGTACCATATACCGATTCTGTTGTGAATATTTAGTACCATATTCCGATTCTGTGTTGTGTATTTAGTACCATATTCCAATTCTGTTGCACAAGTACCCTATTCCGATTCTGTTGTGTTTAGGACCACATTCAAATTCTGTATTGAGTATTTAGCACAATATTCCAATTCTGTTGTGAGGATTTAGCATCATATTCTGATTCTGTGGTGAGTATTTAGTACGATACTCCGATTCTGTTGTGAGTATTTAGTACCATATTCTGATTCTGTTGTGTACGTATTTAATATAATATTCAGATTTTGTTCTGAGTATTTAGTACTATATTCCAGATCTGTTGCATTTTGTACCACATTCCGATTCTGTTGTGAGTAGTTAGTACCATAATCCGATTCTTTTGAATTTTGTACCATATTATGATCCAGTCATAAGCATTTATTTCCATATTCCGACTCTGTTGCAATTAGTAGATTATTCCAATTCTGTTGTGAATATTTAGTACCATATTCCGATTCTGTTGTATCTAGTACAATATTCCGATTCTGTTGTATTTATTACCATATTCCGAATCTGTTGTATTTTGTACAATATTCTGATTCTGTTTTTAGGACTATATTCTAATTCTGTTGTGCTTTTTAATACCATATTCCAATTCTGCTGTATTTAGTACCATATTCCGATTTTATTTTATTTAGTAGCTTATTGTAATTCTGTTGTATTTAGTACCATATTCTGATTCTGTTGTATTTAGTAGCATATTTCGATTTTATTTTATTTAGTAGCTTATTGTAATTCTGTTGTGAGTATTTAGTACCATATTCCGATTCTGTTGCACAAGTACCATATTCTGATACTGTTGTATTTAGTACCATATTCTGATTCTGTTGTGAGTTTTTAGGACCATATTGTGACTCTGTCGTGTGTATTTAATACCATATTCCGATTCTGTTGTATTTAATACCATATTCCGATTCTGTCGTGAGAATTAAGTACCATATTCCGATTCTATTGTATTTTGTACCTTATCCTGCTTCTGTTGTACTTAGTACCTTATTCTGATTCTGTTGTATTTATTACCATATTCCGATTCTGTTGTGGATATTTAGTACCATATTCTGATTCTGTTCTGAGTATTTAGTACCATATTCCAATTCTGTTGTGATTATTTAGTACAATATTCTGATTTTGTTGTATTTAGTAACATATTCAGATTCTGGATTGCGTATTTAATATAATATTCTGATTTGTTGTGAATATTTAGTACCATATTCTGATTCTGTTGTATTTAGTACCATATTCCAATTCTGTTGTGAGTATTTAGTACCATATATTCTGATTCTGTTGTATCTAGTACAATATGTAGTCTATGTACCTTGAAGAAGGAACTATATTCTGCAGCCCCTGTATACTGCAGTACCAGTAGTTACCACCCCCGTATATAAGCCTGTGGAGTAACTTTGTATAGTAGTTCCAGTTTTGTCTCCATTCAGTAAACACCTGTTATAACCAACTTCTGCAGTCCATGTCTCAATTACACACGGACATTACATTATCGACGAACAGATCCGAACTTACCTACAGTTCTGCACCACCTCACGGGGATCCATCCCTGAAGCGAAGACATTGGAGGTCGAAGCCAGAAGGAAGAAATGCAAAAAGAAAAAAACAGACAGAGGAAACGGGCGTCGACCATGGGCAACCGCCCTCTGATTCATCGAATTCGAAGATTTGCAGGAGAGGCTGTCGAAATCTGGGCTTGGTTCTCCAGCCTATGGTTTTCCAGCGAATCGGGCTGGTGGCAGGTAGTACACTGATCCTTCCTGGGCTGTGGCGGGCTAGAGCTCGATCGGGTGGCTTTTCAACGGGGCCGAGCAGCGTTGTCGGGAAGAGGAGAGAGATAGAGAGGGTGGAGCACACAGGGCGCGGCCGGTGCTACGAAGCCGGGCAGCGTACAGACCCGAGAACAGGGAGGAAAGTGTCCCATAGGGTCTGCTCTGACGACGGGAACAGTAATTAAAATAAAGGAAAAAGAAGTTAGAAGCGCAGAAAGCCGCGAGGAGCTGCAGTTTGCCACGGGGTCCGCGGAGAGCGGCGTTGGCAGCAGTGCGGGGGAAGCGCGCGAAGACCATAGGGCGTCGCCATCAAGGCATAAAAATGCCAGCAACAGTGCTGGCAGCAGCGGAAAAGACAGAAAACGTGGGAGGCGCCATCTTAATCCAGCGGGGAAGAAGGCAAAGCACGGGAGGCGCCATTTTGTTCAATCGGGGAAAAAGGCAAAGC
The DNA here is from genome assembly GCF_052327205.1 of Somniosus microcephalus. Taxonomy (NCBI): domain Eukaryota; kingdom Metazoa; phylum Chordata; class Chondrichthyes; order Squaliformes; family Somniosidae; genus Somniosus; species Somniosus microcephalus. Next base: position 164,962,579 of record NC_140999.1, on the reverse strand, counting down.
GCGGAAGGCGCCATCTTAGATCTCCAAGATGCCGAAGACTGGCAATATCACTGCTTTCGATAATGAAATAGAAGACTGGACCACATATGTGGAAAGAGTCGAAGTATATTGCAAGGCAAATGAAGTAGCTGATGAGAAAAAGGTATCGGTACTACTAAACTTAATGGGCGCAAGAACGTATGGCCTATTGCGGAACCTGATCACTCCAGTCAAACCGATGGGGAAGAGTTTTAACGAAATTGTTGATATCCTACAGGAACACCTAAATCCTACACCGCTGCTGATAGCAGAAAGATTTAAATTCCACAAGAGAAATCAGCATAAAGATGAGAGCAATGCTGATTACCTTACGGAACTACGCAAGCTATCAAAGCACTGCCAGTTCGGAGCAGGACTGGCAGATACCCTACGGGACAAATTTGTCTGTGGACTCCTGAGTGAAGGAACCCAGAAGAGGTTACTCTCGGAGAAAGAGCTGACGCTGGAGAAGGCTTTCAGCGTGGCAGTATCGTACGAAGCAGCAGCAAAGGGAGCTGTGGAAATACAGCTAAAGCCACAGGAATACGGCACCCATGAAATGACACGGGGATTTGAAAAATGTTATCGCTGCGGCAGAACAACCCATGACCAGAAGGACTGCTGGTCCAAGGACAAAACATGCAGGCAATGCGGAAAGATGGGACACATTGCACGAGTTTGCAGGTCCAGGAAGAAGACTAACGACAACAAAAAGACTACTAAGGAAAAGTACAGGAAAGTACAAAAGATGACGGACAGTAGTTCCGAAGACCAGAAGAGCGATAGTGAATCCGGGAACAAGAGACTAAGCTGTCTCAAACTACACAACGTAATCGCAAAAGAGGATCACCGAACCATTTGGGTCACCCTCATGATAGCAGGGTCCCAAGTCAAAATGGAATTGGATACAGTATCAGCCCTGACCGTCATGAATCGACGAGACTACGAGCGGCTATTCTCATACATACCCTTGAAAGACACATCCATTGTCTTGAAGACATATACGGGGCAGAAAGTATACCCCAGAGGGAAAATAAGGGTGCCTGTCAAATACAACGGCAAGGAAATACAGAAATTGTATCTGTACATACTGCAAGATGGTGGACCACCGTTATTGGGACGTGAATGAATCAGAAAGATAAGTTTAGACCGGCACTCCATTCAGGCACTGACTGTGGCTGGTAAAAAGGATGACGACGTCACACCTGGACGATTGTCAAAAATCTTAGCTAACGCTAAAGAGGTATTTCAACAAGGACTGGGAACTCTTAAAGGCGTAACCGCCTCGATAAAAATAGAAGAGAATGCAATTCCCAAGTTTTTCAAAGCAAGGCCGGTACCGTATGCAATTCGCCCAGCCGTCGAGGTAGAGCTGGAGAATCTGGAGAATGCAGGCATGTTATCTAAGGTAGACTGGAGCGAGTGGGCAACACCCATCATTCCTGTCATGAAGAAAACGTTAAACAATAAGTCTGAGGAGCCAAGGAAGGTTCGCATCTGTGGGGACTTCAAGGTGACTGTGAACCCAGTCCTTCACTGTACAGTAGAAGATATTTTCGCCTCACTATCTGGAGGGAAACGTTTTACAAAAATTGACCTAGCGCAAGCATATTTGCAGATGGAGGTTGAAGAATTCTTTAGGAAATATCTCACGATAAACACTCACAAAGGTCTTTACCAGTATAATCGACTGGTATTCGGAGTAGCATCAGCTCCGGCTGTATGGCAAAGAGCGATGGAACAAGTCCTGCAAGGGATTCCGGGGACTCAGCGTTACTTGGACAACATCCTAGTGACAGGTGAAAATGACAGTGAACACCTTGCCAACCTAGAGCAGGTGCTCACTAGACTAAGAGAACATGGGCTACGAGCCAATCGCCCCAAGTGCGAGTTTTTTAAGAAACAAATATCGTATTGTGGCCACGTGATTGATGAAGAGGGGTTACATAAGTCCCCTGACAAAATTGAAGCGGTAGTTAAGGCTCCAGCGCCTGAAAATGTGTCGCAACTGAGGTCATTCCTCGGATTGGTGAATTGCTACCATAAGTTTTTGCTGAATTTGTCCACAATTCTGCACCCACTGAACGCCCTGCTACAAACTGGAGCAGCATGGAAATGGAGCGATGAATGTAAGCGGGCCTTTCAGAATTGTAAAGGCCTGATCACTTCAAGAGAAGTATTGGCTCACTACAACCCATCACTACCAATAAGACTGGCGTGTGATGCGTCTCCCTACGGCGTTGGAGTGGTACTGTCGCATAAATCCCTTGATGGTTCAGAGAGGCCGATAGCTTTTGCGTCACGCTCGTTAACTGCAGCCGAGCGTAACTACGCCCAGATTGACAGAGAGGCCCTCAGGCCTGGTGTGGGGGGTGAAGAAGTTCAATCACTACCTGCACGGACAGAAATTTACTCTACTAACTGATCATGAACCTCTTGTCTCCATTTTCAACCCTAAGAAGGGCGTCCCGATAATGACAGCACAACGGCTACAGAGGTGGTCCCTTTTCCTAGGGGCACACCAATATGACATCGAGTACAAAGGAACTAAACAGCATGGGAATGCTGATGGATTGTCGTGCCTACCGTTGCCGACGGTGGAAGAAGCACCTGCAGTGGATCCTGTGGAGATATTCCACTCGGCCATAGTCGAATGTCTACCTGTGACGAATGCAAACATAGGAAAGGAAACACGAAATGACCTGACGCTCTCCAGGGCCTATGATTTAACGGTGAAGGGATGGCCAGCACATGGCGAACCACTGTTGCCAGCATTCTCGCTGAGAAGAGAACAGCTGTCAGTGTGCAGAGGGACCTTGATGTGTGGATCCAGAGTAGTAATTCCACCCAAATTGAAGGATAGAGTGCTCAATGAGCTTCATGAGGGTCATCTGGGAGGGGTAAAAATGAAAAACTTAGCCAGAGCGTTTGTGTGGTGGCCGGGAATTGATAGAGAAATCAAAGAGATGATCAAGAGCTGTACAGGATGCCAGAAGGTCCAAAACGCCCCACCACAAGCCCCTCTACATCCATGGGAGTGGCCCTCATCTCCATGGCAAAGGGTACACATTGATTTTGCTGGTCCATTTATGGACTCGATGTTTTTAATTGCGGTGGATGCACATTCAAAGTGGCCAGAGGTAATAAAAATGTCCTCAACCACCACAGAAAAAACTATCACAGTCTTACGAACCATATTCGCCAGAAATGGGCTGCCTGAACAGATTTGCTCCGACAATGGACCACAGTTTGTGTCTGAAGAGTTCCGGAGGTTCTTAAAGAACAATGGTGTTAAGCATTACACATCCGCCCCATATCATCCAGCCAGCAGTGGATTGGCTGAGAGGTTCGTTCAAACATTCAAGAAGGCTATCAAGGCAATGTGTAATGAAGACATACCCCTACAACACAAGGTGGATAACTTCTTGTTTGCGACACATACGGTTACCAACCAAACTCCAGCCATGATGTTCTTCAATCGAAGACTAAGATGCCGCTTGGATTTGGTTAAGCCAAACATCAGAAGAGATGTGGAGAACAGGCAGTTTCAGAATATGAATGAAAGGCCAACCAGGAGTTTCAAGATAGGTCAACCAGTTTTGGCCCGGGACTACCGCACAGAGAAATGGCAGCCAGGAACGATCTGCACACGGCAAGGACCTCTAATGTATACCGTGGACGTTGGAGAGAGCATTGTAAGACGCCATGCTGACCAGATTCTAGAGTCACTGGAAAACGTCAAATCTACACCACGATCCTATACACCTGGTGATGAAACCGAAGTACCAATTGCATCTACCTCAGAATCGGTGATATTGGAAGCAGACGAACCAAACAACGACGTTGATCCCGAATCAACTTTGCCAGAAGAACCTGATACCCCAAAGAGGCGTTATCCGGACAGAATCAGGAAGCCTCCTCAAAGACTGAATTTATAATTGATTAACTTCAGCTAATGTATATAGCAACTGTAATTGTAAATATGTTATTTAATTATTAATCGAATGTTATGTACTGTTTAGCTAAAAGGGGAGGAATTGTAGTGTATATACCTTGAAGAAGGAACTATATTCTGCAGCCCCTGTATACTGTAGTACCAGTAGTTACCACCCCCGTATATAAGCCTGTGGAGTAACTTTTTATAGAAGTTCCAGTTTTGTCTCCATTCAGTAAACACCTGTTATAACCAACTTCTGCAGTCCGTGTCTCAATTACACACGGACATTACACAATATTCCAATTCTGTTTTATTTAGTAGCATATTCTAATCATGTTGTGGGTATTTAGTACCATATTCCGATTCTGTTGTATTTAGTACCATATTCCGATTCTGTTGTATTAAGTAGCATATTACAATTCTGTTGTGAATATTTAGTATTATATTCTGATTCTGTTGTGAGTACTTTCTACCATATTGCGATTATGTTGTATTTAGTACCATATTACCATTCTGTTGTGAGTATTTAGTACTATATTCTGATTCTGTTGTATTTAGTACAATATTGCGATTCTGTTGAGAGTTTTTAGGACCATATTCTGATTCTGTCGTACGTATTTAATACCATATTCCAATTCTGTTGTATTTAGTACAATATTCCGATGCTGTTTTATTTAGTACCATATTCTGATTCTCTTTTATTTAGTATCATATTCTGATTCTGTTGTATTTAGTACAATATTCCAATTCTGTTGTGGGTTTTTAGGAACATATTCTGATTCTGTTTTATTTAGTGCCATATTCCGATTCTGTTGTATTTTGTACCATACTCCAATTCTGTTTTATTTAGTACCATATTCATATTCTGTGTTGTGTATTTAGTACAATATTCCGATTCTGTTGTGAATATTTAGTACCATGTTCCGATTCTGTTGTGAATATTTAGTACCATATTCCGATTCTGTTTTATTTAGTACCATATTCCGATTTTGTTGTGAATATTTAGTACCATATTCTGATTCTGTTGCATTTAGTACCATATTCCAATTCTGTTGTGAGGATTTAGTACCTTTCATAAATCTCATCATCGAGAAACTACCTATGAAATAACACTGGACGGCTAGCTGGTGGCGCCGTCCAAGGAGTATAAATACTCAGACGTTGGCCCCAGCTTCCCAGGGACCTTTTGTAAAGACAAGCAGCTAGTGGATACAACTAGACCTCCATGTTCTGAAACAAGTTGATTAGAGCCTTGCTTTATGCTCAAACCAAGTGCGTAGTGAGTTTCATTACGTCAATTTAATCAACTTGATATCGACTCCACGCTTTGGGTGATTTCGGGAACAGCCAGCTACGACTCGAACCATAGAAGGGAACTCAGACAAGTAATCGATCCATCATGGAGAAACTACTCAGCCTCGCCCGTCTCAACCTGGACCCGAATTCACTTACAGCTGCTAAAGTATGGAAACACTGGTATCGTACTTTCAGCAACTTCCTCAGGGTGTGTGGTGAAAATGTTCCTGATAAATTAGAAATACTTGCTAATTATGTATCCCCTCATGTGTTTGCTTATATCGAAGAATGTGTAGACTATGACGCCGCTATCCAAATACTACAGCAGCTATATGTCAAGTCCCGAAATGAAATTTTTTCTCGGCATCTACTGGCCACAACTCGACAACAACCCGGGGAATCACTTGACGAATTCCTTAAGAAACTTTGCAGGCTCAGCAAGGATTGTAATCTTAAAACTGTTACAGCTGAGCAGTACCAGGAGGAGTTAATTTGTGATTCCTTTATTAATGGGATTGCGTCTCCCTTCCTCCGTCAGCGTCTGTTGGAGAATAAAACCCTCAAGTTACAGGCTGCCTATGACCAGGCATGTTCTCTGGACTTAGCAAAGAGGAATGCAGACATCTATCTTTTACCACGTGCACGGGCTGCTGCTATCTCTTTCAGTGACTCTTTCAATAGGCCTCGGGCGAAAGCCCTCACGGATGATGACTCCAACCCGGCTGATGACAACCCTACCCTAGAAACCTACACTGATGACCACCCCGCCCTAGCGGCATCTTGGCAATCTGGAAGGAAGTGTTTCTTCTGTGGAGGAGCGTTCCATTATAGGAAATTTTGTCCTGCTCGTAACGTGACCTGCAATCATTGCAGCAAGAAAGGTTACTTTTCTAAGGTATGCCAGTCAAGAGCTGCTGTTAGTAAGAAAGGCCACTTTTCTAAGGTAGCTACTATCTATAAAACTGCTCCTCCCCCAAGAGCCACTACTAAGGTTACAGCTGCAATCTATAAAACTGCTCCTCCCCCAAGAACCACTACTAAGATTACAGCTGTCAAGGGTAAAACTGCCCCTCCTCCCATCACAGCTGTTTTCCCCCAAAGTTTGTCCCATGCAGCCACGAAGGTTTCGATAAATGGACACATTTTGAGTGCACTAATCGACTCATGCAGCTCTGACAGCTTCATTAGTGAGCGGGCTGTCAGTAAGTTAAAACTGCGTATTTACCCCTTGGACAGGGAAATTGCAATGGCTCTGACGACACTGACCACCAGTTCTTCCAGCTTTTGTCTTGTCGACCTTATTCTCAATGGCCGCACTTATTTCTCCACCCGGCTCGGGGTGCTCAAGAATCTATGCAGTGATGTGCTCCTGGGACAGGATTTCCAGAAACAACATAAAAGACTCACTTTCGAGTTTGGAGGGTCAAAGCCGGAGTTTACTATTTCCAAAGTACCGTTTTGTGCGCTTTTGGCGGCTTCGCTCGACGAGCCTTCCTTGTTTACCAATCTTTCCCCCTGATGTCAGCCCATAGTCACTAAATCATGACGTTTCAGCCGAGATGATCGAGCCTTTATCGAGGCAGAAATCTCTCGCCTTCTAGCTGATGGTATCATTGAGCCATGTTAATCTTCCTGGCGGGCTCAAGTCGTCATTGTTAAAAATCCTCTGAAGCAACACAAGAAACGCCTTTGCATCGATTACTCGCAAACTATTAACCAGTATACCGACCTGGATGCCTACCCACTACCACGCATCGATGACATGGTCAATGACCTTGCCAACTACAAGGTATTTTCAACTTTTGATTTAAAGAGCGCATATCATCAAGTACCGTTAAAGGACTCTGACAAAAAGTATACGGCCTTTGAGGCCAATGGTCGGCTTTACCAGTTTTGTCGTCTTCCATTTGGGGTCACCAATGGGGTGGCCGTCTTTCAACGGGCAATGGATAGCCTAGTCAAACAGGAGAACTTAACGGACACTTTTCCATATCTCGATAATATCACCATTGCTGGTCATAACCAGAAGAAGCATGATGCCAATCACCAGAAATTTTTGACGTTCTCCGTCGTCGCAACTTAACCTTAAATGAGTCCAAATCTGTGAAATCAGTACCATCAGTCAACATCCTTGGCTACTGGGTGGGCAACGGTGTCATCAAACCGGATCCGGAGCGACTTCGTCTGCTTCAGGAGCTCCCTCCCCCTACGAATCTCGGCTCTCTTCGTCGGGCACTCGGCATGTTCGCCTATTATGCGAAATGGATACCCCACTTCTCCGACAAGATCCAGCCCCTGCTTCATGCAAAGTCATTTCCATTGGAAGCAATGGCTATTTCAGCTTTCAACCTCCTCAAGCGACAACTGGAAAAAGCCATGCTTCGTTCCATTGATGAAAATCTTCCTTTCGTGGTCGAGTGCGATGCATCGGATGTGGCGATCTTTGCTACCTTGAATCAAGGTGGCCGACCCGTTGCATTTCTGTCCAGAACTTTGCAGGGTAGCAAGCTTCATTATCCTCCTGTCGAGAAGGAGGCTATGGCCATCATCGAAGCGGTACATAAATGGAGTCACTTTCTCGCTCGTCGCCATTTAACACTTATAACCGATCAGCGCTCCGTGGCCTTTATGCTGGATAACCGGAAATGCACTAAGATCAAGAATAACAAAATACAACTCTGGAGGATGGAATTGGCTGCCTTTGGATATACCATACATTATCGACCCGGCAAAGAGAATGTGGCCCCGGATACCCTCACGCGGGCATTCTGCTCTTCTATGTCAACTTCGACTCTGGCGGATCTTCATACTGACTTATGCTATCCTGGCAATACCCGTATGTTGCATTTTGTGCGATCTAAAAATCTCCCATTTTCTACGGAAGATATGAAAAGAACGTGCTCCTCCTGTAAAATTTGTGCGGAGTTAAAACTGCAATTCTTCCATCCATCGGATGGCTCGCTCATGCACGCTATGCAGCCTATGCAGCGACTCAGCATTGACTTTAAAGTGCCATTGCCTTCCTCAACGCGGAACACCTACTTACTGACAATGGTGGATGAATATTCATGCTTCCCTTTGCTTTCCCCTGTCCCAATATGCTTACTTCCACAGTGATCAAATGCCTTGATTAAGTCTTTTCCCTTTGCGGTACGGCAATTTCATCCACTCTGATCGGGGTCCCTCCTTCATGTCAAGCAAACTCAAAAGTTATCTCTCCCAATGGGGAATCGCCACAAGTAAAACGACACTGTACCATCCCATCGGTGACGGACAGGTTGAGAGATACAATGCTATCATTTGGAACGCAATTCGTCTTGCGCTGAGGTCACGCAATCTACCAGACCAGCAATGGGAAACTATGCTCCCTGACGCATTGCATTCCATCAGGCCTCTCCTTTCTACTTCTACCAATGTCACACCTCACGAGCGATTCTTCAGCTTCCAGCATCGCTCCACCCATGGGACGTCTCTACTGTCATGGTTGGCAGCTCCTGGCCCCGTGCTGCTCCGAAGATTTGTCCGATCGTCAAAAACCGATCCCCTAGTCGATGAGGTAGAACTTACAGATGTCAACCCCACGTACGCCTATGTGTGGTACCCGGATGGCCGGGAGTCCACCGTTTCGCTCCGGGACCTGGTTCCCTGTCCGGCCGGTTCCGCGGACCCGACTGATGGAGGGACCCGTGGGGATGAGGCCGACACTCTGCGCTCCCCCGAGGATGACGCCCTACCTGGGACATCAAGGGATCTGCTGGCTGCCCCGTCGGACCCGCTCGGGGAGCCGAGCGCTCCCCGTGCGATGGCCACCCCGGGCCAGGACGCCGGTCAATCTCCGGCTAACCAACGGGATGAAGCCAGTTCTGGGCCTGTGGGGACCCGCACCCGGAGTCACGATCTCCCCAGCCTCCCTCGGGTTGATCAGAGCAACACGGGCCCTGTCGATCCACCGGCATGGATCAAGCGGCCCAGGGACCAAGACACAATCCGAGGAGACGTACCTTCTGGCCACAAACAAAAATCTAAAAGACTGCGGCTGTTCGTGGTCCGCCTAATCCGGTAAGAGGAAGTCGCCGGACTTCCAAATCTTTTAGGCAGGAAGAATGTCATAAATCTCATCATCGAGAAACTACCTATGAAATAACACTGGACGGCCAGCTGGTGCCGCCGTCCAAGGAACATAAATACTCGGGCGTTGGCCCCAGCTTCCCAGGGACATTTTGTAAGACAAGGAACTAGTGAAGTACAACTAGACCTCCATGTTCTGAAACAAGTTGATTAAAGCCTTGCTTTATGCTCAAACCAAGTGCGTAGTGAGTTTTATTACATCAGTACCATATCCTGATTCTGTTGAGCGTATTTAATATAATATTTCAATTCTGTTGTATTAAGTAGCATATTATGATTCTGTTGTGAGTATTTAGTATTATATTCTGATTCTATTGTATTTACTATATTATTCCGATTCTGTTGTGAGTTTTTAGGACCATATTCCGATTCTGTTGTGAGTATTTAGTACCATATTTTGATTCTGTTTTATTTAGTACAATATTCTGATTCTGTTGTGAGTTTTTAGGACCATATTCTGATTCTGTCGTGTGTATTTAATACCATATTCCGATTCTGTGGTGAGGATTTAATATCATATTCCGATTCTGTTGTGAGTATTTAGTACAATATTGTGGCGGAGCCACTAAAGGACTCAGATCATTTGTATATAATCCCCTTTAACAACATGTTAGCTACAGCCTGAGTCTGTGGCCTAGAAATTGGGTTTTGGCTTAGCCAGGGCTTTAGCGCCAGAAGTTAGTGCCGGCGCTAAGTCCCCCTGCGCGCGCCAAAAATTCAGTAGCGCCGCGCCCAAACGGCTGGCGGCGCTACTGAAGGGTCTTAGCACCTGGAAAAGGGCGCTAACTGCCGTTTAGCGCCGCAATTCCGGCGCTGCGGCACCCGATGCGGTGCGGCAGGCTGGGGAAGTGCAGGCCTCCTCCTTCCGTTAAGGAGGAGCTGCCTGCACCCGGCCGCGGCCCGCGCAAATCTGTTTAAAAATGAGCCCGGCACCTCGGACAAGTGCCGGGCTTGCATCTGTTCCGGGGGGGGGGGGGAGAAGTCCGGGGAGGGAGCTGCGGGCAGGCGGCCGGCGGGAAAGCGGCCGGCCGCCGCGGGGCCTTTAATGCGCCGGCGCAAACACATGTTGGACTCTGTTGCCAGAGTCTTAGTTGCGGCTGCCACGGGCGAGGCGGCCGCAACTGAATGTCGGCGCTGGGGCCCGTCGGCATGGCAACCGGGACGCTGCGCACACCAATGACGTCATCGGTGCCGGCGCAGCGCTACCGGTGCAACGCCGCTTTAGGGCCCCAGGGAATTTTTCAACTGGCCATAACTCTGGCGCTAGTCCCTCTAGCGCCTCAAAAGCGGCGCTAAGGCTAGTGAATTTCTAGGCCTGTATCTTTATTTATACTGTTTACTTGTACAGAGCGTGATTACTTTAACAGCGCGGGTAAACGCGATGACGTCACGCCGTACATCACGTGATCCCCCACTGGTGGGAAGAACGTGATGATGTCATGACTTCAACCACGGGACCAGCCAGCAGTCCTCGTGGAGCCTCCGAACTGAATAGACCTACACTCGATGTTCTCCTGCAGTTACTTGTTTAAACCTGTTAGGCGCTTAAACAAAACGAAGTTTAATGGAAACTGAGTGGACCTCAGTCTTTGGATGGGAACTAGACATTCCTACATTGGTGACCCCGACTTCTGCGAACAGTTTTCGCAGAAGGTAATCAACATGGAAACGAATACCGTTACCTTAAAGCTACCGCAGTTCTGGGAGCAACAACCAGCCGCGTGGTTCATCCAGGCTGAAGCCCAGTTCGCCATCAGGGACCTCGTTGCGGATCAGACCTATTATTACGTGGTCTCTGCCCTCGACAGCGCCACAGCCTCGCGGCTCGTCAGCCTACTCGGTAGTCTGCCTACTGATCGCAAGTATGACACCTTAAAGGCGCGGTTGCTGCAGGTTTTTGGGCTCATGAAGTCAGAGCGTGCCCGCCGGCTGCTCGCTATGCCCGACCTCGGGGACTCCAAGCCGTCCGAGCTCATGAGCCAGATGCTCACGCTCCTCAGGTCCGAGCCGGAATGCTTCCTCTTCAGGGAGCTATTCCTCAGCCTACTCCCGGAGCAAGTTCAGGCTGCCCTAGCCAGGTCTGAAGTCACAGACTGCGTGGAGCTTGCTGCCGAAGCGGACAAGATTTTCGCGGTGACACAACAGCACTGTGCGGCCACGAGGCGCCCATCCCCCACAGACGCTGCTCCAGCTCCTCAATCAGCGGGGTTGTGCTTTTACCACGCCCGTTTTGGCACGAAAGCAAGATGCTGCCACCCTCCCTGCAGTTTTTCACACAAAACAAAACATCTACAGCCACCCTGGCAAAGGAGGACCGGGTCTAACGAGCGCCCCGCAGCTGCGATGGCCATCGGAGATTCAGGGAAGCTTCTTTTCATCACCAACTCCCTATCTGGTCGACGTTTCCTTTGCGACATCGGGGCGCAGTGTAGCATCCTACCTGCGTCAAATCTCGATATACTAGCTGGGGGCCATGGCCCCGCCCTCGCGGCGGTTAATGGCACGGCCGCTCGGACCTTCGGAAGGCGGTGGGTCCAGGTGTGTTTCGGCCGCTAGCGTTTCCACTGGAAATTCATCATGGCCAAAGTCACGCAGGCCATCCTTGGGGCGGATTTTTTGTGCGCCAACGGCCTCCTGGTCGATGTCAGGCACCGCCGGTTGATCAATGCGGCCACGTTCCACTCCATCCCGTACAACCGCGGTAACACCGTGCCGCGCACTGTCTTCTGTGCGTTCCCACCTCCAGACGACTTCACTCGGCTCCTCGGAGAGTTCCCCGATCTGACCAGGCCCACTTTCTCCTCCTCGGCTACAAAACATGGTGTGGAACATGACATCACCACCACCGGTCCCCCGGTTTACGCACGGGCCCAACGACTCGAACCCGGCAAGCTCGCGGCTGTGAAAGCGGAGTTCGACACGATGGAGCGGCTGGGGATTATTCGCCGGTCGAATAGTCCCTGGTCTTCGCCTCTCCATATTGCTCCGAAACCCGGCGGCGGATGGTGGCCATGCGGCGACTACCGACGCCTGAATGACGCCACTACTCCTGATCGGTACCCGATCCCGCATATCCAAGATTTCTCGGCCCATTTGGCGGGAAATACCTTTTTTACAAAAGTCGACCTCGTCCGTGTTTACCACCAGGCCCCCGTGCACCCGCAAGACATCCCGAAAACCGCAGTCATCACCCCATTCAGCCTGTTCGAATTTCTGCGGATGCCGTTTGGCTTGAAGAACGCTGCACAGGCTTTCCAGCGCTTGATGGACTCCGTGCTTCGGGACCTAAAATTCCTCTTCATCTACCTCGACGACATCCTCATCGCCAGCCCTAGCAAAGAGGAGCACTTCTGCCATTTGCGCACCCTCTTCACATGCCTCAGTCAACACGGTTTGATTATCAACCCGGCCAAGTGCCAGTTCGGCCTGCAGCGGATTGATTTCTTGGGCCACCGCATTACATCAGACGGCGCAATCCCCTTACAGACGAAGGTCGAGGCGGTTACATCTTTCCCGCGCCCACAGACCGTCAAGGCCCTACAGGAGTTCCTCGGGATGGTCAATTTTTATCACCGGTTCATCCCTAAGGCAGCTCTGCTTATGCAGCCCTTGTACGAGGCCCTCAAGGCCAAGTCCAGTAAGGATCCGATCAGTTGGACGGCCGAGATGGACCGGGCGTTCGTCGACACCAAAGGCGCCTTGGCCAACGCAACCATGCTGGCGCACCCACTTCCAGGTGCCACCATTGCCCTTACCACTGACGCGTCGGACTACGCAATCGGCGCAGTGCAGGAACAGTGGGTGAATGGGACGTGGCAACTGCTGGCGTTTTTCAGCCGTCAATTACGGCGAAACGAAAGAAAGTACAGCACTTTCGACCGGGAGTTGCTGGCCCTTTTTCTAGCCATCCGCCATTTCCAGTTCTTACTAGAGGGAATTCCGTTCACGGCTTATGTGGAGCACAAGCCACTAACGTACGCTATGGCCAAGACGGCCAAACCGTGGTCAGCTCGGCAACAACGTCACCTGACATTCATTTCAGAGTTCACCACGGACATTCAGCATGTGTCCGGCAAAGACAACCTGGTGGCGGATTGCCTCACCCGCGCGACTGTGCACGCAGTCCAACTCGGAATCGACTATGCCCTCATGGCTGCGGATCAAGCCTCGGACCCAGAGGTCCAAGCATACAGAACCAGCCCCTCTAGCTTGCAAGCGGCCAACGTCAAATTCCATGCCGCAGGCACCACGCTACTTTGCGACGTCTCCATGGGAGTTCCCCACCCTATCGTTCCAGTCGCCTGGCGCCGGAAAGTGTTCGACGCCATACACGGGTTGTCACACCCTGGCATGAGGGCCTCGCAAAGGCTGATGTCGTCAAAATTCGTCTGGAAGGGTATACACCTGGATATCCACGACTGGGCCAACACCTGCGTGGTCTGCCAAAAGGCCAAGGTACAGCTTCACGTAAAAGCTCCATTGGCCACCTTCGCTCTTCCGGAGCACAGATTCGACCACGTGAATGTGGACCTCATGGGGCCGCTTCCACCTTCTCAAGGTTTTACACACATCCTCACAATGGTAGACCGCACCACTAGATGGCCAGAGGCAGTTCCTTTGGGTTCCACCACTTCGGCAGACGTGGCCAGAGCTTTCATCTCCTCTTCGGTTGCTCGTTTCGGGGTACCGGCGGACATCTCTTCCGATCGTGGACCGCAGTTTTCCTCTGAGCTCTGGAACGCTGTGGCTCAGGGGCTCGGCACCAAACTACATCGAACCACCGCCTATCATCCGCAGGCGAATGGCCTGTGCGAGCGATTCCACAGGTCGCTCAAAGCCGCTCTGTGGGCCAGTCTTCAAGGCGCGGGATGGGTGGACAGACTTCCCTGAGTCCTTTTGGGTCTTCGTACGGCGCCCAAAGAAGATTTACAATCGTCCTCGGCGGAACTCGTATATGGCCAGCCACTACGAGTACCAGGGGATTTCCTCCCGTCTCCAACAGAGCCATGGTCCGCATCCCAGCAACTCATCAGCCACCAGGAAGCGGCCAGACGTTTCGCTCCAGTGCCTACGTCACATCATGGCTTACAGAGCTCCCACGTCCCAACTGAGCTGAAAAGCACCGAGTACGTGTTTATCCGCCAAGACACTCACCGGGACCCGCTCAAGCCTCCTTACACTGGTCTCTTCCGCGTCACAGAGCCGGGAGACAAAACCTTTTCGGTCGATATCGGAGGCAAACCGGACCACATATCGGTTGACCGGCTGAAGCCGGCACACTTAGACCTGGACCGCCCAGTCGAAATTGCTCAACCGCCAAAACGGGGCTGACCGCCCACGGTTGCTGTGCCAGATCCACCACAACCGCCCGGCAGCTCGACCACCGTCCATCAGCTTCCACTCCAGGGTTACAGAAGTCGCTCGGACAGGCTTGTCAGGCCTCCTCACCGTCTCACTTTTGCTGTTAAAGACAATTCTGGGGGGGTGCATGTGGCGGAGCCACTAAAGGACTCAGATCGTTTGTGTATAATTCCCTTTAACAACATGTTAGCTACAGCCTGAGTCTGTATCTTTATTTATACTATTTACTTGCACAGAGCGTGATTACTTTAACAGCGCGGGTAAACGCGAAGACGTCACGCCGTACATCACGTGATCCCCCACTGGCGGGAAGAACGTGATGACATCATGACGTCAACCACGGGACCAGCCAACAGTCCTCGTGGAGCCTCCGAACTGAATAGACCTACACTCGATGTTCTCCTGCAGTTACTTGTTTAAACCTGTTAGTTTCCATTAAACTTCGTTTTGTTTAAGCGCCTGAGTGGACCTCAGTCTTTGGATAGGAACTAGACATTCCTACAATATTCTGATTCTGTTGTATTTAGTACCATATTCCGATTCTGTTTTATTTAGAACCATATCCCGATTCTATTTTATTTAGTAGCATATTCTGATTGTGTTGTATTTAGTACAATATTCCGATTCTGTTGTATTTAGTACCATTTTCTGATTCTGTCGTGAGTATTTAGTACCATATTCTGATTCTGTTGCATTTTGTACCATATTCCGATTCTGTTGCATTTTGTACCATATTCCGATTCTGTCGTGGTTATTTCGTACCATATTCTGATTCTGTTGTATTTAGTACAATATTCTGATTCTGTGGTGAGTATTTAGGTCCATATTTTGATTCTGTCCTGAGTATTTAATACCATATTCTGATTCTATTGTATTTATTACAATATACTGATTCCGTTGTATTTAGTACCATATTCCAATTCTGTTGTATTTCGTACCATATTCCGATTCTGTTGCCCAAGTACCATATTCCGATTCTGTTGTATTAAGTAGCATATTACGATTCTGTTGTGAGTATTTAGTATTATATTCTGATTCTATTGTATTTACTATATTATTCCGATTCTGTTGTGAGTTTTTAGGACCATATTCCGATTCTGTTGTATTGAGTACCATATTCCGATTCTGTTGTAAGTATTTAGTACCATATTCCGATTCTTTTGTAGTTAGTACCATATTCAGATTCTGTGTTGCGTATTTAGTACAATATTCTGATTCTGTTGTGAATATTTAGTTCCATATTCCAATTCTGTTGCACAAGTACCATATTCCGATTCTGTTGTATTTAGTACCATATTCCGATTCTGTTGTATTTAGTACCATATTCCGATTCTGTTGTATTTAGTACCATATTCCGATTCTGTTGTATTTAGCACCATATTCCAATTCTGTTGTGAGGATTTAGTACCATATTCCGATTCTGTTGTGGGTATTTATTACCATATTACAATTCTGTGGTGAGGATTTAGTATCATATTCCGATTCCTTGTGACTATCTAGTACCATATTCAGATTCTGATTCTGTTGTGAATATTTAGTACCATATTCCAATTCTGTTGCACAAGTACCATATTCCTATTCTGTTGTATTTAGTACCATATTCAGATTCTGTATTGTGTATTTAGTACCATATTCTGTTTCTGTTGTATTTAATGCCATATTCTGATTCTGTTGTATTTAGTACCATATTATGATTCTGTTGTGAGTATTTAGTACCATATTCTGATTCTGTCGTGTGTATTTAATACCATATTCTGATTCTGTTGTGAGGATTTAGTACCATTTTCCGATTCTGTTGTATTTTTTTAGTACCATATTCGATTCTAATAATAATAATAACAATCAACTTTATTGTCATTGTTAGTGCACAAGTGCAGTACAACGAAATGTAGGCTTGCGGCTCCCGAGAGTGTACATTTAGATTAAGACATTTAAACATTCAACATTCATTTGTCTTGTAATACATTAACATAAACATAACCATAATAAAGTGCATTGGCAGATGTGCAGGCTTTAGAGTTTATTTGTGGAGTTCAGTAGGATGACAGCCCTGGGAAAGAAGCTGTTCCTAAATCTGGTCGTTCGGGTGCGAATGCATCTGTAGCGTCTCCCAGATGGCAGGAGGGCGAACAGACTGTGGCTGGGATGGGTAGGGTCTTTGATGATGGTCCATGACCTCCGTAAACAGCGTTTCTGGTATATGTGCTCTATGGTCGGTAGCCGGGTGCCGGTAATGCGTTGGGCAGTTTTGACTACCCGCTGCAGGGCTTTCCGGTCATAGTAGCTACAGCTGCCATACCATACTGTGATACAGTTCGTCAGGATGCTCTCTATTGTGCAGCGGTAAAAGTTAGAGAGGATCAGGGGTGATAGGTTACATCCCTTCAGCCTCCTTAGGAAATATAGGCGCTGCTGGGCCTTCTTCACCAGAGAGGAGGTATTGAGCGACCAGGAGAGGTCTTCCGTGATGTGGACTCCGAGGAAGTTAAAGCTGTCCACCCTTTCCACCACAGCCCCATGGATGTGGATGGGGGTGTGACTTCTGCCTTTAGACTTCCTGAAGTCCACAATGATTTCTTTCATTTTCTTGATGTTAAGGGCCAGGTTGTTATCGGCGCACCACTTCACGAGATGCTGGATCTCCTCCCTGTAGGCTGACTCATCATTCCAGTTCTGTTGTGAATATTTAGTACCATATTCAATTCTGTTGTGTTTAGGACCATATTCAGATTCTGTATTGAATATTTATTACCATATTCTGATTCCGTTGTGTGTACTTATTACTATATTCTGATTCTGTGGTGAGGATTTAGTTTCACATTCCGATTCTGTTGTGAGTATTTAGTACAATATTCTGATTTTGTTGTATTTAGTAACATATTCCGATTCTAGATTATTTAGTACAATATTCTGCATCTGTTGTATTTAGTACCATATTCCGATTCTGTTGTGAGTATTTAGTACCATATTTCGATTCTGTTGTGGATATTTAGTACCATATTCTGATTCTGTTGTATTTAGTACAATATTCTGATTCTGTGGTGAGTATTTAGGTCCATATTTTGATTCTGTCCTGAGTATTTAATACCCTATTCCTATTCTGTTGTATTTAGTACCATATTCTGATTCTGTAGTATTTATTACAATATTCTGATTCCGTTGTATTTAGTACCATATTCCGATTCTGTTGTATTTAGTACCACATTCTGAATCTGTTGTATTCAGCATCATAATCCGATCCTGTTGTGGGTTTTTATCACCTTTTTTCGATTCTGTTGTGAGTATTTATTACCATATTCTGATTCTGTTGTGAGTATTTAGTGCCATATTCTGATGCTGTTGTGAGTATTTAGTACCATATTCTGATTCTGTTGTGGGTATTTAGTACCATATTCCGATTCTGTTGTATTTAGTACCATATTCTGATTCTGTTGTATTTAGCACCATATTCCGATTCTGTTGTATTTAGTACCATATTCCGATTCTGTTGTGAGTATTTAGTACCATTTTCAGATTCTGTTTTATTTAGTACCATATTCCAATTCTATTGTGAGTATTTTGTACTTTAGTCTGATTCTGTTGTGCATATTTAGTACCATATTCCGATTCTGTTGTGGGTCATTAGTACCATATTCCGATTCTGTTGTATTTAGTACCATATTCTGAATCTGTTGTATTCAGCACCACAATCTGATTCTATTGTGAGTGCTTATTACCATATTCCGATTCGGTTGTATTTAGTACCATATTCCGATTCTGTTGTATTTAGTACAATATTCCGATTCTGTGAGAGTATTTAGTACCATAGTCTGATTCTGTTGTGAATATTTATTACCATATTCTGATTCTGTTGTGAATATTTATTACCATATTCTGATTCTGTTGTGAGTATTTAGTGCCATATTCCGATTCTGTTGTGAGTATTTAGTACCATATTCCGATTCTGTTGTGGGTATTTAGTACCATATTCTGATTCTGTTGCATTTAGCACCATATTCCGATTCTGTTGTATTTAGTACCGTATTGATTCTGTTGTAATTAGTACCATATTCCCATTCTGTTGTATTTATTACCACATTCTGATTCTGTTGTATTTAGTACCATATTCCGATTCTGTTATATTTAGTACCATGTTCTGATTCTGTCGTGAAAATTTAGTACCATATTCCGATTCTGTTGTAAATATCTAGTACCATATGCTGATTCAGTTGTACTTAGTACCATATTCCGATTCTGTTGCATTTTGTACCATATTCCGATTCTGTTGTGAGGATTTAGTACCATATTCAGATTCTGTTGTATTTAGTAGCATATTCAGATTCTGTTGTATTTAGTACCATATTCAGATTCTGTTGTATTTAGTACCATATTCAGATTCTGTTGTATTTAGTACCATATTCCGATTCTGTTGTGAGTATTTAGTACCTTATTCTGATTCTGTTGTATTTAGTACAATATTCTGATTCTGTGGTGAGTATTTAGGTCCATATTTTGATTCTGTCCTGAGTATTTAATAACCTATTCCGATTCTGTTGTATTTAGTACCATATTCTGAATCTGTTGTATTTAGTACCATATTCTGAATCTGTTGTATTTAGTACCATATTCTGAATCTGTTGTATTTAGTACCATATTCTGAATCTGTTGTATTTAGTACCATATTCTGAATCTGTTGTATTTAGTACCATATTCTGAATCTGTTGTATTTAGTACCATATTCTGAATCTGTTGTATTCAGCACCATAATCCGATTCTATTGTAAGTACTTATTACCATATTCCGATTCTGTTGTGGGTATTTTGTACCATATTCCGATTCTGTTGTATTTAGTACCATATTCTGAATCTGTTGTATTCAGCATCATAATCCGATCCTGTTGTGGGTTTTTATCACCTTTTTTCGATTCTGTTGTGAGGATTTAGTACCATATTCTGATTCTGTTGTGAGTATTTAGTACTATATTCCGATTCTGTTGTATTTAGTACCATATTCTGAATCTGTTGTATTCAGCACCATAATCTGATTCTGTTGTGGGTATTTAGTACCATATTCTGATTCTGTTGTATTTATTACCATATTCTGATTCTGTTGTATTTAACACCATATTCCGATTATGTTGTATTTAGTACCATATTCAGATTCTGTCATGAGTAATTAGTACCATATCCTGATTCTGTTGTATTTAGCACCATATTCCGATTCTGTTGTGGGTATTTAGTACCATATTCCGATTCTGTTGTATTTAGTACCATATTCTGAATCTGTTGTATTCAGCACCATAATCCGATTCTATTGTAAGTACTTATTACCATATTCCGATTCTGTTGTGGGTATTTTGTACCATATTCCGATTCTGTTGTATTTAGTACCATATTGTGGCGTACCGATCACAGAAAGGACACAATCCGCTTTTCGGTCCGTAAACTATAAATCAGGCATCATGCCTTTAAGAAGGATCACACCTTTAAGAAACTCGATCTGCAACATAGTTAAGCCCAGAGCGGGGGAGGAGCAGTCGAAGCTGTGGACTGAGGAAAGGCAGTCGGACTTGGTGTAGTCTCTGACGCCATTTTTGTGTTCAACATGCAGTCTCAACAATTAAACCTTTTCTGTTGAACCTTTCCGAGTTCAGTATTTTTTGCTAGGAGTACGTAGACGCCTACAATATTCTGATTCTGTTGTATTTAGCACCATATTCCGATTCTGTTGTATTTAGTACCTATTCCGATTATGTTGTATTTAGTACCATATTCAGATTCTGTTGTGAGTAATTAGTACCATATTCTGATTCTGTTGTATTTAGCACCATATTCCGATTCTGTTGTATTTAGTACCATATTCCGATTCTATTGTGAGTATTTTGTACTTTAGTCTGATTCTGTTGTGCGTATTTAGTACCATATTCCGATTCTGTCGTGGGTAATTAGTACCATATACCGATTCTGTTGTATTTATTACCATATTCCGATTATGTTGTATTTCGTTCCATAGTCCAATTCTAATTTGAGTATTTAGTACCGTATTCCAATTCTATTGTGGGCATTAATTCCTATATTCCAATTCTGTTTTGAGTATTTAGTACCGTAGTCTGATTCTATTGTATTTTGTACCATATTCCGTTTCTGTTCTGAGTATTTAGTACCACAGTCTGATTTGTACCATATTATGATCCTGTCATAAGCATTTGTTTCCGTATTCTGATTCTGTTCCATTTAGTAGAATATTCTGATTCTGTTGTGGATATTTAGTACCATATTCTGATTTTGTGGTGAGTATTTAGTACTATATTTCGATTCTGTTGTATTTAGTACCATAATTTTGGATTTTCAAAAGGCTTTCGATAAGGTCCCGCATAAGAGATTAGCGTGTAAAATTAAGGCACCTGGGATTATGGGCAAGGTATTGACTTGGATAGAGAACTGGTTGGCAGGCAGAAAGCAAAGAGTTGGAATAAACGGCTCTTTTTCCGAGTGGCAGGCAGTGACTAGTGGGGTACCACAGGGATCGGTCCTTGGACCCCAGCTATTCACAATATATATTAATGATCTGGATGAGGGAACTAGATGTAATATCTCCAAGTTTGCAGATGACACAAAGCTGGGTGGGCGTGTGTGCTGTGAGGAGGATACCGAGAAACTCCAGTATGATTTGGACAGGTTGGGTGATTGGGCAGAATCATGGCAGATGCAATATAACGTGGATAAATGCGAGGTTATCCACTTTGATGTCAAAAACAGGACGGCAGATTATTATCTGAATGGGAATAGATTGGGAGAAGGGGAAATGCAACGAGACCTGGGCGTCCTTGTGCACCAGTCGCTGAAAGTAAGCATGCAGGTGCAGTAGGCGGTTAAGAAGGCAAATGGTATGTTGGCCTTCGTAGCGAGAGGGTTTGAGTTCAGGAACAAGGATGTCTTGCTGCAGTTGTACAGGGCCTTGGTGAGACCACATCTGGAGTATTGTGTGCAGTTTTTGGTCGCCTTATCTGAGGAAGGATGTTCTTGCCATGGAAGGAGTGCAACGAAGATTCACCAGGCTGATACCTGGGATGGCAGGAATGACGTATGAGGAGAGATTGGGTCGATTGGGCTTGTACTCGCTGGAGTTTAGAAGAATGAGAGGGGATCGCATCGAAACTTATAAAATTCTAACAGGACTAGACAGACTAGATGCTGGAAGGATGTTCCCGATGATCGGGGAGTCCAGAACCAAGGCTCACAGTCTTAGGATAAGGGGTAAGCCATTTAGGACAGAGATGAGGAGGAATTTCTGCACCCAGAGAGTGGTGAACCTATGGAATTCTCTACCAAAGAAGGCTGTAGAAGCCAATTCATTAAATATATTCAAGAAGGAGTTGGATATATTTCTTAAGGCTAGGGGGATCAAGGGATATGGAGAGAAGGCAGGAACAGGGTACTGAATTTGGACGATGAGCCATGATCTCATTGAAAGGCGGAGCAGGCTCGAGGGGCCGAATGGCCTACTCCTGCTCCTATCTTCCATGTTTCTATAATCCGATTCTGTTGCATTTAGTATCATATTCCGATTCTGTTGTGAGTATTTAGTACTATATTCCGGTTCTGTTGTATTTAGTACCTTATTCCAAATCTGTTGTATTCAGCACCATAATCCGATTCTGTTGTGGGTATTTATCACCATATTCCGATTCTGTTGTGAGGATTTAGTACAATATTCCAATTCTGTTGTATTTAGTAGAATATTCTGATTCTGTTGTGAATATTTAGTACCATATTCTGATTCTGTTGTGAATATTTAGTACCATATTCCGATTCTGTTGTGAGTATTTAGTACGATATTCCGATTCTGTTGCATTTTGTATCATATTCCGATTCTGTTGTGAGTATTTAGTACTATATTCCGATTCAGTTGTATTTAGTACCATATTCCGATTCTGTTGTGAGTGTTTAGTACTATATTCCGATTCAGTTGTATTTAGTGTCATATTCCGATTCTGTTGTATTTAGTACTATATTCCGATTCTGTTGTATGTGGTGTCATATGCCGTTTCTGTTGTATTTAGTACCATATTCTGATTCTGTTGTATTTAGTATCATATTCCAATTCTGTTGTGAGTACTTAGAACCATATTCCGATTCTGTTGTATTTAGTACCATATTCCAATTCTGTTGTGAGTATTATCACCATATTCCAGTTCTGTCATGAGGATTTAGTACTATGTTCTGATTCAGTTGTATTTAGTACTATATTCCGATTCTGTTGTATTTAGTACCATATTCTGATTCTGTTGTGAGTATTTATCACCATATTCCAATTCTGTTGTGGGTATTTATTACCATATTCTGATTCTGTTGTGAGTTTTAAGTACCATATTCTCTTCTGTTGTGTGTATTTAGTACAATATTCCAATTTTCTTGTATGAATAATATATTCTGATTCTTTTGTGAGTATTTATTACTATATTCCGATTCTGTTGTATTTAGTACAATATTCCGATTCTGTTGTGGGTATTTAGTACCATATTCCCATTCTGTTGTGTGTATTTAGTGCCATATTCCGATTCTGTTGTGGGTATTTAGTACCGTAGTCTGATTCTGTTGTATTTTGTACCACATTCCGATTCTGTTGTGAGTATTTATTACCATATTCTGATTCTGTTGTGAGTATTTATTACTATAATCCGATTCTGTTGTGAGTATTTAGTACCATATTCCGATTCTGTCGTGGGTAGTTAGTATCATATTCCGATTCTGTTGTGGATATTTAGTACCATATTCCGATTCTGTTGTATTTAGTATCATATTCTGATTCTGTTGCACTTAGTACTATATTCTGATATTGTTGAAGTTATTTATTAACATATTCCGATTCTGTTGTGTGTAATTAGTACCATATTCTGAATCTGTTGTATTTTGTACCACAATCCGATTCCGTTGTGAGTATTTAGTACCATAATCCGATTCTGTTGAATTTTGTACCATATTATGATCCTGTCATAAGCATTTGTTTCTCTATTCTGATTCTGTTCCATTTAGTAGAATATTCCAATTCTGTTGTGAATATTTAGTACCATATTCCGATTCTGTTGTGAGGATTTAGGACCATATTCCAGTTCTATTGTATTTAGTATCATATTCCGTTTCTGTTGTGAGTGTTTACCACTATATTCCGATTCTGTTGTGAGTATTTAGTACTATATTCTGATTCAGTTGTATTTAGTGTCATATTCCGATTCTGTTGTGAGTATTTATCACCATATTCCAATTCTGTTGTGGGTATTTATTACCATATTCCGATTCTGTTGTGAATATTTAGAACCAGATTCCAATTCTGTTGTGAGTATTTAGAACCATATTCTGATTCTGTTTTATTTAGTATCATATTCTGATTCTGTTTTATTTAGTACCATGTTCTGATTCTGTTGTATTTAGCATCATATTCCGATTCTGTCGTGAGTATTTAGTACTACATTCCGATTCTGTTGTATTGTGTACCATATTCCGATTGTGTTGTGTGTAATTAGTACCATATTCTGAATCTGTTGTATTTTGTACCACATTCCAATTCCGTTGTGAGTATTTAGTACCATAATCCGATTCTGTTGAATATTGTACCATATTATGATCTTGTCATAAGCATTTGTTTCTGTATTCTGATTCTATTGTGAGTATTTATCACCATATTCTGATTCTGTTGTGAGTATTTAGTACCATATTCCGAATCTGTTGCATTCAGCACCATAATCTGATTCTGTCGTGGGTATTTTTCACCATATTCCAATTCTGTGGTGAGGATTTAGTACTATATTCTGCTTCTGCTCTATTTAGTACCATATTCCGAATCTGTTGTGAGTTCTTATTACCATATTACGACTCTGTTGTGTTTAGTACCGTATTCTGATTCTGTTGTATTTAATATATTCCGATTCTTTTTTATTTAATACCATATTCTGATTCTGTTGTGAGTATTTAGTACCATATTCCGATTCTGTTGTATTTAGTACCATATTCTGATTCTGTTGCATTTAGTACCATATTCTGATTCTGTTGCATTTAGTACCATATTCTGATTCTGCTGTGAGTATTTAGTACCATTTTCCGATTCTACTGTCAGTATTTAGTACCATATTCCGATTCTGTTGTGAGTATTTAGTACTATATTCCAATTCTGTTGTATTTAGTACCATATTCTGATTCTGTCGTGAGTATTTATCACCATATTCTGATTCTGTTGTGAGTATTTAGTACCATATTCCGAATCTGATGTATTCAGCACCATATTCTGATTCTGTTGTGGGTATTTTTCACCATATTCCGAGTCTGTTGTGAGGATTTAGTACCATATTCCGAATCTGCTGTATTCAGCACCATATTCTGATTCTGTTGTGGGTATTTTTCACCATATTCCGAGTCTGTTGTGAGGATTTAGTACCATATTCCGGTTCTGTTGTACTTAGTATCATATTCCGTTTCCGTTGTGAGTGTTTACTACTATATTCCGATTCTCTTTTGAGTATTAATACTATATTCTGATTCAGTTGTATGTAGTGTCATATTCCGATACTGTTGTGAGTATTTATCACCATATTCCAATTGTGTTGTGGGTATTTATTACCATATTCCAATTCTGTTGTGAGTATTTAGTACCAGATTCCAATTCTGTTGTTGGTATTTAGTACGAAATTGCGATTCTGTTGAGTACTTTTTACCATATTCCGATTCGGTTGTATTAAATACCATATTCCGATTCTGTTGTGTGTAATTAGTACCATATTCTGAATCTGTTGTAATTTGTACCACAATCCGATTCCGTTGTGAATATTTAGTACAATAATCCGATTCTGTTGAATTTTGTACCATATTATGATCCTGTCATAAGCATTGTTTCCGTATTCTGATTCTGTTCCATTTAGTAGAATATTCTGATTCTGTTGCCAATATTTAGTACCATATTCTGATTCTGTTGTGAGTATTTAGTACTATATTCCAATTCTGTTGTATTTCGTACCATATTCCGATTCTGTTGTATTTAGTACCATATTCCGATTCTGTTGTATTTAGTACCATATTCTGAATCTGTTGTATTCAGCATCATAATCCGATCCTATTGTGGGTATTTATCACCTCTTTTCAATTCTGTTGTGAGTATTTAGTACCATATTCCGATTCTGTTGTGGCTATTTAGTACAATATTCCGATGCTGTGAGAGTACTTAGTACCATATACCGATTCTGTTGTGAGTATTTAGCACCATTTTCAGATTCTGTTTTATTTAGTACCATATTCCGATTCTATTGTGAGTATTTTGTACTTTAGTCTGATTCTGTTCTGCGTATTTAGTACCATATTCCGATTCTGTTGTGGGTAATTAGTACCATATTCCAATTCTGTTGTATTTTGTACCAGATTCCGATTCTGTTGTGGGTATTTAGTACCATATTCCGATACTGTTGTGGCTATTTAGTACAATATTCCGATTCTGTTGTGGGTAATTAGTACCACAATCTGATTCCGTATTCTGATTCTGTTCCATTTAGTAGAATATTCTGATTCTGTTGTATTTAGTACCATATTCTGATTCTGTGGTGAGTATTTAGTACTATATTCCGTTTCTGTTGTATTTAGTACCTTATTCCAAATCTGTTGTATTCAGCACCATAATCTGATTCTGTTGTCGGTATTTATCGCAATATTCCGATTCTGTTGTAAGGATTTAGTGCCATATTCCAATTCTGTTGTTTTTAGTACCATATTCCGATTCTGTTGTGAATATTTAGTACTATATTCCGATTCTGTTGTATTTAGTATCATATTCCGATTCTATTGTCAGTATTTAGTACCATGTTCCGTTTCTGTTGTATTTAGTACCTTTTTCCGATTCTGTTGTATTTAGCACCATTTTCCAATTCTGTTGTATTTAGTACCATATTTCGATTCTGTTGTATTTAGTACCATGATCCAATTATGTTTTATTTAGTATCATATTCTGATTCTGTTTTATTTAGTACCATGTTCTGATTCTGTTGTATTTAGCATCATATTCCGATTCTGTCGTGAGTATTTCGTACTACATTCTGATTCTTTTGTATTTAGTACCATATTCCGATTGTGTTGTGTGTAATTAGTACCATATTCTGAATCTGTTGTATTTTGTACCACATTCCAATTCCGTTGTGAGTATTTAGTACCATAATCCGATTCTGTTGACTTTCGTACCATATTATGATCTTGTCATAAGCATTTGTTTCTGTATTCTGATTCTGTTCCATTTCGTAGAATATTCCGATTCTGTTGTGAGTATTTATCACCATATTCTGATTCTGTTGTGAGTATTTAGTACCAAATTCCGAATCTGTTGCATTCAGCACCATAATCTGATTCTGTCGTGGGTATTTTTCACCATATTCCAATTCTGTTGTGAGGATTTAGTACTATATTCTGATTCTGCTCTATTTAGTGCCATACTCCGAATCTGTTGTGAGTTCTTATTACCATATTCTGATTCTGTTGTGTTTAGTACCGTATTCTGATTCTGTTGTATTTAATATCATATTCCGATTCTTTTGTATTTAATACCATATTCTGATTCTGTTGTGAGTATTTAGTACCATTTTCCGATCCTGTTGTGAGTACTTATTACCATATTCCGATTTGGTTGTATTTAGTATCATATTCCGATTCTGTTGTATTTTGTACCATTTTCCGATTCTGTTTTATTTAGTACCATATTCTGATTCTGTTGTATTTAATATCATATTCCGATTCTTTTGTATTTAATAACATATTCTGATTCTGTTGTGAGTATTTAGTACCATTTTCCGATTCTACTGTCAGTATTTAGTACCATATTCCGATTCTGTTGTATTTAGTACCATATTCTGATTCTGTTGCATTTAGTACCATATTCTGATTCTGTTGTGAGTATTTAGTACCATTTTCTGATTCTACTGTCAGTATTTAGTACCATATTCCGATTCTGTTGTATTTAGTACCATATTCTGATTCTTTTGTATTTAGTACCATTTTCCGATTCTTTTTTATTTAGTACCATGTTCTGATTCTGTTGTATTTAGTACCATATTCTGATTCTGTTGTATTTAGTACCATATTCCGATTCTGTTGTATTTAATATCATATTCCGATTCTTTTGTATTTAATACCACATTCTGATTCTGTTGAGTATTTAGTACCATTTTCCGATTCTACTGTCAGTATTTAGTACCATATTCCGATTCTGTTGTATTTAGTACCATATTCTGATTCTGTTGCATTTAGTACCATATTCTGATTCTGTTGTGAGTATTTAGTACCATTTTCCGATTCTACTGTCAGTATTTAGTACCATATACCGATTCTGTTGTGAGTATTTAGTACTATATTCCAATTCTGTTGTATTTAGTACCATATTCTGATTCTGTTGTGAGTATTTATCACCATATTCTGATTCTGTTGTGAGTATTTAGTACCATATTCCAAATCTGATGTATTCAGCACCATATTCTGATTCTGTTGTGGGTATTTTTCACCATATTCCGAGTCTGTTGTGAGGATTTAGTATCATATTCCGTTTCTGTTGTGAGTGTTTACTACTATATTCCGATTCTCTTGTGAGTATTAATACTATATTCTGATTCAGTTGTATGTAGTGTCATATTCCGATTCTGTTGTGAGTATTTATCACCATATTCCAATTGTGTTGTGGGTATTTATTACCATATTCCAATTCTGTTGTGAGTATTTAGTACCAGATTCCAATTCTGTTGTTGGTATTTAGTACCAAATTGCGATTCTGTTGAGTACTTTTTACCATATTCCGATTCGGTTGTATTAAGTACCATATTCTGATTCTGTTGTGTGTAATTAGTACCATATTCTGAATCTGTTGTAATTTGTACCACAATCCGATTCCGTTGTGAGTATTTAGTACAATAATCCGATTCTGTTGAATTTTGTACCATATTATGATCCTGTCATAAGCATTGTTTCCGTATTCTGATTCTGTTCCATTTAGTAGAATATTCTGATTCTGTTGCCAATATTTAGTACCATATTCTGATTCTGTTGTGAGTATTTAGTACTATATTCCAATTCTGTTGTATTTCGTACCATATTCCGATTCTGTTGTATTTAGTACCATATTCCGATTCTGTTGTATTTAGTACCATATTCTGAATCTGTTGTATTCAGCATCATAATCCGATCCTATTGTGGGTATTTATCACCTCTTTTCAATTCTGTTGTGAGTATTTAGTACCATATTCCGATTCTGTTGTGGCTATTTAGTACAATATTCCGATGCTGTGAGAGTATTTAGTACCATATACCGATTCTGTTGTGAGTATTTAGCACCATTTTCAGATTCTGTTTTTTTTAGTACCATATTCCGATTCTATTGTGAGTATTTTGTACTTTAGTCTGATTCTGTTCTGCGTATTTAGTACCATATTCTGATTCTGTTGTGGGTAATTAGTACCATATTCCAATTCTGTTGTATTTAGTACCAGATTCCGATTCTGTTGTGGGTATTTAGTACCATATTCCGATACTGTTGTGGCTATTTAGTACAATATTCCGATTCTGTTGTGGGTAATTAGTACCACAATCTGATTCCGTATTCTGATTCTGTTCCATTTAGTAGAATATTCTGATTCTGTTGTATTTAGTACCATATTCTGATTCTGTTGTGAGGATTTAGTACTATATTCTGATTCTGCTCTATTTAGTACCATATTCCGAATCTGCTGTGAGTTCTTCTTACCATATTATGATTCTGTTGTGTTTAGTACCGTATTCTGATTCTGTTGTATTTAATATCATATTCTGATTCTTTCGTATTTAATACCATATTCTGATTCTGTGGTGAGTATTTAGTGCCATTTTCCGATTCTACTGTCAGTATTTAGTACCATATTCCGATTCTGTTGTATTTAGTACCATATTCCGATTCTGTTGTATTTAGTACCATATTCTGAATCTGTTGTATTCAGCATCATTATCCGATCCTATTGTGGGTATTTATCACCTCTTTTCAATTCTGTTGTGAGTATTTAGTACCATATTCCGATTCTGTTGTGGCTATTTAGTACAATAGTCCGATGCTGTGAGAGTATTTAGTACCATATACCGATTCTGTTGTGAGTATTTAGCACCATTTTCAGATTCTGTTTTTTTTAGTACCATATTCCGATTCTATTGTGAGTATTTTGGACTTTAGTCTGATTCTGTTCTGCGTATTTAGTACCATATTCTGATTCTGTTGTGGGTAATTAGTACCACAATCTGATTCCGTATTCTGATTCTGTTCCATTTAGTAGAATATTCTGATTCTGTTGCATTTAGTACCATATTCTGATTCTGTTGTGAGGATTTAGTACTATATTCTGATTCTGCTCTATTTAGTACCATATTCCGAATCTGTTGTGAGTTCTTATTACCATATTATGATTCTGTTGTGTTTAGTACCATATTCTGATTCTGCTGTATTTAATATCATATTCTGATTCTTTTGTATTTAATACCATATTCTGATTCTGTGGTGAGTATTTAGTACCATTTTCCGATTCTACTCTCAGTATTTAGTACCATATTCCGATTCTGTTGTATTTAGTACCATATTCCGATTCTGTTGTATTTAGTACCATATTCTGATTCTGTTCTTTTTTGTACCATATTCTGATTCTGTTGTGAGTATTTAGCACCATTTTCCGATTTTGTTGTATTTAGTTCCATTTTCCTATTCTATGGTGAACATTTAGTACCATATTCTGAATCTGTTGTATTTATTACCATATTCTGAATCTGTTGTATTTTGTACCATTTTCCAATTCTGTGCTATTTAATATCATATTCTGATTCTTTTGTACTTCGTACTATATTCTGATTCTGTTGTGAGTATTTAGTACTATATTCTGATTCTATTGTGAGTATTTACTACAATATTCTGATTCTGTTGTAATTAGTACCATTTTCCAATTCTGTTGTATTGTGTAATTGTTCCACTTCTTTTCCCCCCTCCCTTTCCTTTTGTTTCTCTCTCACACCTGGCAGCTATCTTTTGCCCTGCCAGTACACTTTACACCTAATCCCAGCCTATTACTATCTCGTCTAGCTTCTAATCTCTTTTACTTCTTTTGTTTCTTTTATTCTTTTGTCCGATCGCAGCCCTGCCTCCGATCTAGTTTCTTTTCTTTCCAGTTTTGAAGAAGGGTCCAACCCGAAACGTCAACTCAAATTTCTCTCCACGGATGTTGCCTGACCTGCTGAGTTTTTCCAGCATTTTCTGTTGTTATTTCGGATTTCCAACATCTGCAGTATTTTGCTATCGTACTAGTGTTTGGTTCACTGCCACACCTCTTCTAGGAATGCCTACCTTGAAGAAGTCCTGCTCTTCTCTTCGACGGGATCTCCGTTTGGCTCTTCAACCTTGTTCATCTTCATTACTTTCAGTTTCCCTTCTCGTGTTTGATCAGGTATCTGCCAAGACTCGGTTTCACAGCCACATCATTTTCCTCAGCAACTGTCTCCGGTTCCGACTTACTCCACGTGGATTCCAACTAAACTTCCACCCTTCGTGCTTCGGATCCACCCAGGATTACAAATATCTCCAAGATATTCATCGTTCCTCGAACTACTGCTCTCGCCGCATCCTGAGATCCACGCTCAACGCCATGCGGCGCCACATGAACACACTCGACTTCTCTCTTCAGCAACACCGGCGCACTCTATCTCAAAGCTGTCCGGGTCCACAGTTCCATTTCATCCTTCGACTCATCCGACGCTTCAACAAAAAACTTTTCTTAGAACATAAGAACATAAGAACATAAGAAATAGGAGCAGGAGTAGGCCAATTGGCCCCTCGAGCCTGCTCCGCCATTCAATAAGATCATGGCTGATCTGATCCTAACCGCCAATCCACTATGACAGGACTATCTCCTGAATCTAACAGCATTAGACACACGAAAACAGGAGCAGGATCAGGCTACACGGCCCCTGGGCCTGCTCCGCTACCCACAGGGCCATGACCTATCCGAACCAAGACTCATGTCCAAATTCCTGCCCGCTCCCCGTAACCCTTAATTCCCTTTTCTACTAGGAAACTGTCTATTTCTGTTTTAAATTTATGTAATGATGTAGCTTCGACAGCTTTTTGGGGCAGCATATTCCATGGACCTACCACCCTCTGAGTGAAGTAGTTCCTCCTCATCTCAGTTTTGAAAGAGCAGCCCCTTATTCTAAGACTATGCCCCCTAGTTCTAGTTTCACCCATCATCTGGAACATCCTCCCTGCATCCACCCGATCCAACCCCTTCATAATCTTATATGTTTCAATAAGATCGCCTCTCATTCTTCTGAACTCTAATGAGTAGAGTCCCAATCTACTCAACCTCTCCTCATATGTCCATCCCCTCATCCCCGGGATTAATCGAGTGAACCTTCTTTGCACTGACTCGAGAGCAAGTATGTCCTTTCTTAAGTATGGACACCAAAACTGTATGCAGTATTCCAGGTGCGGTCTCACCAATACCTTGTACAACTGAAGCAATACCTCCCTATTTTTATATTCTATCCCCCTAGCAATGAAAGCCAACATTCCATTGGCCTTCTTAATCACTTGCTGCACCTGCATACTAACCTTTTGAGTTTCGTGCACCAGGACCCCCAGATCCCTTTGTACTTCAGTACTTTCAAGTTTCTTGCCATTAAGATAATAACTTGCTCTACGATTTTTCCTGCCAAAGTGCATAACCTCACACTTTCCAGTATTGTATTCCATCTGCCAAATCTCTGCCCACTTACTTAGCCTGTCTATGTCCCCTTGCAGGTTTTTTATGTCCTCCTCACTCACTACTTTCCCTCCCATCTTAGTATCATCTGCAAACTTTGATGTGTTACACTCGGTCCCCTCCTCCAAATCGTTAATATAGATTGTAAAGAGTTGGGGACCCAGCACTGACCCCTGCGGAACACCACTGGTTACTGATTGCCAGTCTGAATATGAACCATTTATCCCAACTCTCTGCCTTCTGTTAGATAGCCAATCCTCTATCCATGCCAGAATATTACCCCCAATCCCGTGATTTTTTATCTTAAGCAATAATCTTTTGTGTGGCACCTTGTCAAATGCCTTTTGGAAGTCTAAATACACTACGTCCACTGGTTCACCTTTATCCACCCTATATGTTACTTCCTCAAAGAACTCCAGCAAATTTGTCAAACATGACTTCCCCTTCATAAAACCATGCTGACTTTGTCTTATTAAATTATGATTATCCAAATGTCCTGTTACTGTCTCCTTAATAATGGACTCCAAAATTTTACCTACCACAGATGTTAGGCTAACCGGTCTATAGTTTCCAGCCTTCTGTCTACTGCCCTTTTTAAATAAGGGTGTTACATTAGCAGTTTTCCAGTCTGCCGGGACCTTTGCTGAGTCCAGGGAGTTTTGGAAGATTATTACCAATGCATCCACAATCCCTACCGCCACTTCCCTCAAAACCCTGGGATGTAAGCCATCAGGTCCAGGTGATTTATCCGCCTTGAGTCCCATTATTTTACCAAGTACTACTTCCTTAGTGATTTTAATCATATTTAGCTCCTCCCCCCCTATAGCCCCCTGCTTGTCAAGTGTTGGGATATTCTTGGTGTCCTCTACTGTAAAGACTGATACAAAATATTCATTCAGTGTTTTTGCCATCTCCATATTTCCCACCATTAATTTCCCGGTCTCATCCTCTAAGGGACCAACATTTACTTTAGCCACCCTTTGTCTTTTTATATAACTATAAAAACTCTTACTATCTGTCTTTATATTTTTTGCTAATTTACTTTCATAATCTATCTTCCCTTTCTTAATCAATCTTTTTGTTATTTTTTGCTGTCTTTTAAAGTTTTCCCAATCCTCTATCCTCCCACTAGATTTGGCTACCTTATATGCCCTTGTTTTTAGTCGAATACTATCCTTAATTTCTTTACTTAGCCACGGATGGCTGTCTTTTCTTTTACACCCTTTTTTTCTCAGTGGAATATACTTTTTTTGGAATTTGTAAAATAACTCCTTAAATGTACACCACTGATCATGTATCGTCTTATCCTTTAACCTATTTTCCCAATCCACTTTACTCAATTCCGCTCTCATACCTTCATAGTCTCCTTTATTCAAGCTTAGCACGCTTGTTTGAGATACAGCCTCCTCGCCCTCTAACTGAATATGGAATTCAACCATGTTATGGTCACTCATTCCAAGGGGATCCTTTACTAGGACATTTTTAATTAATCCTGTCTCGTTACACAGGACCAGATCTAAGGTTGCTTGCCCTCTGGTTGGTTCAGTTACATACTGCTCAAGAAACCCATCCCTAGTACACTCAATGAACTCATCCTCAAGGCAGCCCTGCCCAATTTGATTCGTCCAATTTATATGATAGTTAAAATCCCCCATAATTATAGATGTTCCCTTATTACAAGCCTCAACTATTTCCTGATTGATACTCCGTCCAACCGAGTGGCGACTGTTCGGAGGCCTATATACTACACCCACTAGTGTTTTTTTCCCCTTATTATTCCTTATCTCCACCCAAACTGTTTCCTCCCACAGTCCAAAGATGTGCGGGTTAGGTTGATTGGCTATGATAAATTGACCCTTAGTGTTAGGGGGATTAAATACGTGGGGTTGCGGGGATAGGGTGGGATATGTGTTGGTGTAGGGGTTACGGGGATCGGGTGGGATATGTGTCGGTGCAGGCTCAATGGGCCGAAATGGCCTCTATCTGCACTGTGGGGTTTCTGTGATTTCTGTGATTATCCTGATCCTTTGACCCAATATCATTTCTCTGTATTACAGTGATTCCTTCCTTTATTAACATAGCCACCCCACCTCCCCTTCCTTCCTGCCTGTCCTTCCTGATTGTTAAATAACCTGGTATGTTTAATTCCCAGGCATTGTCACCCTGCAGCCATGTTTCTGTAATGGCCACAAGATCATACCCATATGTAGCTATTTGTGCCTTTAACTCGTCTATTTTGTTACGAATGCTACGTGCATTCAGATAGAGAACTTTCAAATATGTTTTGTGACACTTAGTTCCTGCTATTGCCCTTTTTATTACTTTACCTTTTACTCCACACCTTCTACCCCTTCCTGACACGCTCTGGTTTTTAATTTCCCCACTGCTACCTAAGTCTTTGACCTTCTCTGTTGTCATTTTTATTATTTGCTCTCTAGGAACCTCCCCCCCACTAGTTAATTTAAAGCCCTCTCTACAGCCCTAGTTATATGATCCGCCAGGACTCTAGTCCCAGCACTGGCCAAGTGAAGCCCGTCCCAACGGAACAGCTCCCTCCTGTCCCAGTACTGGTGCCAGTGTCCCAGGAAGCAAAACCCATTTCTCCCACACCAGTCTTTGAGCCACGCATTTAACTCTCTTATTTTATTTGTCCTAGCCAAATTCGCTCGTGGCTCAGGTAATAATCCAGAGATTATTACCCTTGTGGTTCTGCTTTTTAATTTGGCCCCTGGCTGCTCAAACTCCCTCAGCAGAACCTCCTTCCTTGTCCTATCTATGTCGTTGGTACCAACATGGACCACGACAACTGGATCCTCCCCCTCCCACTCCAAGTTTCTGTCCAGCCCAGAGGAGATGTCCTTAACCCTGGCACCGGGTCAAGGATCGCAAGCTTCATCAACTCTTGGACACCAACGCCCCTCCGGAACCTTCTTCCCCTTCACTTTCCTCTGACCCCCCTTCTCCCAATCCCACCCCCTGCCGCGTTTTCACTATCCCCTCTGACCTTCCACTCTCTGACCCTGAACGATCAGTACTCAGCAAAGGCCTGAGCTTCATCCCCTTACGCCCCCACCTCAATGAATTTCGAGCTCGGCACGATGTTGAGCTCTTTTTCCGCCGCCTTCGTCTCCGTGCCCACTTCACTGGCCAGGAGTCTTCCCCCCGCACCACTGACCCTTTCTCCCGCTTGCAGAATTCCCGTTCTACCTGGACCCCTCCCCCTGGCCTCTTACCCTCTCTAGATCTTTTCATCGCTAACTGCCGCCGTGACATCGGCCGTCTCCATTTCTCTGCTCCCCTCACTCACTCCAACCTACCTCCCTCTGAACTTGCAGCACTCCATTCTCTTAGATCCAACCCTGACATTGTCATTAAACCCGCTGACAAGGGTGGTGCTGTTGTTGTTTGGCGTACTGACCTCTACCTAGCGGAAGCTGAACGCCAACTCTCCGACACCTCCTCCTACCTCCACCTGGACCATGACCCCACTACCGAACATCAAACCACCATTTCCAAGACTGTCACTGACCTCATCTCCTCTGGAGATCTTCCCCCTGCTGCCACCAACCTCATAGTTCCCCAACCCCGCACAGCCCGCTTCTACCTCCTTCCCAAGATCCACAAACAGGACTGCCCTGGTAGACCCATCGTTTCAGCCTGTTCTTGCCCTACAGAACTTATCTCTTCCTATCTTGACTCTATCTTTTCTCCCCTTGTCCAGTCTCTTCCCACCTACATCCGCGACTCTTCGGATGCCCTCCGCCACTTTAACAGTTTACAGTTTCCTGGCCCCAACCGCTTCCTTTTCACCATGGACGTACAATCCCTCTACACCTCCATCCCCCACCCGGATGGCCCGAGGGCGCTCCGCTTCTTCCTTGAACAGAGGCCCGACCAGTCCCCATCCACCACGACCCTCCTCCGCCTGGCTGAACTTGTTCTCACATTGAACAACTTCTCCTTTAACTCCACTCATTTCCTCCAAATCAAAGGTGTTGCCATGGGTACCCGCATGGGTCCTAGCTATGCCTGCCTTTTCGTGCGCTATGTGGAACAATCTTTGTTCCAGTCCTACTCGGGTCCCCTCCCTCACCTCTTTTTCCGATACATTGATGACTGTATCGGTGCCGTTTCCTGCTCTCGCCCCGAACTTGACAATTTCATTCACTTTGCCTCCAATTTCCACCCTTCCCTCACCTTCACATGGTCCATCTCGGACTCTTCCCTTCCCTTCCTCAACTTCTCCGTCTCCATCTCTGGGGATAGGTTATCGACCAATATTTACTACAAGCCCACTGACTCCCACAGCTACCTGGACTACACTTCCTCCCACCCCGCTTCCTGTAAGGACTCTCTTCCATTCTCCCAGTTTCTCCGCCTCCGCCGTATCTGCTCCGACGACGCCACCTTCCACACCAGTGCTTCAGACATGTCTTCCTTTTTCCGCAACCGAGGATTCCCCTCTACTGTGGTTGACACTGCCCTCGACCGTGTCAGTTCTATCTCCTGCACTTCTGCCCTCACCCCTGCCCCTCCCTCCCGGAACCACGATAGGGTTCCCCTTGTCCTCACCTTTCACCCCACCAGCCTCCACATTCAACGGATCATCCTCCGGCATTTCCGCTACCTCCAAAGTGATCCCACCACCAAACGTATCTTCCCCTCCCCTCCCCTTTCAGCATTCCGCAGGGACCGCTCCCTCCGAGTCACCCTAGTCCACTCCTCTATCACCCCAAACAGCCCTTCCTCTTCGCCTGGCACCTTCCCGTGCAAGCGGAGGAGATGTAACACCTGCCCCTATACCTCCCCCCTTCCCACTGTCCAGGGCCCCAAACACCCCTTCCAGGTGAAACAGCGATTTACTTGTACTTCTCGCAATCTAGTATACTGTATTCGCTGCTCACGATGTGGTCTCCTCTACATTGGGGAGACCAAACGCAGATTGGGTGACCGCTTTGCGGAACACCTCCGTTCAGTCCGTAAGGGTGACCTCGAGCTTCCGGTCGCCTGTCATTTTAATTCACCGCTCCATTCCCACTCGGACCTCACCGTCCTTGGCCTCTTGTATTGTTCCACGGAAGCTCAACGTAAACTCGAGGAACAGCACCTCATCTTCCGATTAGGCAGTCTGCAGCCTTCCGGACTCAATATCGAGTTCAACAATTTCAGATCATAAGCTCGGCCCCCATTTCATTTCCTCTTGTAATTGTTCCACTCCTTTCCCCCCCCCCTTTCCTTTTGTTTCTCTCTCACACCTGGCAGCTATCTTTTGCCCTGCCAGTACACTTTGCACCTAATCCCAGCCTATTACTATCTCGTCTAGCTTCTAATCTCTTTTACTTCTTTTGTTTCTTTTATTCTTTTGTCCGATCGCAGCCCTGCCTCCGATCTAGTTTCTTTTCTTTCCAGTTTTGAAGAAGGGTCCAACCCGAAACGTCAACTCAAATTTCTCTCCACGGATGTTGCCTGACCTGCTGAGTTTTTCCAGCATTTTCTGTTGTTATTTCGGATTTCCAACATCTGCAGTATTTTGCTATCGTGTACCATATTCGGAATCTGTTGTGTTTACTACGATATTCTGATTCTGTTGTATTTAGTACCATATTCTGATTCTGTCATGAGTAGTTAGTACCATATTCCAATTCTGTTGTATTTAAAACCATATTCAGATTCTGTTTTATTTAGTACCATATTCCAAATCCGTTGCATTTAGTACCATATTCCGATTCTGTTTTATTTAGTATCACATTCTGATTCTGTTTTTTTTAGTATCATATTCCGCTTCTGTTGTATTTAGTACCATATACTGATTCTGTTGTATTTAATACCACATTCTGATTCATTTGTATTTAGTACCATATTCTGATTCTGTTGTATTTAATACCATATTCTGATTCTTTTGTATTTAGTACCATATTCTGATTCTGTCATGAGTAGTTAGTACCATATTCCAATTCTGTTGTATTTAAAACCATATTCAGATTCTGTTTTATTTAGTACCATATTCCAAATCCGTTGCATTTAGTACCATATTCCGATTCTGTTTTATTTAGTATCACATTCTGATTCTGTTTTTTTTAGTATCATATTCCGCTTCTGTTGTATTTAGTACCATATACTGATTCTGTTGTATTTAATACCACATTCTGATTCATTTGTATTTCGTACCATATTCTGATTCTGTTGTATTTAATACCATATTCTGATTCTTTTGTATTTAGTACCATATTCTGATTCTGTTGTGAGTATTTTGTACTATATTCTGATTCTGTTGTGAGTATTTTGTACCATATTCTGATTCTGTTGTGAGTATTTAGTACCATTTTGCGATTCCTTTGTATTTACTACCATTTTCCGATTCTGTTGTATTGTGTACCATATTCTGATTCTGTTTTATTTAATACCATCGAGAGCATCGTACCTGGGTGTGAGCAGTGAGGCGAGGCAGAGCATAAAACCGGCAGCGAGCTGCGAGGCCCGACCAGAGCATTGGACCTGGGTGAGGAGTGCAAAGCGATGTGAGGCTTACCAATTCAACAGCAGGGGAGAGAGGTAAAAAGTAATCTAAGTGTGATGTCACCAGGAAGCTGGTAAGTGATTGGTTGGTGAGTATTTCTCTCTTTTTTTAAACTTTAACTCTGTGGTTTATAGTTTCTAAGGTCTCTCTGGTGTAGCGGGGACTGTTGGTAAACCAGTTAACTGTAATGTAATTAGTGGGATTGATTGATTTAATTTAAATTCAATTAATTAAAGGGTCATGGCAGAACAGCTCGGCCACGTGATATGCTCCTCCTGCGATATGTGGGAACTCAGGGACTCTTCCTGTGTCCCTGACAACTACATGTGCAGGAAGTGCATCCAGCTGCAGCTACTGACAGACCGCATTGCAGCACTGGAGATGCGATTAGATGCATACTGGAGCGTTCACGATGCTCAGGACATCATGAATAGCACGTTTACGGAGTTGCACACACCACAGGTAGAGGTTGGACAGGAAGAAAGGGAACGGGTGACCAACAGGCAGAGTACTAGGCGCAGGCAGGTAGTGCAGGGGTCCCCTGTGGCCATCCCCCTCTCCAGCAGATACACCACTTTGAGTACTCTTGGCGGGGATGGCTTATCAGAGGAAGGCAGCAGCAGCCAACTTCCTGGCACCAGGGGTGGCTCTGCTGCACAGAATGGGAGGAAAAAGAGGGGTAGAGCTATAGTAATAGGGGATTCAATTGTAAGGGGAATAGATAGGCGTTTCTGCGGCCGCAAGCGAGATTCTAGGATGGTATGTTGCCTCCGTAGTGCAAGGGTCAAGGATGTCTCCGAGCGGCTGCAGAACATCTTGGAAGGGGAGGGTGAACAGCCAGTTGTCGTGGTGCATGTAGGCACCAACGATATAGGTAAAAGCGGGATGAGGTCCTAAAAGCGGAATATAGGGAGTTAGGAGATAAATTAAAAAACAGGGCCTCAAAGGTAGTAATCTCAGGATTGCTACCAGTGCCACATGCTAGTCAGAGTAGAAATAGAAGGATACTTCAGATGAATACGTGGCTAGAGGAATGGTGCCAAGGGGAGGGATTCAAGTTCCTGGGACATTGGAACCGGTTCTGGGGGAGGTGGGACCAGTTCAAACCGGACGGTTTGCACCTGGGCAGGGCTGGAACCGATGTCCTAGGGGGAGTGTTTGCTAGTGCTGTGGGGGAGGGTTTAAACTAAAATGGCAGGGGGTTGCGAACCTGAGCAGGGAGACAGAGGAAAGGGAAACAAGGATAAAAGCAAAAGATAGGAAGGAGAAAAACAAAAGCGGCAGTCAGAGAAATCAACGGTTTAAATCAAACGCGACCACAGTAAATAATAATTCTAATAGGTCTAAGAGCGTTAAAAAAACAAGCCTGAAAGCTTTGTGTCTTAATGCGAGGAGCATTCGTAATAAGGTGGATGAATTGGCTGCGCAAATAGAGGTAAACGAATATGATTTGGTTGGGATTACGGAAACGTGGCTCAAGGATGGCCAAGACTGGGAACTCAACATTCAGGGGTATTCGATATTCAGGAAAGATAGGGAAAAAGGAAAGGGAGGTGGGGTAGCATTACTGGTTAAAGAAGGGATTAACACAATTGTAATAAAGGATATTAGCTCTGATGATGTGGAATCTGTATGGGTAGAATTGAGGAATACTAAGGGGAAAAAAACGTTAGTGGGAGTGGTATATAGACCTCCAAACAGTAAGACGGAGGTTGGGGATGGCATTAAAAGGGAAATTAAAGAAGCGTGCAATAAGGGCACAGCAGTCATCATGGGTGACTTTAATCTACACATAGATTGGGCCAACCAAATTAGTAACAATACTGTGGAGGAGGAATTCCTGGAGTGTTTACGGGGTGGTTTCCTGGACCAATATGTCGAGGAACCAACCAGAGATCAGGCCATTTTAGGCTGGGTATTATGTAAAGAGAAAGGATTAATTAGCAATCTTGTAGTACGAGGCCCCTTGGGTCGGAGCGATCATAATATGATCGAATTCTTCATTAAGATGGAGAATGAAGTAGTTGACTCAGAGACTAGGGTCCTCAATTTAAATAAAGGAAACTACGATGGTCTGAGGAGCGAGTTGGGCAGGATTGATTGGGGAATAGCACTCAAAGGGTTGACGTTGGATAGGCAATGGCAAACATTCAAAGACCGAATGTTCATCCCAGTTTGGCATAAAAATAAAATAAAAAGGGTGACTCTACTGTGGCTAACAAGGGAAATTAGGGATAGCATAAGATCCAAGGAGAGAACATATAAATTGGCCAGAAAAAGCAATAATCCTGAGGATTGGGAACAGTTTAGGATTCAACAAAGGAGGACAAGGGGATTAATTAAGAAAGGGAAAATAGAATATGAGAGTAAGCTTGCAGGGAACATAAAAACTGACTGTAAAAGCTTTTATAGATATGTGAAGAGAAAAAGATTGGTGAAGTCAAGCGTAGGTCCCTTGCAGTCAGAATCAGGGGAATTTATAATGGAGAACAAAGAAATGGCTGACCAATTAAATACATATTTTGGTTCTGTCTTCACAAAGGAGGACACAAATAACCTCCCAGAGATGCCGGGGAACATAGGGTCTGATGAAAGGGTGGAACTGAAAGAAATCAGTATTTGTAGGGAAATGGTGTTAGGAAAATTGATGGGACTGAAGGCCGATAAATCCCCAGGGCCTGATAATCTACATCCCAGGGTACTTAAGGAAGTGGCCCTAGAAATAGTAGATGCATTGCTGGTCATCTTCCAGAACTCGATAGACTCTGGAACAGTACCCATGGATTGGAGGGTAGCTAATGTTACCCCACTATTCAAAAAAGGTGGTAGAGAAAAAGCGGGGAATTATAGACCGGCAAGCCTGACATCGGTAGTGGGGAAAATGCTAGAGTCCATTATAAAGGATGTAATAGCAGAGCACTTGGAAAGCAGTGACAGGATCGGACAAAGTCAACATGGATTTACAAATGGTAAATCATGCTTGACTAATCTACTGGAATTTTTGAGGATGTAACTGGTAAAATAGATAAGGGAGTGTTGTGTTTTGAGTTTTGCTTCAATTAAGTTTGTCCCAGTTCCCGGGTGTTACCTGAAGGGAGTGCTGGGGGGCTCGGTTTTACTTTGTCTGCAAGGCAGAACCCGAAAGTGAAAGAGAAAGACAATGTGCTGTAATGTCCACCCATTTACTCAATAAATAGTAAAAGGTACATTCCGTCTCCTCTATTCATTACTGTTCGGTCAATATGCAATACTGGCGATGAGGCGGCTGTTGAACTCTCTAGAAGGATGGAGATAGACATGCGAACCTACAGCCATGATATTGGAAATTGCGACGAGCGGGCCACTCAGCTAGCAACATCAACGGCATTTTGATAGTTGGCTAGCTGCGACGTAGACGGCGGACAGAGTATTGTGCGGGCCAGGCAACTACCGTGAGTATAGCTACCGTAACTCTGGCCGGAGGAGAAAAAGAATTTTAAAAAAAAAGAAAAAGTCCGTAGATCTTAAAGGGACAGTGCTCATTAAAACTATGACGACCTTGGGACGTATTGAAGAGTTCTCTGGGGATAAGGACAGTTCATGGGAGGAATACGCAGAAAGACTGGGGTGTTTCCTTGAGGCCAATAATATTGACAAAGAAGAGAAGAAGCGCTCAGTGTTGCTAAGTTTATGCGGAGCTGCTACTTACTCCGTCCTGCGTTCATTGGTGGCTCCTCGTAAACCTAGTGAGGTGGATTATGCTGATTTGATTGAGAAGCTGCAGAAACATTTTAACCCAAAACCCTCAGAGATTGTGCAGCGTTTCCATTTTCACAATTGTAAACAACAGCCTGGACAATCTATTTCAAGTTACATTGCTGAGTTGAGGAAACGCTCATTACATTGTAATTTTGGTTACCAGTTAGACAATATGCTCCATGATCGGATTGTGTGTGGAGTGCTGGACTCGGCATTGCAGAGACAGCTGTTAGCAGAGAAGGCCCTGACGTTGCGACTGGCCGAGGAGAAGGCTTTAGCAGCAGAGGCTGCATCGATGAACACACGTATGCTCCGTACAGAGGCAGCACCATCTCAGGCTGTCGAGGAGGTGCACAAGACCACACACGCAGCTGCTGCTGCGAGAGACATGGAGGCAACTAAAGAGACAGGAAGAAAATGTTTCCGCTGTGGGGCTCTCCATGGTTCCACTACATGCAAATTTGTGTCAGCGGTATGTCATTTCTGTAAGAAAAGAGGACACATAGCTCGTGTCTGCATGAAGAAAGCTCAGGCTGCTGCAGCAGAGCCAACACAAGCATCACAGACACACACCCTGACACTGGAGGACAACGATGAGTACACAGTGTATTCCACGGAAGCTGAGCAGCTACCCCACGGACGGTGGGGATACACGGCAAATGTGATCATGAATGGGGCACCACTCTGCATGGAGGTGGATTCAGGCTCAGCGTGTTCGTTGATAAGTGAAGAGACTTACAATAGGCTGTGGCCAAGTGAACCCCCGGTGATGGCTCAGGTCAGTGGCGTGCTACGGCAGTGGTCCCAAGCTCAACTCCAGGTGCTGGGTATGATTCATGTGGAAGTTACGTATCAGGCAGTCAAGGACACACTTCCACTTTATGTGCTGGCGGGGCAGGGCACAAGCCTGCTGGGCAGAGATTGGTTTGAGCCCCTAGGTATTGAAGTGACAGGAGTACACATGGTACAGCGACAGCCCATAATGCCTATGTTGGAGAACTATGAAGAGGTTTTTGGTGAGTTCGGGGCCTGTCGGGGACCGCCAGTCTCAATCGAAGTGGACCCAGGGGTAGCGCCTAAGTTCTTCAAGGCGTGACCAGTGCCTTTTGCGTTGCGCAAGAAGGTGGATGAGGCCCTGGATAAGCTGGTGAACCAAGGGGTTCTCTTGCCAGTGAAGAACTCCCATTGGGCCACCCCTATCGTGCCCATTGCAAAGAAGGATGGGGG
This sequence comes from Somniosus microcephalus, assembly GCF_052327205.1. Taxonomy (NCBI): domain Eukaryota; kingdom Metazoa; phylum Chordata; class Chondrichthyes; order Squaliformes; family Somniosidae; genus Somniosus; species Somniosus microcephalus. Next base: position 164,918,596 of record NC_140999.1, on the reverse strand, counting down.
CCTGCGAATCTGTGGAGATTACAGATGTATGGTTAATACTGCTGTGTTACCAGATGTGTATCCCTTACCAACAGTTACAGAGTTGTTTTCAACACTGGCTGGAGGCACTCTGTTCACCAAGCTGGATCTCAAGCAAGCATACCAGCAACTGGTCCTGGATGAAGAGTCAGCCAAGCTGTTGACAATCAACACCCACAGAGGACTTTTCCAAGCCACAAGGCTGCAGTTTGGGGTGTCTACGGCTGTGACAATCTTTCAGAGGTTCATGGACACCCTGTTGGCTGGTGTTCCGGGAGTTCAGCCTTACTTGGATGACATACTGATTACAGGCAAGACACAGGAAGCCCATGATGAGCGGCTGCAGGAAGTACTACGCCGGCTGGCTGAGGTAGGACTACGCCTTCAGAAGGAGAAATGTGTGTTCGCTGCCAATGGGGTGGAGTTCTTGGGATTCCGAGTGGACAAAGACGGTGTGCATCCGACTACGGAGAAGGTGGAGGCTATCAGGAGCGCTCCCACCCCCAAGAACAAGACCGAACTGCAGGCATTCCTCGGACTGTTAAACTTCTACAGTTGTTTTCTCAAGGGCAAAGCCACAATCTTAGAGCCACTGCACAGGCTGTTAGACCAAGCAACAGTGTGGAACTGGACCTCAGCTCATGAAACAGCCTACAGACAGGCAAAGGAACTGCTACAAGCAGATAAGGTTCTGGCACACTATGATGAAAACAAGCCATTGGTGTTGGTGTGTGATGCCTCACCATACGGCTGGGAGCTCTGTTGGGTCACATAGGTGCTTCCTGGCCATCTGGCTCTATCAGTTTTGCCTCAAGAACACTCTCAACAACAGAACGTAATTACGCCCAGATTGACAAGGAGGCCCTAGCCATCATATTTGGGGTAAAGAAGTTCAGCCAGTACCTGTTAGGGAGACAGTTCGTCATCTACACAGACCACAAGCCACTCTTGGGGCTCCTGCATCACTGCAAGCCCATGCCCCAGATCATATCACCGCGTATGCTTCGGTGGAGTCTGATGTTGGGGGCCTACAATTATGAACTTTGCTACAGGCCTGGGAAGATGCTGGCTAATGCTGATGCTCTGAGTCGCTTGCCTTTGAACCGGCCGATGGCTGAGACGCCACCACCCCTGAAGGTGCTGCTACTGGAGGAGGTTCCGGAGGCCCCACTCCATGCCCAGCGGATTGGCAGCCTCACACAGAAAGATCCAGTCTTATCACGGGTGCTACGCTGGCTGCTGCATGGCTGGCCCTCCGAGGTCCAGGAGGAGCATTTCAAGCCCTTCGTTCAGAGACGCCATGAAATGTCTGCACACAAGAACTGCGTGCTCTGGGGAAGCCGTGTGGTGGTTCCTGCCGCCGCAAGAGAGGAGGTGCTGAAAATGCTGCATGACTCACACCCTGGGATTGTGCACATGAAGGCGTTGGCGAGAAGCTACGTCTGGTGGCCGGGGTTGGACCAAGACGTGGAGGAGGTGGTAAAGAGCTGTGAGACATGTCAGCTGACTCGCCATAGCCCATCCAAGGCTCCCCTTCACCCCTGGGAGTGGACAACTCGTAAATGGTCAAGACTCCACATTGACTTTGCAGGGCCATTTCAGGGGAAGGTCTTTTTGATAGTGATGGATTCTCATTCGAAATGGCTGGAGGTGGCTATCATGAGCTCCATGACATCCAGTGCAGTGATCAACGCGTTGCGTTTGCTGTTTGCCACACATGGGGTCCCTGACGTGCTGGTTTTGGACAATGGAGCAGCCTTCACGTCAGCGGAGTTCAAGGCTTTTGCAGGCAGAAACGGGATCTGCCACGTGACCACAGCGCCCTATCACCCCTCCTCTAACGGGCAGGCAGAGAGGATGGTGCAAACCACAAAAGAGGCACTGGTGAGGATATCGGGGGGGGACTGGCAAACCAAATTGGCCAGGTTCCTGTTATCACAGCATACCACACCAAACTCAGCAACGGGGAAGAGTCCTGCCGAGATGCTGATGGGTCGCCGGCTGGCGACTGCACTGGACCGGCTACACCCGGACTACAGGGATGAGATGCACACAAAGCAAGAGGAGCTGGCTAAGAAGCACCAGGGCACCGCCAGGCAGTTCGAGCCGTCAGAGACTGTGTTTGCCCATTGCTATGCAGGAGGAGACAAATGGATGCTTGCCGTGGTGGAGCAGGCCACGGGTCCCCTGTCATACGGCGTCCGTACACCTGATGGCCAGCTACACAGACGCCACGTAGACCAGCTACGGGGTCGCACTCCGGTGAGAGTAACAGAGACAACACAGGCTAGGCCATTGTCTCCGCCACCTCTGCCAGGCAGTGACGGCCTGCTTCCTGCAACAACGACGGAAGCCACATCGACAGAAGGTGTCACGGAGTCATCAGCCACGGAGCAAGGTCTTCCTGCAGCTAGCAGTGGCACCCCGACTATGCCTGTCCAGCGGCGCTCAAGTCGGGTTAGATTCCATCCCAGACGCCTGGAGGACTAAGGGGTTTTATCTGGGGGAAAGGAGTGTTGTGTTTTGAGTTTTGCTTCAATTAAGTTTGTCCCAGTTCCCGGGTGTTACCTGAAGGGGGTGCTGGGGGGCTCGGTTTTACCTTGTCTGCAAGGCAGAACCCGAAAGTGAAAGAGAAAGACAATGGCCTAGAAATTCATTGTAGCCACTTTTGGGGCGGTAAAGTCGGGCGGCCGCTAAAGTTTGCGCCCGCCGCCAAATCGAGGCCACTTCTCCGATATTCATTAGCTTCACCCTAAGAGTTTGCTCGAGCGCTAAAACTGGCGCTGCACGCCTCTCTTTAGGCGCTAAGCCGGAGGTGCTGAGCGAGAGCGCCGAGGCCGGGCGCAGCGCAGGTGCGGCCATCTCGTGATTGACAGCAGACACCCTGGCGCCGGCCAGCTCTTAAGGGGGAAGGGTCGACTTGGTCTGCTGCCACGCCCTGGATAGTGGAGCCCTCCAGCTAGGCCTGAACACTGCTGCTGGACCCAAATAGCGCCTGAAGCCATGCAGAAGGCCCGTGAACGAGCGCAGCGCTTCTCAGAGCGTGATCTGAGTGTGCTGGTTGGTGGTGTGGAGAAGAGGCGCCATCTTTTGTACCCGGACAATGGCAGGAAGGCGCCGGTCCGCGTCTACCGGAGAGCCTGGAGGCATGTCGCCAGCAAGGTGTCAGCCAACAGCAAGGTCCCCAGGACCGGTGTCCAATGCCGCAAAAAGTTTAATGACCTCACTCGGATTGTCAGGGTGAGTACCCTTTCCAGTGTCCTCCTCATCCTTGCATGTGCACCTCACATTATGGGCAAAGGGACCTGAAAGCCCTAATGGCCAGCCCTCATCCAGCAGCTATGGGACAGGCATGAACATCAATTGCACATTCTGCACTTAACACACTGGCCAAGCTATTCCACCATGGGAGGCAGTGCACACAAGATCAGGGCGACACACTGGCCAGGCTATTCCACCATGGGAGGCAGTGCACACAAGATCAGGGCGACACACTGGCCAGGCTATTCCACCATGGGAGGCAATGCACACAAGATCAGGGCGACACACTGGCCAGGCTATTCCACCATGGGAGGCAGTGCACACAAGATCAGGGCGACACACTGGCCAGGCTATTCCACCATGGGAGGCAGTGCACACAAGATCAGGGCGACACACTGGCCAGGCTATTTCACCATGGGAGGCAGTGCACACAAGATCAGGGCTACACACTGTACTTAGAGGCCGTCCTTTCTCTTGCAGGCCAAGCTGGCCAATAATAGGAAGAGCCGGACTGCGACCGGGGGAGGCCGACCCCAGATCCAGCCGCTCACCGAGCTGCAACATCGCGTGGAGCGCATCATGGGTGGCCGGGTGATTGGCCCCGTTGCATGTGGAGATGCCGACCCTGTTCTGGGCACCAATGGTAAGGACATCAACGTTTGGACCTCTCTCGTCCCACTTGCGCATCAGATCTACATCCTTTGCCACTGTCCGACCAATGCGCTGAATGCCACCACTCATGCATCCCTCGCTGACGCCCTCTCCTCACTCTAAAGCTACTCTTGTGCCTTCCTGCTTTCAGATGGTGAGGAGGAGGTCCCTGAACTTGCCAGTGACAGCCCCTCAGAAGAGGAGGAGGAGGAGGAGCAAGAGGAAGGCGGCCCATCAGGGGAACCCTCATCCGCGGCAACCCATGCGAATGTAGGGGACACGTCTTCCCTGGAGGGGAGCGTGGCGGAAGTGTCGGAGGGGAGGGGAGCTCATGGGACCTGCGGCCTGCAGAAACGCGGGAGGGGGGTGGAAGCTCAGCGGCCTTCTCCCCAGAGGGGGGAAGGGTCGGAGGGGAGTCCAATTGCTGGGCCCAGCGGCGTCCAGCAACGCAGGAAGGGTCGGCCAGCTCGGCGGCCTTCTCCCCAGAGGGAGAGTCCGGCCTCCAGTCCGGAGATGGTCTTCGCCGAGGAGATGGAACGCCTCGAGGACTTGTCCGCAGACTCGGAGCGCCGGCACACGGAGCTCATGGGGGTAGTGGCACGGTTGCCTGAGGCCATCGAGTCCCTCTCTCGGAGTGTCACCGACGTCGGGGCCTCACAGGCCATCAGTTTGGCGGAATTCGGGGCAGAGCAGGCAGCGAGTCGGGCGGCATTCGGGGCAGCTCAGGCAGCGAGTGGGCAGCTGATCAGTGGTGCCGTGCAGTCACTGGGTGCTCTGATGAGGTCACTGAACAGGTCAACACGGGCACTCACTGCTGCCACACTCGCTGTGTCAGCCAGGCATCGCCAGGGCACCCGGCGCGCTGCAGCAGCACAGCGGTCTGTCCCTCGGCAGATTGGTGCGCATGCTGCAGTGCTGGCCCGGGCGAGTGCCAGTGTCTCAGGCGACCAGCGAGCGCCTGCCATCCGCCAGCTTGCCCCCATTCCTCCAGCCGCCACTGCCACTCCCCCAGTGGAGCTGCCAGGAGCTGCTGCAGCGACTGATGCTGGCCAGCCACAGCTGTAGCATTCAACAGCCGCCCGCTCGACGGCCAGACCTCGACTAGGCCGACCCCCAAGGGCATCTGCCGTCATGACATGTGCCCCTCTGGAGCCTGCCCCCAGCTTTGCAGCAGCCAATGGCCTTACTTTGAGGAGGAGCAGCAGGGCGGGCAGGGGCCACACAAAGATGGCCAAGGCATCGCCCTAGCGGGCCAAAAAGTCGAATGTGTGGCCAGTTGTGTTTGTTTCTTGAGGCCGAGAATTGGATGTTTGTTTTTTGAAGGCCGAGAATTGGATGTTTGTTTTTTGAAGGCCGAGGATGTGATGTTTGTTTTTTACGAAGGCCGAGGATGACGGCCATTTTAGTTGCACTGTTTTGTTAATCCTCTCTAGGTTGTGGGAGCGAGTAATGTGTTTGAGTGTTTTTTGGGGGTTTCGTCTGTTTTTGGTTTTCATGTGGGAAGGGCCCTGAGTTTGTACAATAAAGCATTTTATTTATTAACATTGTCCATGTTTGATCTTTGAAGTGTTTGTTGCCTTAACCGGCTGAGGGCTTGCGGAGTGGCTGCAATCATGTTCTTTCATTGGCACAAGCCATTCCCTGACAGGGGGCCTAGAAGTGACGTTCAATAAGCCGCCGACGGGCGGCCCTTGGACCTTGTGCCTCCCTCCTGGGCTGGTACTCCTCATCCTCCTCCTCCTCATGCTCCTCCTGCTCCTCCTCCTGAGGTGGTGGTCCAACATGAGGTGGCAGTGCCTGAGTCCTGCGGATAGCCAGGTTGTGCAGCATGCAGCAAACGACGACAAATTGGGAGACTCGCTCCTGTGAATACTGGAGGGCTCCTCCGGAGCGATCGAGACAGCGGAACCGTTGCTTGAGGACGCCGATTGTTTGTTCTATGATGTTCCTAGTCGCTTGATGGCTCTCGTTGTATGCCTCTTCAGCAGGGGTCGTGGGCGCGCGGAGCGGGGTCATGAGCCAGGTACACAAAGGATAGCTTTTGTCTCCGATAAGCCATCCTCTTGGGTGAGGCTGTGCCTGGAACATGTCAGCCACAGTTGCCTGTCGCAGGATAAAGGCATCGTGGCTGCTGCCTGGAAAGCGGGCATTGACAGCTAGGATGCGCTGCCTGTGGTCACACACCAGCTGTACGTTGAGGGAATGGTAGCCCTTCCGGTTGCGGTAATCCTCGGCATGCTCCAGAGGTGCCCGCAAAGCCACATGCATGCAGTCAATGGCGCCCTGCACCATGGGGAAGCCCGCTATTCTTGCAAATCCCACTGCACGCTGCTGCTGCTTGTCCAGGGTCATGGGGAAGGAGATGAATTGATGTCTCCTTCTGAAAAGGGCTTCGGTCACCTGGCGGATGCAGCAATGCACGGCGAACTGGGAGATGTTAGCGATGTCCCCAGCAGCGGATTGGAAGGAGCCGGTGGCATAGAAGTTGAGAGCCACCGTCACCTTCACTGCCACCGACAGAGACGTCCTGCACATCAGCTGTGGCTGCAGATCTCTGTGAAGCAGCTGGCAGATGTCTGCAACCACCTCCCTTCTGAATCGCAGCCTCCTAACACACATCGCGGCAGACATGGTCAGATAGGAGGACTGCTGGCGGTATACCCTGGGTGGGTAAGGCCTCAGTTGGTGACGCCTGTTGCCCCCTCTGCATCTAGCCAGGGCTGCCACTCTCTCACGGCGTCTGTAAGCCGTTCTGGCATAAGGCTGAAAGTCAGCGTTGGCACCCAATGCAGCCCCCATTATATGCTGGCAAACACTGAGCTCTCAATGAAGGCAAAGATAATTGCTAAGCTCTGGCCTGAGCCAAAAATACCTGTCCTAGTGTTGGTCCAAACCAGTAAGCTCTCCTCCTTGGTCTCTCTCCAAAAAACCGTTGCACAAGAGTGAATGCTGCAAAATGGCTGGGCTTTATAGCGCAGGGTAAGTGCCCTTTAATTAGCACTCCCCGCGGCCCGCCTCGGCTGTGTACCGTTCCACTTCACAGTCGTTAGGGCCGCCCGGCGCACAATGGCCCGGCGCGAGTGAAGTTCCGGTTCGGGGCGCACAAAGGGCGTTGCACTAGTAAATGACGTCATGATCTGCGCGCGCAGCAGGGCGCGCGCTAAGACTTTGCGCTGGCGTTAAATGTGTATTGAAGTTGGGGCGAGGCGCAGATCGCGCTGCGCCCGGGCGCTAAGCGCCTAGCGCTCGAGATCTACTCCTCCTAAGGCGCTAACGGCTGGCGCGCCCAACTGAGTTTCTAGGCCAATGTGCTGTAATGTCCACCCATTTACTCAATAAATAGTAAAAGGTACATTCCGTCTCCTCTATTCATTACTGTTCGGTCAATATGCAATAGGGAGAACCAGTGGATGTGGTATATTTGGACTTTCAGAAGGCTTTCGATAAGGTCCCACATAAGAGATTAGCGTGCAAAATTAAGGCACATGCGATTGGGGGCAAGGTATTGACTTGGATAGTGAACTGGTTGGCGGACAGAAAGCAAAGAGTTGGAATAAACGGGTCGTTTTCCGAGTGGCAGGCAGTGACTAGTGGGGTACCGCAAGGATCGGTCCTAGGACCCCAGCTGTTCACAATATATATTAATGATCTGGACGAGGGAATTGGATGTAATATCTCCAAATTTGCAGACGACACAAAGCTGGGTGGGAGGGTATGCTGTGAGGAGGATGTCGTGAAACTCCAGTACAATTTGGACAGGTTGGGTGATTGGGCAGAAACATGGCAAATGCACTATAATGTGGATAAATGTGAGGTTATCCACTTTGGTGGCAAAAACAGGAAGGCAGATTATTATTTGAATGGCAATAGATTGGGAGAAGGGGAAGTGCAAAGAGACTTGGGTGTTCTTGTGCACCAGTCACTGAAGGTAAGCATGCAGGTGCAGCAGACGGTTAAGAAGGCAAATGGTATGTTGGTCTTCGTAGCGAGAGGGTTTGAGTACAGGAACAAGGATGTCTTGCTACAGTTGTACAGGGCCTTGGTGAGACCGCACCTTGAGTATTGTGTGCAGTTTTGGTCGCCTTACCTGAGGAAGGACGTTCTTGCCATGGAAGGAGTGCAGCGAAGATTCACCAGGCTGATACCTGGGATGGCAGGAATGACGTATGAGGAGAGATTGTGTCAATTGGGCTTATACTCACTGGAGTTTAGAAGATTGAGAGGGGATCTCATCGAAACCTATAAAATTCTGTCAGGCCTGGACAGACTAGATGCAGGAAGGATGTTTCTGATGGCTGGGGAGTCCAGAACCAGGGGTCATAGTTTAAGGATAAGGGGTAAGCCATTTAGGACTGAAATGAGGAGGAATTTCTTCGCCCAGAGAGTGGTGAACCTGTGGAATTCTCTGCCACAGAGGGCGGTGGAGGCCAGTTCATTAAATATATTCAAGAAAGAGTTGGATATATTTCTTAAGGCTAAAGGGATCAAGGGATATGGGGAGAAGACAGGGACAGGGTACTGAATTTGGATGATCAGCCATGATCTCATTGAATGGCGGAGCAGGCTCAAAGAGCCGAATGGCCTACTCCTGCTCCTATCTTCTTTGTTTCTATGTTTCTATGTAATATCATATTCTAGTTCTTTTGTATTTAGTGCTGCATTCCGATTTTGTTTTATTTCGTATCATATTCTGATTCTATTGTCAGTATTTAGTACCATATTCCAATTCTGTTTTATTTCGTATCCTAAAGGACATAGCTGCCAGACTGGGTCTGCGACAGGTGGTGAGGGAACCAACAAGAGGGAAAAACCTACTTGATCTCGTCCTCACCAATCTACCTGCTGCAGATGCATCTGTTCATGACAGCATTGGTGTAAGTGACCACCGCACTGTCCTTGTGGAGACGAAGTCCCGTCTTCATGTTGAGGATACCCCCCACCGTGTTGTGTGGCACTACCACCGTGCTAAATGGGGCAGATTTCGAACAGATCTGACAACTCAAAACTGGGCATCCATGAGGCGCTGTGGGCCATCAGCAGCAGCAGAATTGTATTCAACCACAATCTGTAACCTCATGGCCCGGCATATCCCTCACTCTACCATTACCATCAAGCCGGGAGATCAACCCTGGTTTAACGAAGAGTGCAGGAGAGCATGCCGGGAACAGCACCAGGCATACCGAAAAATGAGGTGTCAACCTGGTGAGGCTACAACACAGGACTACTTGCATGCCAAACAACGGAAGCAACATGCGATAGACAGAGCTAAGCGATCTCACAACCATCGGATCAAATCAATGCTCTGGAGTCCTGCCACATCCAGTCGTGAGTGGTGGTGGACAATTAAACAGTTAACAGGAGGAGGAGGCTCCAAAAATATCCCCATCCTCAATGATGGTGGAGCACATTTGCAACTATCTTCAGCCAGAAGTGCCGAGTGGATGATCCATCTCGGCCTCCTCCTGAGGTCCCCAGCATCACAGATGCCAGTCTTCAGCCCATTCAATTCACTCCACGTGATGTCAAGAAACGGCTGAAGACACTGGATACTGCAAAGGCTATGGGCCCTGACAACATTCCGGCAATAGTACTGAAGACTTGTGCTCCAGAACTAGCTGCACCCCTAGCCAAGCTGTTCCAGTACAGCTACAACACTGGCATCTACCCGGCAATGTGGAAAATTGCCCAAGTATGTCCTGTCTACAAAAAGCAGGACAAATCCGACCCGGCCAATTACCGTCCCATCAGTCTACTCTCAATCATGAGCAAAGTGATGGAAGGTGTCGTCGACAGTGCAATCAAGCGGCACTTACTCAGCAATAACCTGCTAACTGACGCCCAGTTTGGGTTCCGCCAGGGCCACTCAGCTCCTGACCTCATTACAGCCTTGGTCCAAACATGGACCAAAGAGCTGAACTCAAGAGGTGAGGTGAGAGTGACTGCCCTTGACATCAAGGCAGCATTTGATCGAGTGTGGCATCAAGGAGTCCTAGCAAAACTGAAGTCAATGGGAATCAAGGGGAAACTCTCCATTGGTTGGAATCATACCTAGCACAAAGGAAGTTGGCTGTGGTTGTTGGAGGTCATTCATCTCAATCACATGACATCACTGCAGGAGTTCCTCAGGGCAGTGTCCTAGGCCCAACCATCTTCAGCTGTTTCATCAATGACCTTCCCTCCATCATAAGGTCAGAAGTGGGGATGTTCGCTGATGATTGCACACTGTTCAGCACCATTCCAGACTCGTCAGATACTGACGCAGTCCGTGTCCATATGCAGCAAGACCTGGACAACATTCAGACTTGGGCTGACAAGTGGCAAGTAACATTCGCACCACACAAGTGCCAGGCAATGACCATCTCCAACAAGCGAGACTCTAACCATCTCCCCTTGACATTCAATGGCATTACCATTGCTGAATCCCCCACTATCAACATCCTGGGGGTTACCATTGATCAGAAACTGAACTGGACCAGCCATATAAATACTGTGGCTACAAGAGCAGGCCAGAGGCTGGGAATTCTGCGGCGAGTGTCTCACCTCCTGACTCCCCAAAGCCTTTCCACCATCTACAAGGCACAAGTCAGGAGTGTGATGGAATACTCTCCACTTGCCTGGATGAGTGCAGCTCCAACAACACTCAAGAAGCTCGACACCATTCAGGATAAAGCAGCCCGCTTGATTGGCACTCCATCCACCACCTTCAACATTCACTCCCTCCACCACCGGCGCACTGTGGCTGCAGTGTGTACCATCTACAAGATGCACTGCAGCAACTCGCCAAAGCTCCTTCAACAGCACCTTCCAAACCCGCGACCTCTACCACTTAGAAGGACAAAGGCAGCAGACGCATGGGAACATCACCACCTACAAGCTCCCCTCCAAGCCACAGACCATCCTGACTTGGACCTGTATCGCCGTTCCTTCACTGTCGCTGGGCCAAAATCCTGGAACTCCCTTCCTAACAGCATTGTGGGTGTACCTACACCATATGGACTGCAGCGGTTCAAGAAGGTGGCTCACAACCATCTTCTCAAGGGCAATTAGGGATGAGCACTAAATGCAGGCCTAGCCAGCCAGCGATGCCCACATCCCATCAATGAATAAAAAAATAAAAAAAATATTCTGATTCTATTGTCAGTATTTAGTACCATATTCCGATTCCGTTGTATTTAGTACCATATTCCAATTCTGTTGTATTTAGTACCATATTCCGATTCTGTTGTATTTAGTACCATATTCCGATTCTGTTTTATTCAGCATGATATACTGATTCTGTTGTATTTACTACCATATTCTGATTCTGTTGTGAGTATTTCGTGCCATATTCCAATTCTGTTGTATTTAGTACCATATTCTGATTCTGTTGTATTAGTACCATATTCTGAGTGTGTTGTTTTTAATACCATATTCTGATTCTGTTGTATTTACTACCATATTCCGTTTCTGTAGTATTTAGTACCATATTCCAATTCTGTTGTATTTAGTACCATATTCCAAATCTGTTGTATTTAGTACCATATTCCAATTCTGTTGCATTTAGTACAGTATTCCGATTCTGTTGTATTTAGTACCATATTCCGAATCTGTTGCATTTAGTATCATATTCTGATTCTGTTGTATTTTGTACCATATTCTGATTCTGTGGTGAGTATTTAGTACCATATTCCGATTCTGTTTTATTTAGTACCATATTCTGATTCTGTTTTATTTAGTACCATATTCCGATTCTGTTGTATTTAGTACCATATTCCGATTCTGTTGTATTTAGTATCATATTCCGATTCTGTTGTGAGTACTTAAAACCATATTCCTATTCTGTTGTATTTAGTACCATATTCCGATTCTGTTGTATTTAGCATCATATTCCGATTCTATTGTGAGTATTTAGTACCATTTTCCGAATCTGTTGTATTCAGCACCATATTCTGATTCTGTCTTCGGTATTTTTCACCATATTCCGATTCTGTTGTGAGGATTTAGTACCATATTCTGATTCTGTTGTAATTAGTACCATATTCCAATTCTGTTATGAGTACTTATTACCATATTCCGATTCGGTTGTATTTAATATCATATGCCAATTCTGTTGTATTTTGTACCATTTTCCGATTCTGTCGTGAGCATTTAGTACCATATTCCGATTCTGATGTGTTTAGCACCATAATCTGATTCTGCTTCATTTAGTACCATATTCTGTTTCTGTTGTATTTAGTACCATATTCTGATTCTGTTTTATTTAGTGCCATATTCTGATTCTGTAGTATTTAGTACCATATTCCGATTCTGTTGTATTTAGTACCATATTCTGATTCTGTTTTATTTAGTACCATATTCTGTTTCTGTTGTATTTAGTACCATATTCCGATTCTGTTGTATTTAGTACCATATTCTGATTCTGTAGTATTTAGTACCATATTCTGATTCTTTTGTATTTAATATCATATTCTGATTCTGTTGAGAGTATTTAGTACCATTTTCCGATTCTGTTTTGGGTATTTATTACCATTTTCCAATTCTGTTGTGAGTATTTATTACCAGATTCCGATTCTGTTGTGGATATTTAGTACCATATTCCGATTATGTACTGGGTATTTATTCCCATATTCCGATTCTGTTGTGAGTATTTAGTACCGTAGTCTGATTCTGTTGTATTTGTACCATATTCCAATTCTGTTCTGAATATTTAGTACCACAGTCCGATTCTGTTGTGCGTATTTAATATAATATTCCGATTCTGTTGTATTTATCACCATATTCCGAATCTGTTGTGAGTATTTAGTACCATATTCCAATTCTGTTGTATTTAGTACCATATTCCAATTCTGTTTTATTTCGTATCATATTCTGATTCTATTGTCAGTATTTAGTGCCATATTCCAATTCTGTTTTATTCCGTATCATATTCTGATTCTATTGTCAGTATTTAGTACCATATTCTGATTCTTCTGTATTTAATACCATATTCTGATTCTGTTGAGAGTATTTAGTACCATTTTCCGATTCTGTTGTGAATATTTAGTACCATATTCCGATTCTGTTTTATTTAGCAGAATATTCTGATTTTGTTGTGAATATTTAGCAGCATATTCCGATTCTGTTGTGAGTATTTAGTACTATATTCCAATTCTGTTGTATTTAGTACCATATTTTGAACCTGTTGTGAGCGTTTCGTACTATATTCCAATTCTGTTGTGTTTAGTACCATATTCCGATTCTGTTGTGAGTATTTAGTACCATATTCCAATTCTGTTGTGGGTATTTAGTACCATATTCCCATTCTATTTTGGATATTTATTACCATTTTCCGATTCTGTCGTGGGTATTGAGTACCATATTCCGATTCTGTTGTATTTAGTACCAGATTCCGATTCTGTTGTGGGTATTTAGTACCATATTCCGATTATGTTGTGGGTATTTATTCTCATATTCCGATTCTGTTGTGAGTATTTAGTACCGTAGTCTGATTCTGTTGTATTTTGTACCATATTCCGATTCTGTTCTGAATATTTAGTACCACAGTCTGATTCTGTTGTGCGTGTTTAATATAATATTCCGATTCTGTTGTATTTAGTACCGTATTCCTTTTCTGTTGTGAATATTTAGTACCATAGCCTGATTCTGTTATGTGTATTTTGTAGAATATTCCGTTTCTGATGTTTTTAGAACCATATTCTGATTCTGTTGTGGGTAATTAGTACTACAATCTGATTCTGTTGAATTTTGTAGCATATTATGATCCTGTCGTAAGCATTTGTTTCCGTTATTCTGATTCTGTTCCATTTAGTAGAATATTCTGATTCTGTTGTGAGTATTTAGTACCAAATTCTGATTCTGTGGTGAGTATTTAGTACTATATTCCGTTTCTGTTATATTTAGTACCTTATTCCAAATCTGTTGTATTCAGCACCATAATTGTTGTGTCCGTGTATAATAAGACACAGACTGCAGGAGAACGGTACAACAGGTGTTTACTCAACGTGGCTCACACTGGAACTGATCTGTCCAGATCACTACTCAGTGCTATATACAGGTGTGGTCACTGCCGGTACTGCAGTATACATGAGCTGTAAAAGATAGTTCCCCCCTTAAAGGTACAGGTAGACTATCCTTTATCCGAAAACCTCGGGACCAGCCGTGTTTCGGTTTTCGGAGAATTTCGGATTTCGGAAGGTGGGTCGGCGGGGGTCCGCGGGGGGGGTCGGCGGGGGTCGGGGCCGGCGGGGGTGTCGGCGGGGGGTCGTGCGCACGACTTACGCTGACGCTCAGCGTAAGTCGGTGGGGGTCGGGGTCGGCGGGGGTCCGCGGGGGGGGTCGGCGGGGGTCGGGGCCGGCGGGGGTCCGCGGGGGGTTCCGCGGGGGGTCGTGCACACGACTTACGCTGACGCTCAGCGTAAGTCGGTGGGGGTCGGGGCCGGCGGGGGTCCGCGGGAGGGTCCGCGGGGGGGTCCGCGGGGGGTCGTGCGCACGACTTACGCTGACGCTCAGCGTAAGTCGGCGGGGGCCGGGGTCGGCGGGGGTTCGCGGGGGGGTCGGCGGGGGTCGGGGCCGGCGGGGGGTCGGCGGGGGGGGTCGGCGGAGCTCGGCGGGGGGGTTCGCGGGGGGTCGTGCGCACGACTTACCCTTTATCCGAACTTCCGAAACCGGAACCCTCTAAAAACCGAAGGTTTTTTCGTTCAGCGTAAGTCGTCTTACGCTGAACGATTAGAGGGTTTCGGTTTTCGGAAGTTCAGATAAAGGGTAGTCTACCTGTATATACATTACAATTCCTCCCCTTTTAGATTAACAGTACCATAACACTCATTTAACAATTAAATATCAAACTAATTACAATTAACACTTTTAACATGCAACATTAGCTGAAAATAGTCTATTTATATATTCAGTCTTTGGGGAGGCTTCCTGATCCTTTCTGGATAGCGCCTTTCCCGAGTGTCTTGCTCTTGGTGCGGAGGCGATTCTGGCCCCCTGTCGTCGGTTGGTTCATCAGCTTCCGATGCTACTGTTTCTGGGGTAGATGCGACCTGTACGTCGGGTTCATCACCAGGTACGTATGGGCGAGGCATGCGGTTGACTTGTTCCTGTGACTCTAGGATCTGGTCAGCATGGCATCTCACGATGCTCTCCCCAACGTCCACTGTGTACATTAGTGGGCCCTGCCATGTGCATATCGTTCCTGGCTGCCATTTTTCTGTTCGGTAGTCACGGGCCAAAACTGGTTGCCCGACATTGAAGCTCCTTGTTGGCTTCTCATGGATGTGCTGGAATTGCTTACTCTCAACATCTCTTCGTACGTTTGGTCTGAGCAAATCCAGGCGAGATCTTAACCTTCGTTTAAAGAACATCATGGCTGGGGCCTGGTTGGTGACTGCATGTGTCGCATTCCGGTAGGCGAACAGGAAATTGTCCACCTTGTGCTGCAGCGGAATGTTGTCATTGTACATAGCCTTTATTGCCTTCTTAAAGGTTTGTACGAACCTCTCAGCCAATCCATTTGTGGCTGGATGATACGGGGCGGATGTGTAATGCCTTACCCCATTCTTTTTCAAGAACCTCCGGAATTCTTCGGACACAAACTGCAGTCCGTTGTCGGAGCAAATCTGTTCTGGCAAGCCATTCCTGGCAAAAATGGTCCGTAGGACTGCAATAGTTTTCTCCGTGGTGGTGGAGGACATTTTGATGACCTCAGGCCATTTCAAGTGTGCATCCACGGCTATTAAAAACATTGAGTCCATGAATGGACCAGCAAAATCAATATGCACCCGTTGCCATGGAGATGAGGGCCACTCCCATGGGTGTAGAGGGGCCTGTGGTGGTGCATTTTAGACTTTCTGGCATCCTGAGCAACTCTTGGTCAGGTCCTCGATTTGTTTATCGATTCCCGGCCACCACACATAAGCCCTGGCTAGGCTTTTCATTTTTACCCCTCCCAGATGACCCTCATGAAGCTCATTGAGCACTCTATCCCTTAACTTGGGTGGAATTACCACTTGGGATCCACATATCAAGGTCCCCCGGCACACTGACAGCTGTTCTCTCCTTGTCGAGAATGCTGGCAACAGTGAGTCGCCATGTGCTGGCTATCCCTTCACTGTCAAATCACATACCCGAGACAGTGTCGGGTCATTTCGGGTTTCCTTTTCGATACAAGCGTTAGTTACCGGTAGGTATTCAACTATAGTCGAATGGAATATTTCGACAGGATCCACTGCTGGTGCTTCCTCCGCAGTAGGCAGTGGCAGGCGTGATAGCCCATCAGCATTTCCATGCTGTTTCGTGCCCTTATATTCAATCTCATAGTGGTGCGCCCCTAGAAAAAGTGACCATCTTTGTAGTCGTTGCGCAGTCATCACCGGAACGCCCTTCTTCGGATTAAAAATGGAGACAAGAGGCTGGTGATCAGTCAGCAAGGTGAATTTCTGCCCGTGCAGATAGTGATTGAACTTTTTCACTCCCCACACTAGGCTGAGGGCCTCCCTGTCAATCTGGGCGTAGTTACGCTCGGCTGAGGTTAGTGATCGTGACGCAAAGGCTATTGGCCTCTCTGAGCCGTCCGAGAATTTGTGCGACAGCACCGCTCCAATGCCGTAGGGTGACGCATCACATGCCAACCGAATTGGTAATGCTGGGTTGTAATGGGCCAATACCCCTTTCGATGTGATTAGTGCTTTGCTCTTCTGGAAAGCTCGTCTACATTCGTCACTCCACTTCCATGGCACCCCAGTTTGCAGTAGGGTGTTCAGTGGGTGTAGTAGTGTAGACAAATTTGGCAAGAACTTATGGTAGTAGTTTACCAGCCCGAGGAACGACCTCAGTTGTGACACATTTTCCGGTGCTGGAGCCTTGACTACTGCCTCAATCTTTTCTGGGGACTTATGTAACCCCTCTTTATCGATAACGTGGCCACAATACGAGATCTGTTTTCTAAAAAACTCGCATTTGGGGCGGTTAGCTTGGAGCCCATATTCCTGCATCTAGTGAGCACCTGCTCCAGGTTGGCAAGGTGATCACTGTCATTTTCGCCCGTGACCAGGATGTCGTCCAAATAACACTGGGTCCCTGGGATCCCTTGCAGGACTTGTTCCATTGCCCTCTGCCAAATAGCCGGAGCTGATGCTACCCTGAATACCAGCCGGTTGTATTGGTAGAGACCTTTATGGGTGTTGATTGTGAGGTATTTTTTTGATGCTTCTTCTACCTCCATTTGCAGATACGCCTGGGCCAGATCAATCTTAGTGAAGCGTTTCCCTCCAGATAGCGAGGCGAAAATATCTTCAATCCGCGGAAGTGGATATTGTACGGTGTGAAGGACCGGGTTCACTGTTACCTTAAAGTGCCCACAGATGCGAACCTTCCTTGGTTCCCCAGGCGTGCTGCTCAATGACTTTTTCATCACAGGGACGATGGGTGTAGCCCACTTGCTCCAGTCTACCTTGGACAGTACACCTGAACGTTCCAGACTCTCCAGCTCTGCTTCGACGGCTGGGCGGATCGCATAAGGTACCGGTCTGGCCTTAAAATATTTTGGGCTTGCGTTTTCTTCAATTTTAATCGTCGCTGTCATGCCTTTTAGTGTTCCGAGTCCTTGCTGGAACACTTCTTTCGCATCGGTTAGGATCTTTGACAGTCACCCAGGTGTGACGTCATCATCCTTTTTGTCAGCCACAGTCAGTGCCTGTATGGAATGCCAATCCAGTTGTATTTTCCGGATCCATTCACGTCCCAGTAATGGTGGTCCTCCATCTTGCAATACATACAGGTCTAGTTTTGGTGTTTCCTTACCGTTATATGTAACGGTCACCCTTATTTTTCCTTTGGGGTAGATTTTTTGCCCCGTGTACGTCTTCAAAATAATTTTTGTGTCTCTCAAGGGTATGTGTGAGAATAGCCGCTCATAGTCCCGTCGGTTTATGACTGTTAGGGATGATCCTGTGTCTAATGCCATCTTTACCTGGACTCCTGCTATCTTGAGAGTGACCCAAATGGTTCGGTGATCCTCCGTTGTGATCACATTATGTAGTTTCAGACAACTCAGTTCCCTGCTTTCGGAGTCGTTATCACTCTTTTGTTCGTCTGAACTATTCTCCGTCATCTTATGTACCTTCTTGTACTTTTCTTTGGTAGGTTTCTTATTGCTGGTTTTCTTTCCCGACCTGCAGACTCGTGCTATGTGTCCTACTTTTCCACACTGTCTGCACACTTTGTCTTTGAACCAGCAATCATTCTGGTCGTGTGTTGTTCTGCCGCAGCGATAGCACTTCTCTGTTCCATATAACATTTCGTTTGTGCCATATTCTTGCGGTCTCTGTTGTATCTCTGCAGCGCCCCGTGCTGCTGCTTCATATGATACCACAATGCTGAAAGCCTTTTCCAGCGTAAGGTCCTTTTCAGATAAAAGCCATTTCTGGGTTCCTTCACTTTGAAGCCCACATACAAACTTGTCCCTTAAGGTATCTGCCAGTCCCGCTCCAAACTGGCAGTGTTTCGATAGTTTGTGCAGTTCTGTTAAATAATCAGCATTGCTTTCATCCTTATGCTGGTTCCGTTTGTGCAACTTGAATCTTTCTGCTATCAGCAGCGGTGTGGGGTTTAAATGTTCCTGTAGTATTGTTACTATGTCTTCAAAACTCTTTTCCATTAGCTTCGTTGGGGTTACTAGATTTCGTAATAAACCATACGTCTTTGCACCCATTAAATTTAACAATACCGACGCTTTCTTGTCATCTGACACCTCATTTGCCTTGCAGTATACCTCCATTCATTCGACATACGTAGTCCAATCTTCAACTTCATTGTCAAATGCGGTGATACTGCCACTCTTGGGCATTTTGGGTGTGGTTTAATATGGCGTCTCCCAATGGCTTAAAATGGCGTCTCCCGCGCTTTCTTTCCTCCCCCGCTGCTGCCAACGCCGCTCCCGGCGGTTCTCGTGGCTATGGCGGCGCCTCGCGGGTTTCTGCGCGTCTCTCCCTCTCTTCGACGCTGCTCGGCACCTGAACACCGGCTGCGTCCTTTGCGCTCTGCCCTCTCTCTCTCTCCCCCGTCGACGCTGCTCGGCCCTTTGCTGTGCCGCTCGGTCGGGCTCTAGCCCGCCGCTGTCCGGGAAGGGTCTGCGCACTACCTGTTGCCAGCCCGTTTCGCTGGACCACCTCGACTGGAAAGCCAAGCCTGGCTCTCGACAGCCTCCCCCGCAATTCTCGAGTCTCTGCTGGATGACTGGGCGGTTGCCCGTGGTCGACGCCCGAGTCTCTGGCCTTGACCTCCAATCCATTGACCTCCAATCCATTGATCTCCAGGAATGAATTCCCGGGAGGTGATGCAGAGTTGCAGGTAGGTTCGAACTTGCCTTGTCGCCAATGTTGTGTCCGTGTATAAAAGACACAGGGCTAGAAATTCAGTAGGCTTTGCGCCCAGTTTTTGCCCAAAGAGGGCTTTTGCGCCACTTGCTGAGATTGCACCGATATTCAGCGCTGCGGTAATGGCGGTGTTAGCCAGTAGCGCTGCGCCACCACCGATGACATCATCGGTGTGCGCAGTGTCCCGCTACCGCCCCGCTACCGGCCCGACCGCCATATTTAGTTGCGGCCGCGTCTTCCGCAGCGGCCGCAAACAGCGATCTGAAAACGGGGCCATCCTGCAGCCTTAGTGGGGCGAGTTAAGGCGGAGGTGCAGCCGGACGCTTTTTCGGTGGCCGCCTGCCCGCACCTCCTTCCCCGGCCTCCTCCACCAGCCCCCCCCGCGGCATTGCCGGCTGTTTTCCGGGAGCCCGGCACTTCTCCGTGGTGCCGGGCTCATTTGCCGGCACTAGCGAGCGGCAATCTCGCTGTTGCAGGCACCTCCCCCTTAAGAGAGGGAGGAAGGCCTGCAGTACCGCAGCCTGCCGCTCCGCAGCGGGTGGCGCTGCGGCAGCTAGCGCGCCGAAATTCAGTTTCAGCGCCCCAAGCGGGGGCGGCCACACCCTTGAATAGCGGCCGGCTTCAACTTCGGGCGCTGAAACTGAATTTCCGGCGGGCGCAAGTGGCTCCGTGCGCAGCGGTAACTTCTGGGCGCAAGCGAGCTGGCGGGCCCAAACTGAATTTCTAGGCGACAGACTGCAGGAGAATGGTACAACAGGTGTTTACTCAACGTGGCTCACACTGGAACTGATCTGTACAGATTACTACTCAGTGCTATATACAGGTGTGGTCACTGCCGGTACTGCAGTATACATGAGCTGTAAAAGATAGTTCCCCCCTTAAAGGTATATACATTACAATAATCCAATTCTGTTGTGGGTATTTATTGCCATATTCCGATTCTATTGTGGGTATTTATCGCCATAATCCGATTCTGTTGTAAGGATTTAGTACCATATTCCATTTCTGTTGTATTTAGTACCATATTCCGAATCTGTTGTGAGTATTTAGTACCATTTTCCAATTCTGTTGTATTTAGTACCATATTCCGATTCTGTTGTGAGTATTTAGTACTATATTCCGATTCTGTTGTTTTTAGTACCTTATTCCGATTCTGTTGCATTTAGTACCATATTCCGAATCTGTTTTATTTTGTATCATATTCTGATTCTATTGTCAGTATTTAGTACAATATTCCGCTTCTGTTGTATTTAGTACCATTTTCCGATTCTGTTGTATTTAGCACCATTTTCCGATTCTGTTGTGAGTATTTAGTACTATATTCCGATTCTGTTGTTTTTAGTACCTTATTCCGATTCTGTTGCATTTAGTACCATATTCCGAATCTGTTTTATTTTGTATCATATTCTGATTCTATTGTCAGTATTTAGTACCATATTCCGATTCTGTTTTATTTCGTATCATATTCTGATTCTGTTGTCAGTATTTAGTACAATATTCCGATTCTGTTGTATTTAGTACCATTTTCCGATTCTGTTGTATTTAGCACCATTTTCCGATTCTGTTGTGAGTATTTAGTACCATATTCCGATTCTGTTGTATTTAGTACCATATTCCGATTATGTTTTATTTAGTATGATATTCTGATACTGTTGTATTTAGTACCATATTCTGATTCTGTTATATTTAACAACATATTCTGATTCTGTTTTATTTAGTACCATGTTCTGATTCTGTTGTATTTAGCATCATATCCTGATTCTGTTGTGAGTATTTAGTACCATATTCCGATTCTGTTGTATTTAGTACCATATTCCGATTGTGTTGTGTGTAATTAGTACCATATTCTGAATCTGTTGTATTTTGTACCACACTCCAATTCCGTTGTGATTATTTAGTACCATAATCCGATTCTGTTGAATTTTGTACCATATTATGATCTTGTCACAAGCATTTGTTTCTGTATTCTGATTCTGTTCCATTTAGTAGAATATTCCGATTCTGTTGTGAATATTTATCACCATATTCTGATTCTGTTGTGAGTATTTAGTACCATATTCCGAATCTGTTGTATTCAGCACCATATTCTGATTCTGTCGTGGGTATTTTTCACCATATTCCGATTCTGTCATGAGGATTTAGTACTATATTCTGATTCTGCTGTATTTAATACCATATTCTGATTCTGTTGTGAGTTCTTATTACCATATTCCGATTCTGTTGTGTTTAGTACCGTATCCTGATTCTGTTGTATTTCATATCATATTCCGATTCTTTGGTATTTAATACCATATTCTGATTCTGTTGTGAATGTTTAGTACCATTTTCTGATCCTGTTGTGAATATTTAGTACCATATTCCGATTCTGTTGTATTTAGTATCATATTCCGATTCTGTTGTGAATATTTTGTACTATATTCTGATTCTGCTGTATTTAGTACCATATTCCGATTCTGTTGTGAGTACTTATTACCATATTCCGATTTGGTTGTATTTAGTATCATATTCCGATTCTGTTGTATTTTGTAACATTTTCCGATTCTGTTGTGAGTATTTAGTTCCATATTCCGATTCTGTTGTATTTAGTATCATATTCTGATTCTGTTGCATTTAGTACCATATTCTGATTCTGTTGTGAGTATTTAGTACCATTTCCGATTCTACTGTCAGTATTTAGTACCATTTTCCGATTCTGTTATATTTAGTACCATATTCTGTTTCTATTGTATTTAGTATCATATTCTGATTCTGTTGTATTTTGTACCATATTCTGATTCTGTTGTGAGTATTTAGTATCATTTTCCGATTTTGTTGTATTTAGTTCCATTTTCCAATTCTACGGTGAACATTTAGTACCATATTCTGTTTCTGTTGTATTTAGTATCATATTCTGATTCTGTTGTGTTTTGTACCATATTCTGATTCTGTTGTGAGTATTAAGTATCATTTTCCGATTTTGTTGTATTTTGTACCATTTTCCGATTCTGTTGTGAGTATTTAGTACCATATTCCGATTCTGTTGTGAGTATTTAGTACCATTTTCCGATTCTACTGTCAGTATTTAGTTCCATATTCCGATTCTGTTGTATTTAGTATCATATTCTGATTCTGTTGCATTTAGTACCATATTCTGATTCTGTTGTGAGTATTTAGTACCATTTCCGATTCTACTGTCAGTATTTAGTACCATTTTCCGATTCTGTTATATTTAGTACCATATTCTGTTTCTGTTGTATTTAGTATCATATTCTGATTCTGTTGTATTTTGTACCATATTCTGATTCTGTTGTGAGTATTTAGTATCATTTTCCGATTTTGTTGTATTTAGTTCCATTTTCCGATTCTATGGTGAACATTTAGTACCATATTCTGAATCTGTTGTATGTATTACCATATTCTGATTCTGTTGTATTTTGTACCATTTTCCGATTCTGTGCTATTTAATATCATATTCTGATTCTTTTGTACTTAGTACTATATTCTGATTCTGTTGTGAGTATTTAGTACTATATTCTTATTCTATTGTGAGTATTTACTACCATATTCTGATTCTGTTGTAATTAGTATTATATTCTGATTCTGTTGAGAGTATTTAGTACCATTTTGCGATTCTGTTGTGCAGCGAACGTTGGTTTATCCGGAGGTTATAGGTTCGGAATACTCGATCTAACGGCAAAAATCAGGAGCCGTTTTCGATATGTTTTTTTAGTTCTCGTTGCTTTTCTTCCCCAGTCAAGCACTGCAAGGTCTGTAGCTATAGCAACAGCTTCAGCTACAGATGCTTGCAGCTGCAGCTGACTGTTTTGAAGCTGTTGCTAAGCAACAGGGTTTGTTGATTCACATGGAGCTTCTCAGTTCCATATGTTTAAACATTAGCTCTGGTATGTCCGGCACTTTTGATGTTACGGCACCAGCTCGGTCCCGTCAGTGCCGGATATCAGAAAGTTTCCTGTATTTAGTACCATTTTCCGATTCTGTAGTATTGTGTACCATATTCTGATTCTGTTTTATTTAGTGTCATATTCTGATTCTGTTGTGTTTTGTACCATATTTGATTGTTTTATTTAATATCATTTTCTGATTCTTTTGTATTTAGCTCCACATTCTGATTCTGTTGTGAGTATTTAGTATCAATTTCCGATTCTGTTGTATTTACTACCATATTCTGATTCTGTTGTATTTTGTACCATATTCTGATTCTTTTGTGAGGTTTAAGTACCATATTCTGATTCTGTCATGAGTAGTTAGTACCATATTCCAATCTGTTGTATTTAATACCATATTCCGATTCTGTTGTATTTAGAACCATATTCAAATTCTGTTATATTTAGTACCATATTCCGATTCTGTTTTATTTAGTATCACATTCTGATTCTGTTTTTTTAGTATCATATTCCGCTTCTGTTGTATTTAGTACCATATACCAATTCTGTTTTATTTTGTATCATATTCTGATTCTATTGTCAGTATTTAGTACCATATTCCGATTCTGTTGTATTTAGTACCATTTTCCGATTCTGTTGTATTTAGTACCATTTTCTGATTATGTTGTGAGTATTTAGTAGCATATTCCAATTCTGTTGTATTTAGTACCATATTCTGATTCTGTTGTATTTAGTGCCATATCCTGATTCTGTTGTATTAGTACCATATTCTGAGTGTGTTGTTTTTACTGCCATATTCTGATTCTGTTGTATTTACTACCATATTCTGATTCTGTTGTATTTTGTACCATATTCTGATTCTTTTGTGAAGTTTAAGTACCATATTCTGATTCTGTTGTGAGTATTTATTACCATATTCTGATTCTGTAGTGAGTAGTTAGTACCATTTTCTGATTCTGTTATAATTCGTACCATATTCCGCTTCTGTTGTATTTAGTACAGTATTCCAATTCTGTTGTATTTAGTACAGTATTCCAATTCTGTTGTATTTAGTACAGCATTCCGATTCTGTTGTATATAGTACCATATTCCGAATCTGTTGCATTTAGTATCATATTCTGATTCTGTTGTATTTTGTACCATATTCTGATTCTGTTTTGTACCATATTCTGATTCTCTTTTATTAAATATCATATTCTGATTCTGTTGTATTTCGTACCATATTCTGATTCTGTTTTATTTAGTATCATATTCTGATTCTGTTGTATTTTGTACCATATTCCGATTCTGTTTTATTTAATATCATATTCTGATTATTTCTTATTTCGTACCATATTCCGATTCTGTTGTATTTAGTACCATATTCCGATTCTGTTTTATTTAGTATCACATTCTGAATCTGTTTTTTTAGTATCATATTCTGCTTCTGTTGTATTTAGTACCATATACCAATTCCGTTTTATTTTGTATCATATTCTGATTCTATTGTCAGTATTTAGTACCATATTCCGATTCTGTTGTATTTAGTACCATTTTCCGATTCTGTTGTATTTAGTAGCATTTTCTGATTATGTTGTGAGTATTTAGTAGCATATTCCAATTCTGTTGTATTTAGTACCATATTCTGATTCTGTTGTATTAGTACCATATTCTGAGTGTGTTGTTTTTACTACCACATTCTGATTCTGTTGTATTTAGTTCCATTTTCCAATTCTATGGTGAACATTTAGTACCATATTCTGAATCTGTTGTATTTACTTCCATATTCTGATTATGTTGTATTTTGTACCATATTCTGATTCTGTTTTGTACCATATTCTGATTCTGTTTTATTAAATATCATATTCTGATTCTGTTGTATTTAGTACCATATTCTGATTCTGTTGTATTTACTACCATATTCTGATTCTGCTGTATTTTGTACCATATTCTGATTCTTTTGTGAGGTTTAAGTACCATATTCTGATTCTGTGGTGAGTATTTCGTGCCATATTCTGATTCTGTTGTATTTAGTACCATATTCTGAGTGTGTTGTTTTTACTACCATATTCTGATTCTGTTGTATTTACTACCATATTCTGATTCTGTTGTATTTTGTACCATATTCTGATTCTTTTGTGAGGTTTAAGTACCATATTCTGATTCTGTTGTGAGTATTTAGTACCATATTCTGATTCTGTTGTGAGTATTTATTCCCATATTCTGATTCTGTAGTGAGTAGTTAGTACCATTTTCTGATTCTGTTATCATTCGTACCATATTCCGCTTCTGTTGTATTTAGTACAGTATTCCAATTCTGTTGTATTTAGTACAGTATTCCAATTCTGTTGTATTTAGTACAATATTCCGATTCTGTTGTATTTAGTACCATATTCCGAATCTGTTGCATTTAGTATCATATTCTGATTCTGTTGTATTTTGTACCATATTCTGATTCTGTTTTGTACCATATTCTGATTCTGTTTTATTAAATATCATATTCTGATTCTGTTGTATTTCGTACCATATTCTGATTCTGTTTTATTTAGTATCATATTCTGATTCTGTTGTATTTTGTACCATATTCCGATTCTGTTTTATTTAATATCATATTCTGATTCTTTCTTATTTCGTACCATATTCCGATTCTGTTGTATTTAGTATCATATTGCGATTCTGTTGTGAATACTTAGAACCATATTCCGATTCTGTTGTATTTAGTATCATATTGCGATTCTGTTGTGAGTTCTTATTACCATATTCCGATTCGGTTGTATTTAATATCATATTCTAATTCTGTTATATTTTGTACCATTTTCCGATTCTGTCGTGAGTATTTAGTACCATATTCCGATTCTGTTGTGTTTAGTACCATAATCTGATTCTGCTTCATTTAGTACCATATTCTGTTTCTGTTGTATTTAGTACCATATTCTGATTCTGATGTATTTAGAATCTTATTCTGTTTCTGTTGTATTTAGTACCATATTCTGATTCTGATGTATTTAGTACCATAATCCGATTCTGTTGTATTTAGTACCATATTCTGATTCTGTAGTATTTAGTACCATATTCTGATTCTTTTGTATTTAATACCATATTCTGATCCTGTTGAGAGTATTTAGTACCATTTTCCGATTCTGTTGTGAGTATTTAGTACCATATTCCGATTCTGTTGTGGGTATTTATTACCATATTCTGATTCTATTGTGAGTTTCAAGTACCATATTCTATTCTGTTGTGGGTATTTAGTACAATATTCCAATTTTGTTGTATGAATAATATATTTCGATTCTTTTGTGTGTATTTATTACTATATTCCGATTCTGTTGTGAGTATTTAGTACCATATTCCGATTCTGTTGTGAGTATTTAGTACCATATTCCGATTCTGTTGTGAATATTTAGTACCGTAGTCTGATTCTGTTGTGAGTATTTAGTACCACATTCCGATTCTGCATGGGTAGTTAGTACCATATTCCGATTCTGTTGTGGATATTTAGTATCATATTCCGATTCTGTTGCATTTAGTACCATATTCTGATTCTGTTGCTCTTAATACTATATTCTGATATTGTTGTTGTTATTTATTAACATATTCCGATTCTGTTGCACAAGTGCCAGATTCCCATTCTGTCGTATTTACTACCATAATCAGATTCTGTATTGAGTATTTATATCACAATATTCCGATTCTGTTGTATTTATTATATTCCGATTCTGTTGTGAGAGTTTAGTATTATATTCCGATTCAGTTGTATTTAGTGTCATATTCCGATTCTGTTGTATTTAGGACCACAATCCGATTGCGTTGTGAGTATATAGTACCATAATCCGATTCTGTTGAATTTTGTACCATATTATGATCCTGTCATAAGCATTTCTTTCTGTATTCTAATTCTGTTCCATTGAGTAGAATATTCTGATTCTGTTGTGAATATTTAGTACTATGTTCCGACTCTGTTGTATTTAGTACCATATTCCAATTCTGTTATGAGTAAATACCACCATTTTCCAAATATGTTATATTCAGCACCATGATCCTATTCTGTTGTGCGTATTTATCACCATATTCTGATTCTGTTGTGAGTATTTAGTACCATATTCCGAATCTGTTGTATTCAGCACCATATTCCTATTCTGTTGTGAGTATTTAGTACCAAATTCCAATTCTGTTGTGGATATTTAGTACCATATTCCAATTCTGTTGTGGGTATTTATTACGATATTCCGATTCTGTTGTGAGTTTTAAGCACCGTATACCCTTCTGTTGTGGGTATTTAGTACAATATTCCAATTTTTTTGTATGCATAATATATCCTGATTCTATTGTGAGTATTTATTCCCAAATTCTGATTCTGTTGTGAGTATTTATTAACATAATCCGATTCTGTTGTGAGTATTTAGTACAATATTCTGATTCTGTTGTGGGTAGTTAGTACCATATTCTGATTCTGCCATGAGTATTTAGTACCATATTCCGATTCTGTCGTGGGTAGTTAGTACTATATTCCGATTCTGTTGTATTTAGTATCATATTCCGATTCTGTTTTATTTCGTATCATATTCTGATTCTGTTGTGAGTATTTAGTACCATATTCCGATTCTGTTGTATCTCGTACCAGATTCTGATTCTGTTGTGGGTATTTAGTAGCATATTCCGATTCTGTTGTGGGTATTTAGTACCAGATTCCAATTCTGTTGTGGGTATTTAGTACCATATTCTGATTATGTTGTGGGTATTTATTCCCATATTCTGATTCTGTTGTGAGTATTTAGTACCATATTCCGAATCTGTTGTATTCAGCACCATATTCAGATTCTGTCGTGGGTATTTTTCACCATATTCCGATTCTGTTGTGAGGATTTAGTACTATATTCTGATTCTGCTGTATTTAGTACCATATTCCGATTCTGTTGTGAGTTCTTATTACCATAGTTCGATTCTGTTGTGTTTAGTACCGTATTCTGATTCTGTTGTATTTCATTACATATTCCGATTCTTTGGTATTTAATACCATATTCTGATTCTGTTGTGAGTATTTAGTACCATTTTCCGATCCTGTTCTGAATATTTAGTACCATATTCCGATTCTGTTGTATTTAGTATCATATTCCGATTCTGTCGTGAGTATTTCGTACTATATTCTGATTCTGCTGTATTTAGTACCATATTCCGATTCTGTTGTGAGTAATTATTACCATATTCCGATTCGGTTGTATTTAGTATCATATTCCGATTCTATTGTATTTTGTACCATTTTCCGATTCTGTTGTGCGTATTTAGTAATATATTCCGATTCTATTCTGTTTAGTACCGTATTCTGATTCTGTTTTATTTAGTACCATATTCTGATTCTGTTGTATTTAGTACCATTTTCTGATTCTGTTGTATTTAGTACCATATTCTAATTCTGTTGTATTTAATAGCATATTCTGATTCTGTTGTATTTAATATCATAATCTGATTCTTTTGTATTTAATGCCATATTCTGATTCTGTGGTGAGTATTTAGTACCATTTTCTGATTCTACTGTCAGTATTTAGCACCATATTCCGATTCTGTTGTATTTAGTACCATATTCTGAGTCTGTTGTATTTAGTATCATATTCTGATTCTGTTGTGAGTATTTAGGATCATTTTCTGATTTTGTTGTATTTAGTTTCATTTTCCGATTCTATGGTGAACATTTAGTACCATATTCTGAATCTGTTGCATTTATTACCATATTCTGATTCTGTTGTATTTTGTACCAATTTCTGATTCTGTGCTATTTAATTTCATATTCTGATTCTTTTGTACTTAGTACTATATTCTGATTCTGTTGTGAGTATTTAGTACTATATTCTGATTGTATTGTGAGTATTTACTACCATATTCTGATTCTGCTGTAATTAATATTATATTCTGATTCTGTTGAGAGTATTTAGTACCATTTTGCGATTCTGTTGTATTTAGTACCATTTTCCAATTCTGCTGTGTTGTGCACCATATTCTGATTCTGTTTTATTTAATGTCATATTCTGATTCTGTTGTGAGTATTTAGTTCCATATTCTGATCCTGTTGTGAGTATTTAGTACCATATTCTGATTCTGCTATATTTAGTACCATATTCTGATTCTGCTATATTTAGTACCATATTCTGATTCTGTTGTATTTAGTACCATATTCAGATTCTGTTTTATTTAATATCATATTCTGATTCTTTCGTATTTAGTAACATATTCTGATTCTGTTGTATTTAGTACCATTTTCCAAGTCTGTTGTATTTTGTACCATATTGCGATTCTGTTTTATTTAATATCATATTCTGATTCTTTTTTATTTAATGCCACATTCTGATTTTGTTTTATTTCGTATCATATTCTGATTCTATTATCAGTATTTAGGACCATATTGCAATTCTGTTTTATTTCGTATCATATTCTGATTCTATTGTCAGTATTTAGTACCATATTGCGATTCTATTGTATTAGTACTATATTCTGATTCTTTTGTACTTAGAACTATATTCTGATTCTGTTGAGTATTTAGTACAATATTCTGATTCTGTTGCATTTTGTACCATATTCTGATTCTGTTGTATTTTGTACCATTTTCTGATTCTGTTTTATTTAATGTCATATTCTGATTCTTTTGTATTTAGTGCCGCATTCCGATTTTGTTTTATTTCGTATCATATTCTGTTTCTATTGTCAGTATTTAGTACCATTTTCTGATTCGGTTGTATTTTGTACCATATTCTGATTCTTTAGTGAGGTTTTAGTACCATATTCCAATTCTGTTGTATTTAGTACCATATTCAGATTCTGTTGTGAGTATTTAGTACTATATTCCGATTCTGTTGTTTTTAGTACCTTATTCCGATTCTGTTGCATTTAGTACCATATTCCGAATCTGTTTTATTTTGTATCATATTCTGATTCTATTGTCAGTATTTAGTACAATATTCCGCTTCTGTTGTATATAGTACCATTTTCCGATTCTGTTGTATTTAGCAACATTTTCCGATTCTGTTGTGAGTATTTATTACTATATTCCGATTTTGTTGTTTTTAGTACCTTATTCCGATTCTGTTGCATTTAGTACCATATTCCGAATCTGTTTTATTTCGTATCATATTCTGATTCTGTTGTCAGTATTTAGTACAATATTCCGATTCTGTTGTATTTAGTACCATTTTCCGATTCTGTTGTATTTAGCACCATTTTCCGATTCTGTTGTGAGTATTTAGTACCATATTCCGATTATGTTGTGAATATTTTGTACTACATTCTGATTCTGCTGTATTTAGTACCATATTCCGATTCTGTTGTGTTTAGTAGCGTATTCTGATTCTGTTGTATTAAATAGCATATCCTGAATCTTTTGTATTTAATATCATATTCTGATTCTTTTGTATTTAATATCATATTCTGATTCTGTTGTGAGTATTTAGTGCCATTTTTCGATTCTACTGTCAGTATTTAGTGGCATATTCCGATTCTGCTGTATTTAGTATCATATTCTGATTCTGTTGCATTTAGTACCATATTCTGATTCTGTTGTGAGTATTTAGTACCATTTTCCGATTCTACTGTCAGTATTTAGAACCATTTTCCGATTCTGTTGTATTTAGTACCATATTCTGGTTCTGTTGTATTTTGTACCATATTCTGATTCTGTTGTGAGTATTTAGTATCATTTTCCGATTTTGTTGTATTTAGTTCCATTTTCCGATTCTATGGTGAACATTTAGTACCATTTTCCGATTCTGCTTTGTGAGTATTTAGTACCATATTCCGATTCTTTTGTGTTTAGTACCATATTCTGATTCTGTTGTATTTAATAGCATATTCTGATTCTGTTGTATTTAATATCATATTCCGATTCTTTTGTATTTAATACCATATTCGGATTCTGTTGTGAGTATTTAGTACCATTTTCCGATTCTACTGTCAGTATTTAGTATCATATCCGATTCTGTTGTATTTAGTACCATATTCTGATTCTGTTGTATTTAGTATCATATTCTGATTCTGTTGTATTTTGTACCATATTCTGATTCTGTTGTGAGTATTTAGTATCATTTTCCGATTTTGTTGTCTTTAGTTCCATTTTCCGATTCTATGGTGAACATTTAGTACCATTTTCCGATTCTGTTGTGAGTATTTTGTACCATATTCTGATTCTGTTGTATTTTGTACCATTTTCTGATTCATATTCTGATTCTTTTGTATTTAGTGCCACATTCCGATTTTGTTTTATTTCGTATCATATTCTGTTTCTATTTTCAGTATTTAGTACCATTTTCTGATTCGGTTGTATTTTGTACCATATTCTGATTCTTTAGTGAGGTTTTAGTACCATATTCCAATTCTGTTGTATTTAGTACCATATTCAGATTCTGTATTGAGTATTTAGTACAATATTCCAATTCTGTTTTATTTATTACCATTTTCCGATTCTGTTGTGAGTATTTAGTACCATATTCCGATTCTGTTGTATTTAGTACCAGATTCTGATTCTGTTGTGGGTATTTAGTAGCATATTCCGATTCTGTTGTGGGTATTTAGTACCAGATTCCAATTCTGTTGTGGGTATTTAGTACCATATTCCGATTATGTTGTGGGTATTTATTCCCATATTCTGATTCTGTTGTGAGTATTTAGTACCATATTCCGATTCTGTGGTGAGTATTTAGTACCATATTCTGATTCTGTGGTGAGTATTTAGTACTATATTCCGTTTCTGTTGTATTTAGTACCTTATTCCAAATCTGTTGTATTCAGCACCATAATCCGATTCTGTTGTGGGTATTTATAACCATATTCTGATTCTGTTGTGGGTATTTAGTACCATATTCTGATTCTGTTATATTTAATACCATATTCTGATTCTGTTTTATTTACTACCATGTTCTGATTCTGTTGTATTTAGCATCATATTCCGATTCTGTTGTGAGTATTTAGTACTATATTCCGAATCGGTTGTATTTAGTACCATATTCCGATTGTGTTGTGTGTAATTAGTACCATATTTTGAATCTGTTGTATTTTGTACCACATTCCAATTCCGTTGTGATTATTTAGTACCATAATCCGATTCTGTTGAATTTTGTACCATATTATGATCTTGTCATAAGCATTTGTTTCTGTATTCTGATTCTGTTCCATTTAGTAGAATATTCCGATTCTGTTGTGAGTATATATCACCAGATTCTGATTCTGTTGTGGGTATTTAGTAGCATATTCTGATTCTGTTGTGGGTATTTAGTACCAGATTCCGATTCTGTTGTGGGTATTTAGTACCATATTCCGAATCTGTTGTATTCAGCACCATATTCAGATTCTGTCGTGGGTATTTTTCACCATATTCCGATTCTGTTGTGAGGATTTAGTACTATATTCTGATTCTGCTGTATTTAGTACCATATTCCGATTCTGTTGTGAGTTCTTATTACCATAGTTCGATTCTGTTGTGTTTAGTACCGTATTCTGATTCTGTTGTATTTCATTACATATTCCGATTCTTTGGTATTTAATACCATATTCTGATTCTGTTGTGAGTATTTAGTACCATTTTCCGATCCTGTTCTGAATATTTAGTACCATATTCCGATCCTGTTGTATTTAGTATCATATTCCGATTCTGTCGTGAGTATTTCGTACTATATTCTGATTCTGCTGTATTTAGTACCATATTCCGATTCTGCTGTGAGTAATTATTACCATATTGCGATTCGGTTGTATTTAGTATCATATTCCGATTCTATTGTATTTTGTACCATTTTCCGATTCTGTTGTGCGTATTTAGTAATATATTCCGATTCTTTTCTGTTTAGTACCGTATTCTGATTCTGTTTTATTTAGTACCATATTCTGATTCTGTTGTATTTAGTACCATTTTCTGATTCTGTTGTATTTAGTACCATATTCTAATTCTGTTGTATTTAATAGCATATTCTGATTCTGTTGTATTTAATATCATAATCTGATTCTTTTGTATTTAATGCCATATTCTGATTCTGTGGTGAGTATTTAGTACCATTTTCTGATTCTACTGTCAGTATTTAGCACCATATTCCGATCCTGTTGTATTTAGTACCATATTCTGATTCTGTTGCATTTAGTACCATATTCTGATTCTGTTGCATTTAGTACAATATTCTGATTCTGTTGTGAGTATTTAGTACCATTTTCTGATTCTACTGTCAGTATTTAGCACCATATTCCGATTCTGTTGTATTTAGTACCATATTCTGATTCTGTTGTATTTTTAGTAACATATTCCGATTTTGTTGTATTTAGTACCATATTCTGAGTCTGTTGTATTTCGTATCATATTCTGATTCTGTTGTGAGTATTTAGGATCATTTTCTGATTTTGTTGTATTTAGTTTCATTTTCTGATTCTATGGTGAACATTTAGTACCATATTCTGAATCTGTTGCATTTATTACCATATTCTGATTCTGTTGTATTTTGTACCATTTTCTGATTCTGTGCTATTTAAATTCATATTCTGATTCTTTTGTACTTAGTACTATATTCTGATTCTGTTGTGAGTATTTAGTACTATATTCTGATTGTATTCTGAGTATTTACTACCATATTCTGATTGTATTCTGAGTATTTACTACCATATTCTGATTCTGTTGTAATTAATATTATATTCTGATTCTGTTGAGAGTATTTAGTACCATTTTGCGATTCTGTTGTATTTAGTACCATTTTCCAATTCTGCTGTGTTGTGTACCATATTCTGATTCTGTTTTATTTAATGTCATATTCTGATTCTGTTGTGAGTATTTAGTTCCATATTCTGATCCTGTTGTGAGTATTTAGTACCATATTCTGATTCTGCTATATTTAGTACCATATTCTGATTCTGTTGTATTTAGAACCATATTCTGATTCTGTTTTATTTAGTATCATATTCTGATTCTGTTGCACTTTAGTACCATATTCCGATTCTGCTTTATTAATATCATATTCCGATTCATTTGTGAGGTTTTAGTACCATATTGTGATTCTGTGGTGAGTATTTAGTATCATATTCTGATTCTGTGGTAAGTATTTAGTATCATATTCTGATTCTGTTGTGAGTATTTAGTACCATTTTCTGATTCTGTTGTATTAGTACCATATTCTGATTCTGTTGTATTTAGTACCATATGCCGATTCTGTTGTATTTAGTACCATATTCCGATTCTGTTGTGTTCGTACCATATTCTGATTCTATTGTATTTAGTACCATATTCGGATTGTGTTGTATTTAGTACCATATTCTGACTCTGCTATATTTAGTACCATATTCTGATTCTGTTGTATTGTGTACCATATTCCGGTTCTGTTTTATTTAATACATAATCTGATTCTTTCGTATTTAGTAACATATTCTGATTCTGTTGTGAGTATTTAGTACCATTTTTCCAAGTCTGTTGTATTTGGACCATATTCCGATTCTGTTTTATTTAATATCATATTATGATTCTTTTTTATTTAGTGCCACATTCTGAAATTGTTTTATTTCGTATCATATTCTGATTCTATTGTCAGTATTTAGTACCGTATTTCAATTCTGTTTTATTTCGTATCATATTCTGATTCTATTGTCAGTATTTAGTACCATATTCCGATTCTGTTGTATTTAGTATCATATTCCGATTCTATTGTATTTTGTACCATTTTCCGATTCTGTTGTGCGTATTTAGTAATATATTCCAATTCTATTCTGTTTAGTACCGTATTCTGATTCTGTTTTATTTAGTACCATATTCTGATTCTGTTGTATTTAGTACCATATTCCGATTCTGTTGTATTTAGTACCATATTCCGATTCTGTTGTATTTAGTACCATATTCCGATTCTGTTGTGGGTATTTAGTACCAGATTCCAATTCTGTTGTGGGTATTTAGTACCATATTCCGATTATGTTGTGGGTATTTATTCCCATATTCTGATTCTGTTGTGAGTATTTAGTACCATATTCCGATTCTGTGGTGAGTATTTAGTACCATATTCTGATTCTGTGGTGAGTATTTAGTACTATATTCCGTTTCTGTTGTATTTAGTACCTTATTCCAAATCTGTTGTATTCAGCACCATAATCCGATTCTGTTGTGGGTATTTATAACCATATTCTGATTCTGTTGTGGGTATTTAGTACCATATTCTGATTCTGTTATATTTAATACCATATTCTGATTCTGTTTTATTTACTACCATATTCCGATTCTGTTGTATTTAGTACCATATTCCGATTCTGTTGTATTTAGCTCCATATTCTGATTCTGTTGTGAATATTTAGTACCATTTTCTGATTCTGTTGTATTTAGTACCATATTCTGATTCTGTTGTATTTACTACCATATTCTGGTTCTTTTGTATTTCGCTCCATATTCTGATTCTGTTGTGAGTATTTGGTACCTTATTCCGATTCTGTTGTATTTACTACCATATTCTGATTCTGTGGTGAGTATTTTGTACCTTATTCCGATTCTGTTGTATTTACTACCATATTCTGATTCTGTTGTATATACTACCATATTTTGGTTCTTTTGTATTTAGCTCCATATTCTGATTCTGTGGTGCGCATTTAGTACCATTTTCTGATTCTGTTGTATTTAGTACTTTATTCCAATTCTGTTGTATTTAGTACCATTTTCCAATTCTTTTGTGAGGTTTCAGTACCATATTCTGATTCTGTTGTGAGTATTTAGTGCCATATTCTGATTCTGTGATGAGTATTTAGTACCATTTTCTGATTCTGTTGAATTTAATACCTTATTCCGATTCTGTTTTATTTAACATCATATTCTGGTTCTTTTGTATTTAGCTCCATATTCTGATTCTGTCATGAGTATTTAGTATCTTTTTCCAATTCTGTTGCATTTAGTTCCATTTTTCGATTCTATGGTGAACATTTAGTACCATATTCTGAATCTGTTGTATTTACTACCATATTCAGATTCTGTTCTATTTTGTACCACATTCCCATTCCGTTGTGAGGACCATATTCTGATTCTGTTGTGAGCATTTAGTACCGTGTTCCGATTCTGTTGTGTTTAGTGCCATATTCTGATTCTGTTGTGAGTATTTAGTACCATTTTCCGATTCTGTTGTGTTTTGTACCATATTCCGATTCTTTTGTGAGGTTTTAGTACCATATTCCAATTCTGTTGTATTTAGAACCATATTCTGATTCTGTTGTATTTTGTACCATATTCTGATTCTGTTGTGAGTATTTAGTACCATTTTCCGATTCTACTGTCAGTATTTAGTACCATATTCCGATTCTGTTGTATTTATTACTTATTCTGATTCTGTTGTATTTTGTACAATATTCTGATTTTGTGGTATTTAGTACCATATTCCGATCCTGTTTTATTTAGTATCATATTCTGATTCTGTAGTATTTAGTACCATATTCTGATTCTTTTGTATTTAATACCATATTCTGATTCTGTTGAGAGTATTTAGTACCATTTTCCGATTCTGTTGTGAGTATTTAGTACCATATTCCGATTCTGTTGTATTTAGTAGAATATTCTGATTCTGTTGTGAATATTTAGAAGCATATTCTGATTCTGTTGTGCGTATTTAGTACTATATTCCAATTCTGTTGTATTTAGCACCATATTCTGATTCTGTTGTGGGTATTGAGTACCATATTCCCATTCGGTTTTGGATATTTTTTACCATATTCCGATTCTGTTGTATTAGTACCATATTCTGATTCTGTTTCATTTAGTATGATATACTGATTCTGCTGTATTTACTACCATATTCTGATTCTTTTGTATTTAGCTCCATATTCTGATTCTGTTGTGAGTATATAGTGCCATATTCCGATTCTGTTCCATTTAGTACCAGATTCCGATTCTGTTGTGGGTATTTACTACCATATTCCAATTTTGTTGTGGGTATTTATTCCCATATTCCGATTCTGTTGTGAGTATTTAGTACAGTAGTCTGATTCTGTTGTATTTTGTACCATATTCCAATTCTGTTCTGAATACTTAGTACCACAATCTGCTTCTGTTGTGCATGTTTAATATAATATTCCGATTCTGTTGTATTTAGTACCGTATTCCTTTTCTGTTGTGAATATTTAGTACCATAGTCTGATTCTGTTATGTGTATTTTGTAGAATATTCCGCTTCTGATGTTTTTAGAACCATATTCCGATTCTGTTGTGGGTAATTAGTACCACAATCTGATTCTGTTGAATTTTGTAGCATATTATGATCCTGTCGTAAGCATTTGTTTCCGTTATTCTGATTCTGTTCCATTTAGTAGAATATTCTGATTCTGTTGTGAGTATTTAGTACCATATTCTGATTCTGTGTTGAGTATTTAGTACTATATTCCGTTTCTTTTGTATTTAGTACCTTATTCCAAATCTGTTGTATTAAGCACCATAATCCGATTCTGTTGTGGGTATTTATCGCCATATTCCGATTCTGTTGTAAGGATTTAGTACCATATTCCATTTCTGTTGTATTTAGTACCATATTCCGAATCTGTTGTGAGTATTTAGTACCATATTCCAATTCTGTTGTATTTAGTACCATATTCCGATTCAGTTTTATTTCGTATCATATTCTGATTCTATTGTCAGTATTTAGTACCATATTCCGTTTCTGTTGTATTTAGTACCATATTCTGATTCTGTTGTATTTAGTACCACATTCTGAATCTGTTATATTTAATACCATATTCTGATTGTGTTTTATTTAGTACCATGTTCTGATTCTGTTGTATTTAGCATCATATTCTGATTCTGTTGTGAGTATTTAGTACCATATTCCGATTCTGTTGTATTTAGTACCATATTCCGAATCAGTTGTATTTAGTACCATATTCCGATTGTGTTGTGTGTAATTAGTAGCATATTCTGAATCTGTTGTATTTTGTACCACATTCCAATTCCGTTGTGAGTATTTAGTACCATAATCCGATTTTGTTGAATTTTGTACCACATTATGATCTTGTCATAAGCATCGTTTCTGTGTTCTGATTCTGTTCCATTTAGTAGAATATTCCGATTCTTTTGTGAATATTTAGTTCCATATTCTGATTCTGTTGTGAGTATTTAGTACCATATTCTGAATCTGTTGTATTCAGCACCATATTCTGATTCTGTCGTGGATATTTTTAACCATATTCCAATTCTGTTGTGAGGATTTAGTACTATATGCTGATTCTGTTGTGAGTTCTTATTACCATATTCCGATTCTGTTGTGTTTAGTACCGTATTCTGATTCTGTTGTATTTCATTACATATTCTGATTCTTTTGTATTTAATACCATATTCTGATTCTGTTGTGAGTATTTAGTACCATTTTCCGAACCTGTTCTGAATATTTAGTACCATATTCCGATTCTGTTGTATTTTGTATCATATTCCGATTCTGTTGTGAATATTTTGTACTACATTCTGATTCTGCTGTATTTAGTACCATATTCCGATTCTGTTGTGAGTACTTATTAACATATTCCGATTCGGTTGTATTTAGTACCATATTCCGATTCTGTTGTGTTTAGTAGCGTATTCTGATTCTGTTTTATTTAGTACCATATTCTGATTCTTTTGTATTTAGTACCATATTCTGATTCTGTTGTATTTAGTACCATATTCTGATTCTGTTGTATTTAGTACCATATTCTGATTCTGTTGTATTTAATAGCATATTCTGAATCTTTTGTATTTAATATCATATTCTGATTCTGTTGCATTTAGTACCATATTCTGATTCTGTTGTGAGTATTTAGTACCATTTTCCGATTCTTCTGTCAGTATTTAGAACCATTTTCCAATTCTGTTGTATTTAGTACCATATTCTGGTTCTGTTGTATTTAGTATCATATTCTGATTCTGTTGTATTTTGTACCATATTCTGATTCTGTTGTGAGTATTTAGTATCATTTTCCGATTTTGTTGTATTTAGTTCCATTTTCCGATTTTGTTGTATTTAGTTCCATTTTCCGATTCTATGGTGAACATTTAGTACCATTTTCCGATTCTGTTTTGAGTATTTAGTACCATATTCTGATTCTTTTGTGTTTAGTACCGTATTCTGATTCTGTTGCATTTAATAGCATATTCTGATTCTGTTGTAATTAATATCATATTCCGATTCTTTTGTATTTAATACCATATTCTGATTCTGTTGTGAGTATTTAGTACCATTTTCCGAACCTGTTGTGAATATTTAGTACCATATTCCGATTCTGTTGTATTTTGTATCATATTCCGATTCTGTTGTGAATATTTTGTACTACATTCTGATTCTGCTGTATTTAGTACCATATTCCGATTCTGTTGTGTTTAGTAGCGTATTCTGATTCTGTTGTATTTAATAGCATATCCTGAATCTTTTGTATTTAATATCATATTCTGATTCTTTTGTATTTAATATCATATTCTGATTCTGTTGTGAGTATTTAGTGCCATTTTCCGATTCTACTGTCAGTATTTAGTGGCATATTCCGATTCTGCTGTATTTAGTATCATATTCTGATTCTGTTGCATTTAGTACCATATTCTGATTCTGTTGTGAGTATTTAGTACCATTTTCCGATTCTACTGTCAGTATTTAGAACCATTTTCCGATTCTGTTGTATTTAGTACCGTATTCTGATTCTGTTGTATTTAATAGCATATTCTGATTCTGTTGTATTTAATATTATATTCCGATTCTTTTGTATTTAATACCATATTCTGATTCTGTTGTGAGTATTTAGTACCATTTTCCGATTCTACTGTCAGTATTTAGTATCATATCCGATTCTGTTGTATTTAGTACCATATTCTGATTCTGTTGTATTTAGTATCATATTCTGATTCTGTTGTATTTTGTACCATATTCTGATTCTGTTGTGAGTATTTAGTATCATTTTCCGATTTTGTTGTCTTTAGTTCCATTTTCCGATTCTATGGTGAACATTTAGTACCATTTTCCGATTCTGTTGTGAGTATTTTGTACCATATTCTGATTCTGTTGTATTTTGTACCATTTTCTGATTCATATTCTGATTCTTTTGTATTTAGTGCCACATTCCGATTTTGTTTTATTTCGTATCATATTCTGTTTCTATTTTCAGTATTTAGTACCATTTTCTGATTCGGTTGTATTTTGTACCATATTCTGATTCTTTAGTGAGGTTTTAGTACCATATTCCAATTCTGTTGTATTTAGTACCATATTCAGATTCTGTATTGAGTATTTAGTACAATATTCCAATTCTGTTTTATTTATTACCATTTTCCGATTCTGTTGTGAGTATTTAGTACCATATTCCGATTCTGTTGTATTTAGTACCAGATTCTGATTCTGTTGTGGGTATTTAGTAGCATATTCCGATTCTGTTGTGGGTATTTAGTACCATATTCCGATTATGTTGTGGGTATTTATTCCCATATTCTGATTCTGTTGTGAGTATGTAGTACCATATTCCGATTCTGTTGTGAGTATTTAGTACTATATTCCGTTTCTGTTGTATTTAGTACCTTATTCCAAATCTGTTGTATTCAGCACCATAATCCGATTCTGTTGTGGGTATTTATAACCATATTCCGATTCTGTTGTGGGTATTTAGTACCATATTCTGATTCTGTTATATTTAATACCATATTCTGATTCTGTTTTATTTACTACCATGTTCTGATTCTGTTGTATTTAGCATC
Organism: Somniosus microcephalus; assembly: GCF_052327205.1. Taxonomy (NCBI): domain Eukaryota; kingdom Metazoa; phylum Chordata; class Chondrichthyes; order Squaliformes; family Somniosidae; genus Somniosus; species Somniosus microcephalus. The sequence continues at coordinate 164,877,774 of NC_140999.1, read as the reverse complement.
ATATTCCGATTCTGTTGTGAGTATTTAGTACGATATTCCGAATCGGTTGTATTTAGTACCATATTCCGATTGTGTTGTGTGTAATTAGTACCATATTTTGAATCTGTTGTATTTTGTACCACATTCCAATTCCGTTGTGATTATTTAGTACCATAATCCGATTCTGTTGAATTTTGTACCATATTATGATCTTGTCATAAGCATTTGTTTCTGTATTCTGATTCTGTTCCATTTAGTAGAATATTCCGATTCTGTTGTGAGTATACATCACCATATTCTGATTCTGTTGTGAGTATTTAGTACCATATTCTGATTCTGTTGTATCTAGTACCAGATTCTGATTCTGTTGTGGGTATTTAGTAGCCTATTCCGATTCTGTTGTGGGTATTAAGTACCAGATTCCGATTCTGTTGTGGGTATTTAGTACCATATTCCGATTATGTTATGGGTATTTATTCCCATTTTCTGATTCTGTTGTGAGTATTTAGTACCATATTCCGAATCTGTTGTATTCAGCACCATATTCAGATTCTGTCGTGGGTATTTTTCACCATATTCCGATTCTGTTGTGAGGATTTAGTACTATATTCTGATTCTGCTGTATTTAGTACCATATTCCGATTCTGTTGTGAGTTCTTATTACCATAGTTCGATTCTGTTGTGTTTAGTACCGTATTCTGATTCTGTTGTATTTCATTACATATTCCGATTCTTTAGTATTTAATACCATATTCTGATTCTGTTGTGAGTATTTAGTACCATTTTCCGAACCTGTTGTGAATATTTAGTACCATATTCCGATTCTGTTGTATTTTGTATCATATTCCGATTCTGTTGTGAATATTTTGTACTACATTCTGATTCTGCTGTATTTAGTACCATATTCCGATTCGGTTGTATTTAGTACCATATTCCGATTCTGTTGTGTTTAGTAGCGTATTCTGATTCTGTTTTATTTAGTACCATATTCTGATTCTGTTGTATTTAGTACCATATTCTGATTCTGTTGTATTTAGTACCATATTCTGATTCTGTTGTATTTAGTACCATATTCTGATTCTGTTGTATTTAATAGCATATTCTGAATCTTTTGTATTTAATATCATATTCTGATTCTTTTGTATTTAATATCATATTCTGATTCTGTAGTGAGTATTTAGTGCCATTTTCCGATTCTACTGTCAGTATTTAGTGGCATATTCTGATTCTGTTGTATTTAGTATCATATTCCGATTCTGCTGTATTTAGTATCATATTCTGATTCTGTTGCATTTCGTACCATATTCTGATTTTTTTGTGAGTATTTAGTACCATTTTCCGATTCTACTGTCAGTATTTAGAACCATTTTCTGATTCTGTTGTATTTAGTACCATATTCTGATTCTGTTGTATTTTGTACCATATTCTGATTCTGTTGTGAGTATTTAGTATCATTTTCCGACTTTGTTGTCTTTAGTTCCATTTTCCGATTCTATGGTGAGCATTTAGTACCATTTTCTGATTCTGTTGTGAGTATTTAGTACCATATTCCGATTCTTTTGTGTTTAGTACCGTATTCAGATTCTGTTTTATTTAGTACCAGATTCTGAATCTGTTGTATTTGTTACCATATTCTGATTCTGCTTTATTTTGTACCATTTTCCGATTCTGTGCTATTCAATATCATATTCTGATTCTTTTGTACTTAGTACTATATTCTGATTCTGTTGTGAGTATTTAGTACTATATTCTGATTCTGTTGCGAGTATTTTGTACCATATTCTGATTCTGTTGTGGGTATTTAGTACCATTTTGCGATTCTGTTGTATTTAGTACCATTTTCCGATTCTGTTGTATTGTGTACCAAATCCCGATTCTGTTTTATTTAATATCATATTCTAGTTCTTTTGTATTTAGTGCCGCATTCTGATTTTGTTTTATTTCGTATCATATTCTGATTCTATTGTCAGTATTTAGTACCATATTCCAATTCTGTTTTATTTCGTCTCATATTCTGATTCTATTGTGAGTATTTAGTACCATATTCCGATTCTGTTGTATTTAGTGCCATATTCTGATTCTGTTGTATTTAGTACCATATTCCAATTCTGTTGTATTTAGTACCATTTTCTGATTCTGTTGTATTTAGTACCATATTCCAATTCTCTTGTATTTAGTACCATATTCCGATTCTGTTGTATTAATGCCATATTCCGATTCTGTTGTATTTAGTGCCATATTCCGATTCTGTTGTATTAGTACCATATTCTGAGTGTGTTGTTTTTAGTACCATATTCTGATTCTGTTGTAATTCGTACCATATTCTGATTCTGTTTTATTTAGTATCATATTCTGATTCTGTTTTATTTAGTATCATATTCTGATTCTGTTGTATTTTGTACCATATTCCGATTCTGTTTTATTTAATACCATATTCTGATTCATTCGTATTTAGTAACATATTCTGATTCTTTTGTGAGTACTTAGTACCGTGTTCCCATTCTGTGGTGAGCATTTAGTACCATATTCTGATTCTGTCGTGGGTTTTTAGTACCATATTCTGATTCTGTTTTATCTAGTACCATATTCCGATCCTGTTGTGAATAGTTAGTACCATAATCTGATTCTGTTGTATTTAGTATCATATTCCGATTTTGTTGTGTTTAGTAGAATATTATGATTCTGTCGTGAATATTCAGTAGCATATTCCGATTCTGTCGTGAATATTCAGTAGCATATTCCGATTCTGTTGTGAGTATTTAGTACTATATTCCAATTCTTTTGTATTTAGTACCATATTCCGAATCTGTTGTGAGCGTTTAGTACTATATTCCAATTCTGTTGTATTTCGTACCATATTCCGTTTCTGTTGTATTTAGTACCATTTTCCGATTCTGTTGTATTTAGCACCATTTTCTGATTCTGTTGTGAGAATTTAGTACCATATTCCGATTAAGTTTTATTTAGTATGATATTCTGATTCTGTTGTATTTAGTACCACATTCTGATTCTGTTATATTTAATAACTTATTCTGATTCTGTTTTATTTAGTACCATGTTCTGATTCTGTTGTATTTAGTATCATATTCTGATTCTGTTGTGAGTATTTAGTACCATATTCCGATTCTGTTGTATTTAGTACCATATTCCAATTGTGTTGTGTGTAATTGGTACCATATTCTGAATCTGTTGAATTTTGTACCATATTATGATCTTGTCACAAGCATTTTTTCTGTGTTCTGATTCTGTTCCATTTAGTAGAATATTCCGATTCTGTTGTGAGTATTTATCACCATATTCTGATTCCGTTGTGAGTATTTAGTACCATATTCCGAATCTGTTGCATTCAGCACCATATTCTGATTCTGTCGTGGGTATTTTTAACCATATTCCAATTCTGTTGTGAGGATTTAGTACTATATTCTAATACTGCTGTATTCAGTACCATATTCCGATTCTGTCGTGAGTTCTTATTACCATATTCCAATTCTGTTGTGTTTAGTACCGTATTCTGATTCTGTAGTATTTCATTTCATATTCCGATTCTTTTGTATTTAATACCATATTCTGATTCTGTCGTGAGTATTTAGTACCATTTTCCGATCCTGTTGTGAATATTTAGTACCATATTCCGATTCTGTTGTATTTTGTACCATATTCCGATTCTTTTGTGAGGTTTAAGTACCATATTCTGATTCTGATGTGAGTATTTAGTACCATATTCTAATTCTGTGGTGAGCATTTAGTACCATATTCTGATTCTGTCGTGGGTATTTAGTACCATATTCTGATTCTGTTTTATTTAGTACCATATTCCGATTCTGTTGTGAGTATTTAGTACCATTTTCTGATTCTGTTGTATCTAGTACCATTTTCCGATTATGTTGTGAGTATTTAGTACCATATTCCAATTCTCTTGTATTTAGAACCATATTCCGATTCTGTAGTATTTAGTGCCATATTCCGATTCTGTTGTGAGTATTTAGTACCATATTCTGATTCTGATTTATTTAGTACCATATTCCAATTCTTTTGTATTTAGTACCATATTCCGATTCTGTTGTATTTAGTATCATATTGCGATTCTGTTGTAATTTCTTATTACCATATTCCGAGTCGGCTGTAGTCAGTACCATATTCCAATTCTGTTGTATTTAGTACCATATTCCGATCCTGTTGTGAATAGTTAGTACCATAATCTGATTCTGTTGTATTTAGTATCATATTCCGATTCTGTTGTGTTTAGTAGAATATTATGATTCTGTCGTGAATATTCAGTAGCATATTCCGATTCTGTCGTGAATATTCAGTAGCATATTCCGATTCTGTTGTGAGTATTTAGTACTATATTCCAATTCTTTTGTATTTAGTACCATATTCCGAATCTGTTGTGAGCGTTTAGTACTATATTCCGATTCTATTGTATTTAGTACCATATTCCGATTCTGTTTTATCTCGTACATATTCTGATTCTATTGTCAGTATTTCGTACCATATTCCGTTTCTGTTGTATTTAGTACCATTTTCCGATTCTGTTGTACTTAGCACGATTTTCCGATTCTGTTGTGAGAATTTAGTGCCATATTCCGATTCTGTTGTATTTAGTACCATATTCCGATTATGTTTTATTTAGTATAATATTCTGATTCTGTTGTATTTAGTACCACATTCTGATTCTGTTATATTTAATAACATATTCTGATTCTGTATTATTTAGTACCATGTTCTGATTCTGTTGTATTTAGCATCATATTCTGATTCTGTTGTGATTATTTAGTACCATATTCCGATTCTGTTGTGAGTATTTAGTACCATTTTCTGATTCTGTTGTATTTAGTACCATTTTCCGATTATGTTGTGAGTATTTAGTACCATATTCCAATCCTCTTGTATTTAGTACCATATCCCGATGCTGTTGTATTTTGTACCATATTCCAATTCTTTTGTGAGGTTTAAGTACCATATTCTGGTTCCAATGTGAGTATTTAGTACCACATTCTGATTCTGTGGTGAGCATTTAGTACCATATTCTGATTCTGTCGTGGGTATTTCATACCATATTCTGATTCTGTTTTATTTAGTACCATATTCCAATTCTGTTGTATTTAGTATCATATTGCGATTCTGTTGTGAATAGTTAGTACCATAATCTGATTCTATTGTATTTAGTATCATATTGCGATTCTGTTGTAATTTCTTATTACCATATTCCAATTCGGCTGTAGTCAGTACCATATTCCAATTCTGTTGTATTTAGTGCCATATTTCGATCCTGTTGTGAATAGTTAGTACCATAATCTGATTCTATTGTATTTAGTATCATATTCCGATTCTGTTGTGAGTATTTAGTACTATATTCTGATTCTGTTGTAATTAGTACCATGTTCCGATTCTGTTATGAGTACTTATTACCATAATCTGATTCTGTTGTATTTAGTACCATATTCTGATTCTGTTTTATTTAGTATCATATTCTGATTCTGTAGTATTTAGTACCATATTCTGATTCTGTTGTATTAGTACCATATTCTGAGTGTGTTCTTTTTAGTACCATATTCTGATTGTGTTGTATTTACTACCATATTCTGATTCTGTTGTGAGTATTTAGTACTATATTCTGATTCTGCTGTATTTAGTACCATATTCCGATTCTGTTGTGAGTACTTACTACCATATTCCGATTCGGTTGTATTTAGTATCATATTCCGATTCTGCTGTATTTAGTATCATACTCTGATTCTGTTGCATTTAGTACCATATTCTGATTCTGTTGTGAGTATTTAGTACCATTTTCCGATTCTACTGTCAGTATTTAGTACCATCTTCTGGTTCTGTTGTATTTAGTATCATATTCTGATTCTGTTGTATTTTGTACCATATTCTGATTCTGTTGTGAGTATTTAGTATCATTTTCTGATTTTGTTGTATTTAGTACCGTATTCTGATTCTGTTGTATTTCATTACATATTCCGATTCTTTTGTATTTAATAGCATATTCTGATTCTGTTGTGAGTATTTAGTATCATATTCTGATTCTGTTGTGAGAATTTAGTACCATATTCCGATTCTGTTGTATTTAGTACCATATTCCGAGTATGTTTTATTTAGTATGATATTCTGATTCTGTTGTGCTTTGTGCCACATTCCAATTCCGTTGTGAGTATTTAGTACCATAATCCGATTCTGTTGAATTTTGTACCATATTATGATCTTGTCACAAGCATTTTTTCTGTGTTCTGGTTCTGTTCCATTTAGTAGAATATTCCGATTCTGTTGTGAGTATTTATCACCATATTCTGATTCTGTTGTGAGTATTTGGTACCATATTCCGAATCTGTTGTATTCAGCACCATATTCTGATTCTGTCGTGGATATTTTTAACCATATTCCAATTCTGTTGTGAGGATTTAGAACTATATTCTGATACTGCTGTATTCAGTAACATATTCCGATTCTGTCGTGAGTTCTTATTACCATATTCCAATTCTGTTGTGTTTAGTACCGTATTCTGATTCTGTAGTATTTCATTACATATTCCGATTCTTTTGTATTTAATACCATATTCTGATTCTGTCGTGAGTATTTAGTACCATTTTCCGATCCTGTTGTGAATATTTAGTACCATATTCCGATTCTGTTGTATTTTGTACCATATTCCGATTCTTTTGTGAGGTTTAAGTACCATATTCTGATTCTGATGTGAGTATTTAGTACCATATTCTAATTCTGTGGTGAGCATTTAGTACCATATTCTGATTCTGTCGTGGGTATTTAGTACCATATTCTGATTCTGTTTTATTTAGTACCATATTCCGATTCTGTTGTGAATATTTAGTACCATTTTCTGATTCTGTTGTATTTAGTACCATTTTCCGATTATGTTGTGAGTATTTAGTACCATATTCTGATTCTGATTTATTTAGTACCATATTCCAATTCTTTTGTATTTAGTACCATATTCCGATTCTGTTGTAATTTCTTATTACCATATTCCGATTCTGCTGTAGTCAGTACCATATTCCAATTCTGTTGTATTTAGTACCATATTCCGATCCTGTTGTGAATAGTTAGTACCATAATCTGATTCTGTTGTATTTAGTATCATATTCCGATTCTGTTGTGTTTAGTAGAATATTATGATTCTGTCGTGAATATTCAGTAGCATATTCCGATTCTGTCGTGAATATTCAGTAGCATATTCCGATTCTGTTGTGAGTATTTAGTACTATATTCCAATTCTTTTGTATTTAGCACCATTTTCCGATTCTGTTGTGAGAATTTAGTACCATATTCCGATTCTGTTGTATTTAGTACCATATTCCGATTATGTTTTATTTAGTATAATATTCTGATTCTGTTGTATTTAGTACCACATTCTGATTCTGTTATACTTAATAACATATTCTGATTCTGTTTTATTTAGTACCATGTTCTGATTCTGTTGTATTTAGCATCATATTCTGATTCTGTTGTGATTATTTAGTACCATATTCCGATTCTGTTGTGAGTATTTAGTACCATTTTCTGATTCTGTTGTATTTAGTACCATTTTCCGATTATGTTGTGAGTATTTAGTACCATATTCCAATTCTCTTGTATTAAGTACCATATTCCGATTCTGTTGTATTTAGTGCCATATTCCGATTCTGTTGTGAGTATTTAGTGCCATATTCCGATGCTGTTGTATTTTGTACCATATTCCAATTCTTTTGTGAGGTTTAAGTACCATATTCTGATTCCGATGTGAGTATTTAGTACCATATTCTGATTCTGTGGCGAGCATTTAGCACCATATTCTGATTCTGTCGTGGGTATTTCATACCATATTCTGATTCTGTTTTATTTAGTACCATATTCCGATTCTGTTGTATTTAGTATCATATTGCGATTCTGTTGAGAATAGTTAGTACCATAATCTGATTCTGTTGTATTTAGTATCATATTCTGATTCTGTTGTGAATAGTTAGTACCATAATCTGATTCTGTTGTATTTAGTACCATATTTCGATCCTGTTGTGAATAGTTAGTACCATAATCTGATTCTATTGTATTTAGTATCATATTCCGATTCTGCTGTATTTAGTATCATATTCTGATTCTGTTGCATTTAGTACCATATTCTGATTCTGTTGTGAGTATTTAGTACCATTTTCCGATTCTACTGTCAGTATTTAGTACCATCTTCTGATTCTGTTGTATTTAGTACCATATTCTGGTTCTGTTGTATTTAGTATCATATTCTGATTCTGTTGTATTTTGTACCATATTCTGATTCTGTTGTGAGTATTTAGAATCATTTTCCGATTTTGTTGTATTTAGTACCGTATTCTGATTCTGTTGTATTTCATTACATATTCCGATTCTTTTGTATTTAATAGCATATTCTGATTCTGTTGTGAGTATTTAGTATCATATTCTGATTCTGTTGTATTTTGTACCATATTCTGATTCTGTTGTGAGTATTTGGTACCATTTTCCGATTCTACTGTCAGTATTTAGTACCATATTCTGATTCTGTTGTATTTAGTACTATATTCTGATTCTGCTGTATTTAGTACCATATTCCGATTCTGTTGTGAGTTCTCATTACCATATTCCGATTCTGTTCTGTTTAGTACCGTATTCTGATTCTGTTGTATTTCATTACATATTGCGATTCTTTTGTATTTAATACCATATTCTGATTCTGTTGTGAGTATTTAGTACCATTTTCCGATCCTGTTGTGAATATTTATTACCATATTCCGATTCTGTTGTATTTAGTATCATATTCCGATTCTGTTGTGAATATTTTGTACTATATTCTGATTCTGCTGTATCTGGTACCATATTCCGATTCTGTTGTGAGTACTTATTACCATATTCCAATTCGATTGTATTTAGTATCATATTCTGATTCTGTTGTATTTTCTACAATTTTCCGATTCTGTTGTGTTTAGTACCGTATTCTGATTCTGTTTTATTTAGTTCCATATTCTGATTCTGTTGTATTTAGTACCATATTCTGATTCTGGCGTATTTAGTACCATATTCTGATTCTGTTGTATTTTGTACATATTCTGATTCTGTTGTGAGTATTTAGTATCATTTTCCGATTTTGTTGTATTTAGTTCCATTTTCCGATTTTGTTGTATTTAGTTCCATTTTCCGACTCTATGGTGAACATTTAGTACCATTTTCCGATTCTGTTGTGAGTATTTAGTGCCATATTCCGATTCTTTTGTGTTTAGGTCCGTATTCTGATTCTGTTGTATTTTGTACCATATTCCGATTCTTTCGTATTTAATACCATATTCTGATTCTGTTGTGAGTATTTAATACCATTTTCCGATTCTACTGTCAGTATTTAGTACCATATCTCCGATTCTGTTGTATTTAGTACCATATTCTGATTCTGTTGCATTTAGTACAATATTCTGATTCTGTTGTGAGTATTTCGTACCATATTCTGATGCTTTGGTGAGTATTTAGTACTATATTCCTATTCTGTTGTATTTAGTATCATATTCCGCATCTGTTTTATTTTGTATCATATTCTGATTCTATTGTCAGTATTTAGTATCATATTCCGATTCTGTTGTATTTAGTACCATATTCCGATTATGTTGTATTTATTACAATATTCTGATTCTGTTGCATTTAGTACCATATTCTGATTCTGTTTTATTTAGTACCATGTTCTGATTCTGTTGTATTTAGCATCATATTCCGATTCTGTCGTGAGTATTTAGTACTTTATTCCGATTCTGTTGTATTTAGTACCATATTGCAATTCTGTTGTGAGTACTTAGTACCATATTCCGAATCGGTTGTATTTAGTACCATATTCCGATTGTGTTGTGTGTAATTAGTACCATATTCTGAATCTGTTGTATTTTGTACCACACTCCAATTCTGTTGTGATTATGTTGTACCATAATCCGATTCTGTTGAATTTTGTACCATATTATGATCTTGTCATAAGCATTTGTTTCTGTATTCTGATTCTGTTCCACTTAGTAGAATATTCCGATTCTGTTGTGAGTATATATCACCATATTCTGATTCTGTTGTGAGTATTTAGTACCATATTCCGAATCTGTTGTATTCAGCACCATATTCAGATTCTGTCGTGGGTATTTTTCACCATATTCCGATTTTGTTGTGAGGATTTAGTACTATATTCTGATTCTGTTGTATTTAGTACCGTATTCTGATTCTGTTGTATTTCATATCATATTCTGATTCTTTTGAATTTAATACCATATTCTGATTCTGTTGTGAGTATTTAGTACCATTTTCCGATCCTGTTGTGAATATTTAGTACTATATTCCGATTCTGTTGTATTTAGTATCATATTCCGATTCTGTTGTGAATATTTTGTAGTATATTCCGATTCTGTTGTATTTTGTACCATTTTCCGATTCTGTGGTGAACATTTAGTACCATTTTCCAATTCTGTTGTGAGTATTTAGTACCATATTCCGATTCTTTTGTGTTTAGTACCGTATTCTGATTCTGTTGTATTTAATATCATATTCCGATTCTTTTGTATTTAATACCATATTCTGATTCTGTTGTGAGTATTTAGTACCATTTTCCGATTCTACTGTCAGTATTTAGTACCATATTCCGATTCTGTTGTATTTAGTACCATATTCTGATTCTGTTGCATTTAGTACCATATTCTGATTCTGTTGTGAGTATTTAGTACCATTTTCCGATTCTACTGTCAGTATTTAGTACCATATTCCGATTCTGTTGTATTTAGTACCATATTCTGATTCTGTTGTATTTTTAGTATCATATTCCGATTCTGTTGTATTTAGTACCATATTCTGATTCTGTTGTATTTAGTATCATATTCTGATTCTGTTGTATTTTATACCATATTCTGATTCTGTTGTGAGTATTTAGTATCATTTTCCGATTTTGTTGTATTTAGTTCCATTTTCCGATTCTATGGTGAACATTTAGTACCATATTCTGAATCTGTTGTATTTATTACCATATTCTGATTCTGTTGTATTTTGTACCATATTCTGATTGTTTTATCTAATATCATATTCTGATTCTTTTGTACTTAGTACTATATTCTGATTCTGTTGTGAGTATTTAGTACTATATTCTGATTCTATTGTGAGTATTTACTACCATATTCTGATTCTGTTGTAATTAGTATTATATTCTGATTCTGTTGAGAGTATTTAGTACCATTTTGCGATTCTGTTGTACAGGAAACTTTGGTTTATCCGGAGGTTATATGTCCGGAATACTTGATCTAACAGCAAAAATCAGGAGCCGTTTTCTATAAGTTTTTTTTAGTTCTCATTGCTTTTTTTGCCCCAGTCAAGCACTGCAAGGTCCGTAGCTATAGCAGCAGCTTCAGCTACTGACGCTTGCAGCTGCAGCTGACTGTTTTGAAGCTGTTGCAAAGCAACAGGGTTTGTTGATTCACACGGAGCTTCTCAGTTCCGTATGTTTAAACATTAACTCTGGTATGTCCGGCACTTTTGATGTTACGGCACCAGCTTGGTCCCGTCAGTGCCGGATATCCGAAAATTTCCTGTATTTAGTACCATTTTCCGATTCTGCTGTATTGTGTACCATATTCTGATTCTGTTTTATTTAATATCATATTTTGATTCTGTTGTGTTTTGTACCATATTCTGATTGTTTTATCTAATATCATTTTCTGATTCTTTTATAGTTAGCTCTATATTCTGATTCTATGGTGAACATTTAGTACCATATTCTGAATCTGTTGTATTTACTACCATATTCTGATTCTGTTGTATTTTGTACCATATTCTGATTCTTTTGTGAGGTTTAAGTACCATATTCTGATTCTGTTGTGAGTATTTAGTACCATATTCTGCTGTGAGTATTTTTTACCATATTCTGATTCTGTGATCAGTATTTAGTACCATATTCTGATTCTCTCATGAGTAGTTAGTACCATATTGCAATTCTGTTGTATTTAGTACAATATTCCGATTCTGTTTTATTTAGTATCATATTCCGCTTCTGTTGTATTTAGTACCATATTCTGATTCTGTTGTGAGTATTTAGTACTATATTCTGATTCTGTTGTGAGTATTTTGTACCATATTCTGATTCTGTTGTGAGTATTTAGTACCATTTTGCGATTCTGTTGTATTGTGTACCATATTCCAATTCTGTTTTATTTAATATCATATTCTAGTTCTTTTGTATTTAGTGCCGCATTCCGATTTTGTTTTATTTCGTCTCATATTCTGATTCTATTGTCAGTATTTAGTACCATATTCCGATTCTGTTGTATTTAGTGCCATATTCTGATTCTGTTGTGAGTATTTAGCGCCATATTCCGATTCTGTTGTATTTAGTACCATATTCCGATTCTGTTGTATTAGTACCATATTCTGAGTGTGTTGTTTTTAGTACCATATTCTGAATCTGTTGTATTTACTACCATATTCTGATTCTGTTGTATTTTGTACCATATTCCGATTCTTTTGTGAGTTTTAAGTACCATATTCTGATTCTGTTGTGAGTATTTAGTACCATATTCTGATTCTGTTGTGAGTATTTTTTACCATATTCTGGTTCTGTAGTGAGTAGTTAGTACCATTTTCTGAATCTGTTGTATTTAGTACCATATTCCGCTTCTGTTGTATTTAGTACCATATTCCAATTCTGTTGTATTTAGTACAGTATTCCGATTCTGTTGTATTTAGTACCATATTCCGAATCTGTTGCATTTAGTATCATATTTTGATTCTGTTGTATTTTGTACCATATTCTGATTCTGTTTTGTACCATATTCTGATTCTGTTTTTGTTTTATTAAATATCATATTTTGATTCTGTTGTATTTCGTACCATATTCTGATTCTGTTTTATTTAGCATCATATTCTGATTCTGTTGTATTTTGTACCATATTCCGATTCTGTTTTATTTAATATCATATTCTGATTCATTCGTATTTAGTAACATATTCTGATTCTGTTGTGAGTATTTAGTACCGTGTTCCCATTCTGTGGTGAGCATTTAGTACCATATACTGATTCTGATGTGAGTATTTAGTACCATATTCTGATTCTGTGGTGAGCATTTAGTACCATATTCTGATTCTGTTGTGGGTATTTAGTACCATATTCCAATTCTGTTGTATTTAGTACCATATTCCGATTCTGTTGTATTTAGTATCATATTGCGATTCTTATTACCATATTCTGATTCGGCTGTAGTTAGTATCATATTCCAATTCTGTTATGAGTACTTATTACCATAATCCGATTCTGTTGTATTTAGTACCTTATTCTGATTCTGTTGTATTTAGTATCATATTCTGATTCTGTAGTATTTAGTACCATATTCTGATTCTTTTGTATTTAATACCATATTCTGATTCTGTTGAGAGTATTTAGTAGCATTTTCCGATTCTGTTGTGAGTATTTAGTACTATATTCCGATTCTGTTGTATTTAGTAGAATATTATGATTCTGTTGTGAATATTTAGTAGCATATTCCAATTCTTTCGTGAGTATTTAGTACTATATTCCAAATCTGTTGTATTTAGTACCATATCTAGTCATGTTTGACAAATTTGCTGGAGTTCTTTGAGGAAGTAATATATAGGGTGGGTAAAGGGAAACCAGTGGATGTAGTGTATTTAGACTTCCAAAAGGCATTTGACAAGGTGCCACACAAAAGATTATTGCTTAAGATAAAAAATCACGGGATTGGGGGTAATATTCTGGCATGGATAGAGGATTGGCTATCTAACAGAAGGCAGAGAGTTGGGATAAATGGTTCATTCTCAGACTGGCCATCAGTAACTAGTGGTGTTCCGCAGGGGTCAGTGCTGGGTCCCCAACTCTTTACAATCTATATTAACGATTTGGAGGAGGGGACTGAGTGTAACATATCAAAGTTTGCAGATGATACTAAGATGGGAGGGAAAGTAGTGAGTGAGGAGGACATAAAAAACCTGCAAGGGGACATCGACAGGCTAAGTAAGTGGGCAGAGATTTGGTAGATGGAACACAATACTGGAAAGTGTGAGGTTATGCACTTTGGCAAGAAAAATCGTAGAGCAAGTTATTATCTTAATGGCAAGAAACTGAAAAGTACTGAAGTACAAAGGGATCTGGGGGTCCTGGTGCACGAAACTCAAAAGGTTAGTATGCAGGTGCAGCAAGTGATTAAGAAGGCCAATGGAATGTTGGTTTTCATTGCTAGGGGGATAGAATATAAAAATATAAAAATAGGGAGGTATTGCTTCAGTTGTACAATGTATTGGTGAGACCGCACCTGGAATACTGCATACAGTATTGGTGTCCATACTTAAGAAAAGACATACTTGCTCTCGAGCCAGTACAAAGAAGGTTCACTCGGTTAATCCCAGGGATGAGGGGATGAACATATGAGGAGAGGTTGAGTAGATTGGGACTCTACTCATTGGAGTTCAGAAGAATGAGAGGCGATCTTATTGAAACATATAAGATTGTGAAGGGGTTGGATCGGGTGGATGCGGGGAGGATGTTTCTGATGATGGGTGAAACTAGAACTAGGGGGCATAGTCTTAGAATAAGGGGCTGCTCTTTCAAAACTGAGATGAGGAGGAACTACTTCACTCAGAGGGTGGTAGGTCCATGGAATATGCTGCCCCAAAAAGCTGTAGAAGCTACATCATTACATAAATTTAAAACACAAATAGACAGTTTCCTAGAAGTAAAGGGAATTAAGGGTTACGGGGAGCGGGCAGGAATTTGGACATGAGTCTAGGTTCGGTTCGGACATGGCCCTGTGGGTAGCGGAGCGGGCCCAGGGGCCGTGTAGCCTGATCCTGCTCCTATTTCATGTGACTAATTCTGTTAGATTCAGGAGATGGTTCTGTGATAGTAGATTGGCGGTTAGGATCAGATCAGCCATGATCTTATTGAATGGCAGAGCAGGCTCGAGGGGCCGATTGGCCTACTCCTGCTCCTATTTCTTATGTTCTTATATTCCGAATCTGTTGTGAGTGTTTAGTACTATATTCCAATTCTGTTGTATTTAGTACCATATTCCAATTCTGTTGTGAGTATTTAGTACCATATTCCAATTCTGTTGTGGGTATTTAGTACCATATTCCCATTCTGCTTCGGGTATTTATTACCATTTCAATTTTGTTGTATGAATAATATATTTCGATTCTTTTGTGAGTATTTATTACTATATTCCGATTCTGTTGTGAGTATTTAGTACCATATTCCGATTCTGTTGTGGGTATTTTTTCCCATATTCTGATTCTGTTGTGAGTATTGAGTACCATATTCCGATTCTGTTGTATTTAGTAGAATATTCTGATTCTGTTGTGAATATTTAATACCATATTCCGATTCTGTTGTATTTAGTACCATATTCCGATTCTGTTGTGAGTGTTTAGTGCTATATTCTGATTCTGTTGTATTTAGTGTCATATTCCAATTCTGTTGTGGGTATTGAGTACCATATTCCAATTCTGTTGTGGGTATTTATCACCATATTCCAGTTCTGTTATGAGGATTTAGTACCATATTCCGATTCAGTTGTATTTAGTGTCATATTCCGATTCAGTTGTATTTAGTACCATATTCCAATTCTGTCGTGAGTATTTAGTACTATATTCCGATTGTGTGGTGAGTTTTAAGTACCATATTCTCTTCTGTTGTGGGTATTTAGTACAATATTGTAATTTTGTTGTATGAATAATATATTTTGATTATTTTGTGAGTGTTTATTACTATATTCCGATTCTGTTGTGAGTATTTAGTATCATATTCTGATTCTGTGGTGAGTATTTAGTACTATATTCCGAATCTGTTGTGAGTATTTAGTACCAGATACCAATTCTGTTGTGCGTATTTAGTACCATATTCCAATTCTGTTGTGGGTATTTATTCCCATATTCTGATTCTGTTGTGAGTATTTATTACCATAATCTGATTCTGTTGTGAGTATTTAGTACAATATTCTGATTCTGTTGTGGGTAGTTAGTACCATATTCTGATTCTGTCATGAGTTTCTCGTACCATATTCCGATTCTGTCGTGGGTAGTTAGTACCATATTCCGATTCTGTTGTATTTAGTATCATATTCCAATTCTGTTTTATTTCGTATCATATTCTGATTCTGTTGTGAGTATCTAGTACCATTTTGCGATTCTGTTGTATTTAGTACCATTTTCCGATTCTGTTGTATTGTGTACCATATTCCGATTCTGTTTTCTTTAATATCATATTCTAGTTCTTTTGTATTTAGTACTGCATTCCGATTTTGTTTTATTTCGTTTCATATTCTGATTCTATTGTCAGTATTTAGTACCATATTCCAATTCTGTTTTGTTTCGTATGATATTCTGATTCTATTGTCAGTATTTAGTAACATATTCCGATTCTGTTCTATTTAGTACCATATTCCGATTCTGTTGTATTTAGTACAATATTCCAATTATGTTTTATTTAGTATGATATTCTGATTCTGTTATATTTAACACCATATTCTGATTCTGTTTTATTTAGTACCATGTTCTGATTCTGTTGTATTTAGCATCATATTCCGATTCTGTCGTGAGTATTTATTTAGTACTATATTCCGATTCTGTTGTATTTAGTACCACATTGCGATTCTGTTGTGAGTACTTATTAGCATATTCTGAATCAGTTGTATTTAGTACCATATTCCGATTGTGTTGTGTGTAATTAGTACCATATTCTGAATTTGTTGTATTTTGTACCACACTCCAATTCCGTTGTGATTATTTAGTACCATAATCCGATTCTGTTGAATTTTGTACCATATTATGATCTTGTCATAAGCATTTGTTTCTGTATTCTGATTCTGTTCCATTTAGTAGAATATTCCGATTCTGTTGTGAGTATATATCACCATATTCTGATTCTGTTGTGAGTATTTAGTACCATATTCCGAATCTGTTGTATTCAGCACCATATTCAGATTCTGTCATGGGTATATTTCACCATATTCCGAATCTGTTGTGAGGATTTAGTACTATATTCTGATTCTGCTGTATTTAGTACCATATTTCGATTCTGTTGTGAGCTCTTATTACCATATTCCGATTCTGTTGTGTTTCGTACCGTATTCTGATTCTGTTGTATTTGATATCATATTCCAATTCTTTTGTATTTAATACCATGTTCTGGTTCTGTTGTGAGTATTTAGTACCATTTTTCGATCCTGTTGTGAATATTTAGTACCATATTCCGATTCAGTTGTATTTAGTATCATATTCCGATTCTGTTGTGAATATTTTGTACTATATTCTGATTCTGCTGTATTTAGTACCATATTCTGATTCTGTTGTATTTAGTACCATATTCTGATTCTGTTGTATTTAGTACCAGATTCCGATTCTGTTGTGGGTATTTAGTACGATATTCCGATTCTGTTGTGGGTATTTAGTACCAGATTCCGATTCTGTTGTGGGTATTTAGTACCATATTCCGATTCTGTTGTATTTAGTACCAGATTCCGATTCTGTTGTGGGTATTTAGTACCATATTCCGATTGTGTTGTGGGTATTTAGTACCATATTCCGATTCTGTTTTCTTTAATATCATATTCTAGTTCTTTTGTATTTAGTGCTGCATTCAGATTTTGTTTTATTTCTTTTCATATTCTGATTCTATTGTCAGTATTTAGTACCATATTCCAATTCTGTTTCATTTCGTATGATATTCTGATTCTATTGTCAGTATTTAGTACCATATTCCGATTCTGTTGTATTTAGTACCATATTCAGATTCTGTTGTGGGCAACTAGTACCATATTCTGATTCTGTTGTATTTAGTACCATATTCAGATTCTGTATTGACTATTCAGTACAATATTCCAGTTCTGTTTTATTTATTACCATTTTCCGATTCTGTTGTATTTAGTACCAGATTCCGATTCTGTTGTGGGTATTTAGTACCATATTCCGATTCTGTTGTATTTAGTACCAGATTCCGATTCTGTTCTGGGTATTTAGTACCATATTCCGATTGTGTTGTGGCTATTTAGTACGATATTCCAATTCTGTTGTGGGTATTTAGTACCATATTCCGATTCTGTTGTATTTAGTACCAGATTCCGATTCTGTTGTGGATATTTAGTACCATATTCCGATTGTGTTGTGGGTATTTAGTAACAGATTCCGATTATGTTGTGGGTATTTAGTACCAGATTCTGATTCTGTTGTGGGGATTTAGTACCATATTCCGATTGTGTTGTGGGTATTTAGTACAAGATTCCGATTCTGTTATGGGTATTTAGTACCATATTCCGATTATGTTGTGGGTATTTATTCCCATATTCTGATTCTGTTGTGAGTATTTAGTACCATATTCCGATTCTGTTGTATTTAGTACCATATTCTAATTCTGTGGTGAGTATTTAGTACCATATTCTGATTCTGTGGTGAGTATTTAGTACTATATTCTGTTTCTATTGTATTTAGTACGTTATTTCAAATCTGTTGTATTCAGCACCATAATCCGATTCTGTTGTTGGTATTTATCACCATATTCCGATTCTGTTGTGAGTATTTAGTACCATATTCCAATTCTGTTGTATTTAGTACCATATTCCAATTCTGTGGTGAGTATTTAGTACCATATTCTGATTCTGTGGTGAGTATTTAGTACTATTTTCCGATTCTGTTGTGAGTATTTAGTACCAGATTCCAATTCTGTTATGGGTATTTAGTACCATATTCCGATTCTGTTGTGGGTATTTATTTCCATATTCTGATTCTGTTGTGAGTATTTAGTACAATATTCTGATTCTGTTGTGGGTAGTTAGTACCATATTCTGATTCTGTCATGAGTATTTATTACCATATTCCGATTCTGTCGTGGGTAGCTAGTACCATATTCCGATTCTGCTGTATTTAGTATCATATTCCAATTCTGTTTTATTTCGTATCATATTCTGATTCTGTTGTGAGTATTTAGTACCATTTTGCGATTCTGTTGTATTTAGTACCATTTTCCGATTCTGTTGTATTGTGTACAGTATTCCAATTCTGTTTTCTTTAATATCATATTCTAGTTCTTTTGTATTTAGTGCTGCATTCCGATTTTGTTTTATTTCGTTTCATATTCTGATTCTATTGTCAGTATAAGAACATAAGAACATAAGAAATAGGAGCAGGAGTTGGCCAATCGGCCCCTCGAGCCTGCTCCGCCATTCAATAAGATCATGGCTGATCTGATCCTAACCGCCAATCCACTATCACAGAACCATCTCCTGAATCTAACAGAATTAGACACACGAAATAGGAGCAGGATCAGGCTGCATGGCCCCTGGGCCCGCTCCGCCACCCCCAGGGCCATGACCGATCCGAACCTAGACTCATGTCCAAATTCCTGCCCGCTCCCCTTAACCCTTAATTCCCTTTACTTCTAGCAAACTGTCTATTTCTGTTTTAAATTTATGTAATGATGTAGCTTCTACAGCTTTTTGGGGCAGCATATTCCATGGACCTACCACCCTCTGAGTGAAGTAGTTCCTCCTCATCTCAGTTTTGAAAGAGCAGCCCCTTATTCTAAGACTGTGCCCCCAGTTCTAGTTTCACCCATCATCGGGAACATCTTCCCCGCATCCACCCGATCCAACCCCTTCATAATCTTATATGTTTCAATAAGATCGCCTCTCATTCTTCTGAACTCCAATGAGTAGAGTCCCAATCTACTCAACCTCTCCTCATATGTCCATCCCCTCATCCCCGGGATTAACCGAGTGAACCTTCTTTGTACTGACTCGAGAGCAAGTATGTCCTTTCTTAAGTATGGACACCAAAACTGTACGCAGTATTCCAGGTGCGGTCTCACCAATACCTTGTACAACTGAAGCAATACCTCCCTATTTTTATATTCTATCCCCCTAGCAATGAAAGCCAACATTCCATTGGCCTTCTTAATCACTTGCTGCACCTGCATACTAACCTTTTGAGTTTCGTGCACCAGGACCCCCAGGTCCCTTTGTACTTCAGTACTTTCCAGTTTCTTGCCATTAAAATAATAACTTGCTCTACGATTTTTGCTGCCAAAATGCATAACCTCACACTTTCCAGTATTGTATTCCATCTGCCAAATCTCTGCCCACTTACTTAGCCTGTCTATGTCCCCTTGCAGGTTTTTTATGTCCTCCTCACTCACTACTTTCCCTCCCATCTTAGTATCATCTGCAAAGTTTGATATGTTACACTCGGTCCCCTCCTCCAAATCATTAATATAGATTGTAAAGAGTTGGGGACCCAGCACTGACACCTGCGGAACACCACCAGTTACTGATTGCCAGTCTGAGAATGAACCATTTATCCCAACTCTCTGCCTTCTGTTAGATAGCCAATCCTCTATCCATGCCAGAATATTACCCCCAATCCCATGATTTTTTATCTTAAGCAATAATCTTTTGTGTGGCACCTTGTCAAATGCCTTTTGGAAGTCTAAATACACTACGGCCTAGAAATTCAGTTAAGGCCCGCCAGCAGGCTAACGGCCAAAAGTTAGCGCTGCGCGCGGAGCCACTTGCGCCCGCCAGAAATTCAGTTTCAGCGCCCCAACTTGAAGGCGGCCGCTATTCAAGGGTTTCGGTGCCCCCGCTTGGGGCGCTGAAACTGAATATCGGCGCGCTAGGTGCCGCAGCGCCACCCGCTGCGGAACGGCAGGCTGCGGTACTGCAGGCCTCCTCCTTCTCTTAAGGGGGAGGTGCCTGCAACAGCGAGATCGCCGCTGGATTGTGCTGGCAAATGAGCCCGGCACCACGGAGAAGTGCCGGGCTCGCGGAAAGCAGCTGGCAATGCCGCGGGGGGGGGGGTGGAGGAGGCCGGGGAAGGAGGTGCGGGCAGGCGGCCGCCGAAAAAGCGGCCGGCCGCACCTTCCCCTTTAAAGCTCCCCAGTAGCGCAGCTGTACGGCCCCGTTTTTCCAGCGCTGTTTGCGGCCGCTGCAGAAGAGGCGGCCGCAACTAAATATGTGGTTTGGGCCGGAAGCGGGGCGGAACCGGGGCACTGCGCACACCGATGACGTCATCGGTGTTGGCGCAGCGCTACCGGCTACCGCTGCCATTACCGCAGCGCTGAATATCAGCGCACCCTCTTACACTGGCGCAGAAACCCTATTTGGGCGGTAACTGGGCGCAAAGCCCACTGAATTTCTAGGCCTACGTCCACTGGTTCCCCTTTATCCACCCTATATGTTACTTCCTCAAAGAACTCCAGCAAATTTGTCAAACATGACTTCCCCTTCATAAAACCATACTGACTTTGCCCTATTAAATTATGATTATCCAAATGTTCTGTTACTGTCTCCTTAATAATGGACTCCAAAATTTTACCTATCACAGATGTTAGGCTAACCGGTCTATAGTTTCCAGCCTTCTGTCTACTGCCCTTTTTAAATAAGGGTTTTACATTAGCAGTTTTCCAGTCTGCCGGGACCTTTGCTGAGTCCAGGGAGTTTTGGAAAATTATTACCAATGCATCCACAATCCCTACCGCCACTTCCCTCAAGACCCTAGGATGTAAGCCATCAGGTCCAGGTGATTTATCCGCCTTGAGTCCCATTATTTTACCGAGTACCACTTCCTTAGTGATTTTGATCGTGTTTAGCTCCTCTCCCCCTTTAGCCGCTTGTTTGTCCAGTGTTGGGATATTCTTAGTGTCTTCTACTGTAAAGACTGATATAAAATATTCTTTCAGTGTTTTTGCCATCTCCATATTTCCCACCATTAATTTCCCGGTCTCATCCTCTAAGGGACCAACATTTACTTTAGTCACCCTTTTTCTTTTTATATAACTATAAAAACTCTTACTATCTGTTTTTATATTTTTTGCTAATTTACTTTCATAATCTATCTTCCCTCTCTTAATCAATCTTTTTGTTATTTTTTGCTGTCTTTTTAAGTTTTCCCAATCCTCTATCCTCCCACTAGATTTGGCTACCTTATATGCCCTTGTTTTTAGTCGAATACTATCCTTAATTTCTTTACTTAGCCACGGATGGCTGTCTTTTCTTTTACACCCTTTTCTTCTCAGTGGAATATATATTTTTTGGAAGTTGTAAAATAACTCCTTAAATGTACACCACTGATCATGTATCGTCTTACCCTTTAATCTATTTTCCCAATCCACTCTACTCAATTCCGCTCTCATACCTTCATAGTCTCCTTTATTCAAGCTTAGCACGCTTGTTTGAGATCCAACCTTCTCACCCTCTAATTGAATATGGAATTCAACCATGTTATGGTCACTCATTCCAAGGGGATCCTTTACTAGGACATTTTTAATTCATCCTGTCTCGTTACACAGGACCAGATCTAAGGTTGCTTGCCCCCTGGTCGGTTCAGTTACATACTGCTCAAGAAACCCATCCCTAATACACTCAATGAACTCATCCTCAAGGCAGCCCTGCCCAATTTGATTTGTCCAATTAATATGATAGTTAAAATCCCCCATAATTATAGATGTTCCCTTATTACAAGCCTCAGCTATTTCCTGATTGATACTCCATCCAACAGAGTTGCCACTGTTCGGAGGCCTATAGACTACACCCACTAGTGTTTTTTTCCACTTATTATTCCTTACCTCCACCCAAACTGTTTCATTATCCTGATCTTTTGACCCAATATCATTTCTCTGTATTACAGTGAATCCTTCCTTTATTAACATAGCCACCCCACCTCCCCTTCCTTCCTTCCTGTCCTCCCTGATCGTTAATGCCTGGCAATTAAACATACCAGGTTATTTGTCACCCTGCAGCCATGTTTCTGTAATGGCCACAAGATCATACCCATATGTAGTTATTTGTGCCATTAACTTGTCTATTTTGTTACGAATGCTACGTGCATTCAGATAGAGAACTTTCAAAGATGTTTTGTGACACTTAGTTCCTGCTTTTGCCCTTTTTATTACTTTACCTTTTACTCCATACCTTCTGCCCCTTCCTGACACGCTCTGGTTTTTAATTTCCCCACTGCTACCTAAGTCTATGACCTTCTCTGTTGTCATTTTTATTATTTGCTCTCTAGGAACCTCCCCCCCACTAGTTAGTTTAAAGCCCTCTCTACAGCCCTAGTTATATGATCCGCCAGGACTCTAGTCCCAGCACTGGCCAAGTGAAGCCCGTCCCAACGGAACAGCTCCCTCCTGCCCCAGTACTGGTGCCAGTGTCCCAGGATGCAAAACCCATTTCTCCCACACCAGTCTTTGAGCCACGCATTTAACTCTCTAATTTTATTTGTCCTAGCCAAATTCGCTCGTGGCTCAGGTAATAATCCAGAGATTATTACCCTTGTGGTTCTGCTTTTTAATTTGACCCCTAGCTGCTCAAACTCCCTCAGCAGAACCTCCTTCCTTGTCCTATCTATGTCGTTGGTACCAACATGGACCAGGACAACTGGATCCTCCCCCTCCCACTCCAAGTTTCTCTCCAGTCCAGAGGAGATGTCCTTAACCCTGGCACCGGGCAGGCAACACAGCCTTCGGGACTCTCGCTCTCGGCTGCAAAGAATTCTATCTATCCCCCTAATGATACTATCCCCTACCACTGCAATATTTCTTTTAACTCCCCCCACTTGAATGGCCCCCCGCACCACGGTGCTGTGGCCAGGTTGCTCATCCTCCCCGCAGTCCCTGTTCACATCCTCACAGGGAGTAAGAGCCTCGAACCTGTTGGACAAGTGCAAGGGCTGCGGCTCCTGCAACACTACCTCCTGGATCCCTGTACCTGCCTCACTTCTAGTCACACCATCCTGACCCTGGTCACGGACTACATCTGAATTAATTACTCTAATTGGTGTGAATACCTCGTGATACACAGGGTCCAGGTAACTCTCCCCCTCCCTGATGTGTCTCAGTGTTTGAAGCTCGGACTCCAGCTCTTCAACATGGAGCCGGAGTTCCTCGAGCAGCCAACACTTACTGCAAATGTGATCACCGTGAGCATCAATGGTGTCCACCAGCTCCCACATATTGCAGCAGTAACACATCACCTGATCTCCCATTCTATGTAATTAATTAAATTTATTAATATTATTCTTAAATACCCTCTGCCCCGATTCTAGATGGTGAATATCACACCTTAGAAACTATAAACCAAAGAGATTTAAGCTTAAAAAGGGAGAAATACTTACCAACCAATCACTTACCCACTTTCTGGTGACGTCACACTTGGATTACTTTTTACCTCTCTCCTTCCCTCCGAGTTCCGAGTTTGGCGACTAATCTCTGGGGCCTTTTATAGCCCCGCGCTGCCGCTCGGGATTCCCGCCGACGCTGGTAGGCCTTACCTGGTCTCTGGGACTTTTATAGACCCGCTCTGCCGCTCGAGATTCCCGCCGACGCTGTGAGGCCTTACCTGGTCTCTGGGACTTTTATAGCCCCGCGCTGCCGCTCAAGATTCTCGCCGACGCTGTGAGGCCTTATGGTATTTAGTACCATATTCCAATTCTGTTTTATTTCGTATGATATTCTGATTCTATTGTCAGTATTTAGTACCATATTCTGATTCTGTTGTATTTAGTACCATATTCAGATTCTGTTGTGGGTAATTAGTACCATATTCCGATTCTGTTGTATTTAGTACCATATTCGGATTCTGTATTGAGTATTTAGTACAATATTCCAATTCTGTTTTATTTATTACCATTTTCCGATTCTGTTGTATTTAGTACCAGATTCCGATTCTGTTGTGGGTATTTAGTTCCATATTCCGATTCTGTTGTGGGTATTTAGTACCACATTCCGATTCTGTTGTGGGCACTTAGTACCATATTCCAATTCTGTTGTATTTAGTACCAGATTCCGATTCTGTTGTGGGTATTTAGTACCATATTCCGATTGTGTTGTATTTAGTACCAGATTCCGATTCTGTTGTGAGCATTTAGTACCATATTCTGATTCTGTGGTGAGTATTTAGTACTATATTCCGTTTCTGTTGTATTTAGTACCTTATTCCAAATCTGTTGTATTCAGCACCATAATCCGATTCTGTTGTGGGTATTTATCACCATATTCCGATTCTGTTGTGAGTATTTAGAACCATATTCCAATTCTGTTGTATTTAGTACCATTTTCCGATTCTGTTGTGAGCATTTAGTACCATATTCTGATTCTGTGGTGCGTATTTAGTACTATATTCCGTTTCTGTTGTATTTAGTACCTTATTCCAA
Organism: Somniosus microcephalus; assembly: GCF_052327205.1. Lineage (NCBI taxonomy): Eukaryota > Metazoa > Chordata > Chondrichthyes > Squaliformes > Somniosidae > Somniosus > Somniosus microcephalus. Next base: position 164,852,632 of record NC_140999.1, on the reverse strand, counting down.
ATCTGTTGTATTCAGCACCATAATCCGATTCTGTTGTGGGTATTTATCACTATATTCCGATTCTGTCGTGAGTATTTAGTACCATGTTCCAATTCTGTTGTATTTAGTACCATTTTCCGATTCTGTTGTGAGTATTTAGTACTATATTCCTATTCTGTTGTATTTAGTATCATATTCCGATTCTATTGTGAGTGTTTAGTATTATATTCCGATTCTGTTGTTTTTAGTACCATATTCCGATTCTGTTGCATTTAGTACCATATTCCGCATCTGTTTTATTTTGTATCATGTTCTGATTCTATTGTCAGTATTTAGTACCATATTCTGATTCTGTTATATTTAATACCATATTCTGATTCTGTTTTATTTAGTACCATGTTCTGATTCTGTTGTATTTAGCATCATATTCCGATTCTGTTGTGAGTATTTAGTACTATATTCCGATTCTGTTGTATTTAGTACCATATTGCGTTTCTGTTGTGAGTACTTATTACCATATTCCGAATCGGTTGTATTTAGTACCATATTCCGATTGTGTTGTGTGTAATTAGTACCATATTCTGAATTTGTTGTATTTTGTACCACACTCCAATTCCGTTGTGATTATTTAGTACCATAATCCGATTCTGTTGAATTTTGTCCCATATTATGATCTTGTCATAAGCATTTGTTTCTGTATTCTGATTCTGTTCCATTTAGTAGAATATTCCGATTCTGTTGTGAGTATATATCACCATATTCTGATTCTGTTGTGAGTATTTAGTACCATTTTCCGAATCTGTTGTATTCAGCACCATATTCAGATTCTTTCGTGGGTATTTTCCACCATATTCCGATTTTGTTGTGAGGATTTAGTACTATATTCTGATTCTGCTGTATTTAGTACCATATTCCGATTCTGTTGTGAGTTCTTATTACCATATTCCGATTCTGTTGTGTTTAGTACCGTATTCTGATTCTGTTGTATTTCATATCATATTCCGATTCTTTTGTATTTAATACCATATTCTGATTCTGTTGTGAGTATTTAGTACCATTTTCCGATCCTGTTGTGAATATTTAGTACCATATTCCGATTCTGTTGTATTTAGTATCATATTCCGATTCTGTTGTGAATATTTTGTACTATATTCTGATTCTGCTGTATTTAGTACCATATTCCGAATCTGTTGTGAGTATTTAGTACCATATTCCGATTCTGTTGTGTTTAGTACCATATTCTGATTCTGTTTTATTTAGTAGCATATTCTGATTCTGTTGTATTTAGTACCATATTCTGATTCTGTTGTATTTAGTACCATATTCTGATTCTGTTGTATTTAATAGCATATTCTGATTCTTTTGTATTTAATATAATATTCCGATTCTTTTGTATTTAATACCATATTCTGATTCTGTTGTGAGTATTTAGTACCATTTTCCGATTTTGTTGTATTTAGTTCCATTTTCCGATTCTATGGTGAACATTTAGTACCATTTTCCGATTCTGTTGTGAGTATTTAGTACCATATTACGATTCTTTTGTGTTTAGTACCGTATTCTTATTCTGTTTTATTTAGTACCATATTCTGATTCTGTTGTATTTAATAGCATATTCTGATTCTGTTGTATTAAATATCATATTCCGATTCTTTTGTATTTAATACCATATTCTGATTCTGTCGTGAGTATTTAGTACCATTTTCCGATTCTAATGTCATTATTTAGTACCATATTCCGATTCTGTTGTATTTAGTACCGTATTCTGATTCTGTTGTATTTAGTACCATATTGCGATTCTGTTGTGAGTACTTATTACCATATTCCAAATCGGTTGTATTTAGTACCATATTCCGATTGTGTTGTGTGTAATTAGTACCATATTCTGAATCTGTTGTATTTTGTACCACACTCCAAATCCATTGTGAGTATTTAGTACCATAATCCGATTCTGTTGAATTTTGTCCCATATTATGATCTTATCATAAGCATTTATTTCTGTATTCTGATTCTGTTCCATTTAGTAGAATATTCCGATTCTGTTGTGAGTATATATCACCATATTCTGATTCTGTTGTGAGTATTTAGTACCATATTCCGAATCTGTTGTATTCAGCACCATATTCAGTTTCTGTCATGGGTATTTTTCACCATATTCCGATTTTGTTGTGAGGATTTAGTACTATATTCTGATTCTGCTGTATTTAGTACCATATTCAGATTCTGTTGTGAGCTCTTATTACCATATTCCGATTCTGTTGTGTTTAGTACCGTATTCTGATTCTGTTGTATTTCATATCATATTCTGATTCTTTTGTATTTAATACCATATTCTGATTCTGTTGTGAGTATTTAGTACCATTTTCCGATTCTACTGTCAGTATTTAGTACCATATTCCGATTCTGTTGTATTTAGTACCATATTCTGATTCTGTTGTATTTTTGGTATCATATTCTGATTCTGTTGTATTTAGTATCATATTCTGATTCTGTTGTATTTTGTACCACATTCTGTTTCTGTTGTGAGTATTTAATATCATTTTCTGATTTTGTTGTATTTAGTTCCATTTTCCAATTCTATGGTGAACATTTAGTGCCATATTCTGAAACTGTTGTATTTATTACCATATTCTGATTCTGTTGTATTTTGTACCATTTTCCGATTCTGTGCTATTTAATATCATATTCTGATTCTTTTGTACTTAGTACTATATTCTGATTCTGTTGTGAGTATTTAGTACTATATTCTGATTCTATTGTGGGTATTTACTACCATATTCTGATTCTGTTGTAATTAGTATTATATTCTGATTCTGTTGAGAGCATTTAGTACCACTTTGCGATTCTGTTGTACAGGAAACTTTGGTTTATCCGGAGGTTATATGTCCGGAATACTTGATCTAACGGCAAAAATCAGGAGCAGTTTTCTATATGTTTTTTTAGTTCTCGTTGCTTTTTTTCCCCAGTCAAGCACTGCAAGGTCTGTAGCTATAGCAGCAGCTTCAGCTACAGCCGCTTGCAGCTGCAGCCGACTGTTTTGAAGCTGTTGCTAAGCAACAGGGTTTGTTGATTCACACGGAGCTTCTCAATTCCGTATGTTTAAACATTAACTCTGGTATGTCCGGCACTTTTGATGTTACGGCACCAGCTTGGTCCCGTCAGTGCCGGATATCAGAAAGTTTCCTGTATTTAGTACCATTTTCCGATTCTGTTGTATTGTGTACCATATTCTGATTCTGTTTTATTTAGTATCATATTTTGATTCTGTTGTGTTTTGTGCAATATTCTGATTGTTTTATTTAATATCATTTTCTGATTCTTTTGTATTTAGCTCTATATTCTGATTCGATGGTGAACATTTAGTACCATATTCTGAATCTGTTGTATTTACTACCATATTCTGATTCTGTTGTATTTTCTACCATATTCCGATTCTTTTGTGAGGTTTAAGTACCATATTCTGATTCTGTTGTGAGTATTTAGTACCACATTCTTATTCTGTTGTGAGTATTTTTTACCATATTCTGATTCTGTGATGAGTATTTAGTACCATATTCTGATTCTCTCATGAGTAATTAGTACCATATTCCAATTCTGTTGTATTTAGTACCATATTCTGATTCTGTTTTATTTAGTATCACATTCTGATTCTGTTTTTTTTAGTATCATATTCCGCTTCTGTTGTATTTAGTCCAATATTCTGATTCTGTTGTGAGTATTTAGTACTATATTCTGATTCTGTTGTGAGTATTTTGTACCATATTCTGATTCTGTTGTGAGTATTTAGTACCATTTTGCGATTCTGTTCTATTTAGTACCATTTTCCGATTCTGTTGTATTTAGCACCATTTACCGATTATGTTGTATTTAGTGCCATATTCCGATTCTGTTGTGAGTATTTAGTGCCATATTCCGATTCTGTTGTATTTAGTACCAATTTCCGAATCTGTTGTATTTAGTACCATATTCCAATTCTGTTGTATTTAGTACAGTATTCCGATTCTGTTGTATATAGTACCATATTCCGAATCTGTTGCATTTAGTATCATATTCTGATTCTGTTGTATTTTGTACCATATTCTGATTCTGTTTTGTACCATATTCTGATTCTGTTTTATTAAATATCATATTCTGATTCTGTTGTATTTCGTATCATATTCTGATGCTGTTTTATTTAGTATCATATTCTGATTCTGTTGTATTTTGTACCATATTCCGATTAAGTTTTATTTACTATCATATTCTGATTCATTCGTATTTAGTAACATATTCTGATTCTGTTGTGACTATTTAGTACCGTGTTCCCATTCTGTGGTGAGCATTTAGACCATATACTGATTCTGATGTGAGTATTTAGTACCATATTCTGATTCTGTGGTGAGCATTTAGTACCATATTCTGATTCTGTCATGGGTATTTAGCACCATATTCCGATTCTGTTTTATTTAGTACCATATTCCAATTCTGTTGTATTTAGTACCATATTCCGATTTTGTTGTTTTTAGTATCATATTGCGATTCTGTTGTGAGTTCTTATTACCATATTCTGATTCGGCTGTAGTTAGTATCATATTCCAATTCTGTTGTATTTAGTACCATATTCCGATCCTGTTGTGAATAGTTAGTACCATAATCTGATTCTGTTGTATTTAGTATCATATTCCGATTCTGTTGTGAGTATTTAGTACTACATTCTGATTCTGTTGTAATTAGTACCATATTCCGATTCTGTTATGAGTACTTATTACCATAATCCGATTCTGTTGTATTATAGTACCATATTCTGATTCTGTAGTATTTAGTACCATATTCTGATTCTTTTGTATTTAATAACATATTCTGATTCTGTTGAGAGTATTTAGTACCATTTTCCAATTCTGTTGTGAGTATTTAGTACTATATTCCGATTCTGTTGTATTTAGTAGAATATTATGATTCTGTTGTGAATATTTAGTAGCATATTCCAATTCTGTTGGGAGTATTTAGTACTATATTCCAGTTCTGTTGTATTTAGTACCATATCTAGTCATGTTTGACAAATTTGCTGGAGTTCTTTGAGGAAGTAACATATAGGGTGGATAAAGAGGAACCAGTGGATGTAGTGTATTTAGACTTCCAAAAGGCATTTGACAAGGTGCCACACAAAAGATTATTGCTTAAGATAAAAAATCACGGGATTGGGGGTAATATTCTGGCATGGATAGAGGATTGGCTATCTAACAGAAGGCAGAGAGTTGGGATAAATGGTTCATTCTCAGACTGGCAATCAGTAACTAGTGCTGTTCCGCAGGGGTCAGTGCTGGGTCCCCAACTCTTTACAATCTATATTAACGATTTGGAGGAGGGGACCGAGTGTAACATATCAAAGTTTGCAGATGATACTAAGATGGGAGGGAAAGTAGTGAGTGAGGAGGACATAAAAAACCTGCAAGGGGACATAGACAGGCTAAGTAAGTGGGCAGAGATTTGGCAGATGGAATACAATACTGGAAAGTGTGAGGTTATGCACTTTGGCAGGAAAAATCGTAGAGCAAGTTATTATCTTAATGGCAAGAAACTGGAAAGTACTGAAGTACAAAGGGATCTGGGGGTCCTGGTGCACGAAACTCAAAAGGTTAGTATGCAGATGCAGCAAGTGATTAAGAAGGCCAATGGAATGTTGGCTTTCATTGCTAGGGGGATAGAATATAAAAATAGGGAGGTATTGCTTCAGTTGTACAAGGTATTGGTGAGACCGCACCTGGAATACTGCATACAGTTTTGGTGTCCATACTTAAGAAAAGACATACTTGCTCTCGAGTCAGTACAAAGAAGGTTCACTCGGTTAATCCCGGGGATGAGGAGATGGACATATGAGGAGAGGTTGAGTAGATTGGGACTCTACGCATTGGAGTTCAGAAGAATGAGAGGCGATCTTATTGAAACATATAAGATTGTGAAGGGGTTGGATCGGGTGGATGCGGGGAGGATGTTCCCGATGATGGGTGAACCTAGAACTAGGGGGCATAGTCTTAGAATAAGGGGCTGCTCTTTCAAAACTGAGATGAGGAGGAACTACTTCACTCAGAGGGTGGTAGGTCCATGGAATATGCTGCCCCAAAAAGCTGCAGAAGCTACATCATTACATAAATTTAAAACAGAAATAGACAGTTTCCTAGAAGTAAAGGGAATTAAGGGTTACGGGGAGCGGGCAGGAATTTGGACATGAGTCTAGGTTCGGATTGGACATGGCCCTGTGGGTAGTGGAGCGGGCCCAGGGGCCGTGTAGCCTGATCCTGCTCCTATTTCGTGTGTCTAATTCTGTTAGATTCAGGAGATGGTTCTGTGATAGTAGATTGGCGGTTAGGATCAGATCAGCCATGATCTTATTGAATGGCGGAGCAGGCTCGAGGGGCCGATTGGCCTACTCCTGCTCCTATTTCTTATGTTCTTATATTCCGAATCTGTTGTGAGTGTTTAGTACTATATTCCAATTCTGTTGTATTTAGTACCATATTCCAATTCTGTTGTGAGTATTTAGTACCATATTCCAATTCTGTTGTGGGTATTTAGTACCATATTCCTGTTAAATCCGTGAATGATTGCGACACGGACCAGCAGGAGTGAAAACAAACAAGTCTTTACTGGTGGAAGTCAATAGTGAAACTAACAAACAGAGGCTCTCTAGCGCCTTTTATACAGGGGTGGTCACTGCCGGTACTGCAGTCTGAGACCAGTTATTCTCTTAAAGGTACATACACAACAATTCCTCCCCTTTTAGATAAACAGTACATAACATTCATTTAACAACTAAATGATAACTAATTACAATCACAATTACTGTTGCTAGATACATTGGTTAAGTTTAAGCAATTATAAGTTCAGTCTTTGAGGAGGCTTCCTGATTCTGTCTGGATAACGCCTCTTTGGGGTATCAGGTTCTTCTGGCAAGATTGAGTCTGGATCAATGTCGTTGTTTGGTTCATCTGCTTCCAATATCACCGATTCTGCAGTAGCTGCAATTGGTACGTCGATTTCATTGCCAGGTGTATCAGATCGTGGTGTGGAGTTGACGTTTTGCAGTGACTCTAGAATCTGGTCAGCATGGCGTCTTACAATGCTCTCTCCAACGTCCACGGTATACATGAGAGGTCCTTGCCGTGTACAAATCGTTCCTGGCTGCCATTTCTCAGTGCGGTAGTCCCGGGCCAAAACTGGTTGACCTATCTTAAACCTCCTGGTCGGCCTTTCATTCATATTCTGAAACTGCCTGTTCTCCACATCTCTTCAGACGTTTGGCTTAACCAAATCCAAGCGGCATCGTAGTCTTCGATTGAAGAACATCATGGCTGGGGTTTGGTTGGTAACCGCATGTGTCGCAATCCGGTAGGCAAACAAGAAGTTGTCCACCTTGTGTTGTAGGGGTATCTCTTCATTACACATTGCCTTGATAGCCTTCTTGAATGTTTGGACAAACCTCACGGCCAATCCATTAGTGGCTGGATGATATGGGGCAGATGTGTAATGCTTAACGCCATTGTTCTTTAAGAACCTCCAGAACTCTTCAGACACAAACTGTGGTCCATTGTCAGAGCAAATCTGTTCAGGCAGCCCATTCCTGGCGAATATGGTTCGCAAAACTGTGATAGTTTTTTCCGTGGTGGTTGAGGACATTTTTATTACCTCTGGCCACTTTGAATGTGCATCCGCCGCAATTAAAAACATCGAGTCCATGAAGGGACCAGCAAAATCAACGTGCACCCGTTGCCATGGAGATGAGGGCCACTCCCATGGATGCAGAGGAGCTTGTGGTGGGGCGTTTTGGACCTTCTGGCATCCTGCACAGCTCTTGGTCATCTCTTCGATTTCTCTATTGATTCCCGGCCAGCACACAAACGCTCTGGCTAAGTTCTTCATTTTTACCCCGCCCAGATGGCCCTCATGAAGCTCATTGAGTACTCTATCCGTCAACTTAGGTGGAATTACTACTCTGGATCCACACATCAAGGTTCCTCTGCACACTGACAGCTGTTCTCTTCTCGGCGAGAATGCTGGCAGCAGTGGTTCGCCATGTGCTGGCCATCCCTTCACCGTTAAATCATAGACCCGTGATAGTGTCGGGTCATTCCGTGTTTCCTTTTCTATGTTTGCATTCGTCACAGGGAGACATTCGACTATAGTCGAGTGGAATAACTCCATTGGATCCACTGCAAGGTCTTCTTCTTCCACCGTCGGCAACGGTAGGCGTGACAATCCATCAGCATTTCCATGCTGTTTAGTTCCTTTGTACTCAATGTCATATTGGTGTGCCCCTAGGAAAAGGGACCATCTCTGCAGCCATTGTGCCGTCATTATCGGCACGCCCTTCTGAGGGTTGAAAATGGAGACAAGAGGTTGCTGATCGGTTAGTAGAGTAAATTTTTGACCGTGCAGATAGTGATTGAACTTCTTCACCCCCCACACTAGGCTGAGGGCCTCTCTGTCAATCTGGGCGTAGTTACGCTCGGCAGAAGTTAACGAGCATGACGCAAAAGCTATCGGCCTCTCTAAACCATCAAGGAATTTATGTGACAGTACCGCCACAATGCCGTAGGGAGATGCATCACACGCCGGCCTGATTGGCAGTGCTGGGTTGTAGTGAGCCAATACTTCCCTTGAAGTGATTAAGTCCTTGCTCTTCTGAAAAGCACGCTTACAATCATCGCTCCATTTCCATGCTACCCCCATTCGTAGCAGGGCGTTCAGTGGGTGCAAAATTGTCGACAAATTCGGCAAAAACTTATGATAGTAATTCACCAACCCGAGGAATGACCTCAGTTGCGACACATTTTCAGGCGCTGGGGCCTTAACAACCGCTTCAATTTTGTCAGGGGACTTATGTAACCCCTCTTCATCAATCACGTGGCCACAATACGATATCTGTTTCTTAAAAAATTCGCACTTGGGGCGGTTGGCTCGCAGCCCATGTTCCCGTAGTCTAGTGAGCACCTGTTCCAGGTTGTTAAGGTGTTCACTGTCATCTTCACCTGTTACAAGGATGTCGTCCAAGTAACACTGAGTCCCCGGAATCCCTTGCAGGGCTTGTTCCATCGCTCTTTGCCATATCGCCGGAGCCGATGCTACTCCGAATACTAATCGATGATACTGGTAAAGACCTTTGTGAGTGTTTATCGTGAGATACTTCCTAGAGGACTCTTCAACCTCCATCTGCAAATATGCTTGTGCTAGGTCAATTTTTGTAAAATGTTTCCCTCCAGACAGTGAGGCGAAGATGTCTTCTATCCTTGGAAGAGGATATTGTACTGTGTGAAGGACAGGGTTCACCGTCACCTTGAAATCCCCACAGATGCGAATCTTCCTTGGCTCTCCGGACTTATTGCTTAATGTTTTCTTCATGACAGGAACGATGGGTGTCGCCCACTCGCTCCAGTCGACCTTAGACAACACGCCCGCCTTCTCCAGATTCTCCAGCGCTGCCTCGACGGCTGGGCGAATTGCATATGGTACCGGTCTTGCTTTGAAAAACTTGGGAACTGCATTCTCTTCTATTTTTATCGAGGCGGTTACGCCTTTCAGCGTGCCCAGTTCTTGTTGAAATACCCCTTTGGCATTAGTTAAGATTGTTGACAATCGTCCAGGAGTGACGTCTTCATCTTTTTTACCATCCACCGTCATTGCATGAATGGAGTGCCAATCTAAGTTTATCTTCCTGATCCATTCCCGTCCCAATAACGGTGGTCCACCATTTGGCAGTATGTAGGACAGCAACAATTTCGTTAAAACTCTTTGCCTTCGGTTTGGCTGGAGTAATCAGGTCCCGCAATAGGCCGTACGTTCTAGCACCCATTAAGTTTAGCAGTATCGATGCCTTTTTTCCCGCCGCTATTTCGTTTGCCTCGAAATATACCTCGACTCTTTCCACATACGTGGTCCAGTCCTCTAATGTATTATCAAAAGCAGTGATACAGCCAGTCTTCGGCATCTTGCAAATCTAAAATAGCGCCTCCCGCGCTTTGCCTTCTTCCCCGATTTAACAAAATGGCGCCTCCCGCGCTTTGCCTTCTTCCCCGCTGTTGTTAGCGCTGCTTTCCACGGTTTCTTGCGCGTTAAATATTGGTTCTTTTTCTTTTATTATTTTCCCGTCGTGGAGCGGACCCTCTGGGACGCTTCCCTCCCTCTTCTTAGGTCCGAACGCTGTCCGGCTTCGAAGCACCGGCCGCGCCCTGTGTGTTCCACCCTCTCTCTCTCTCTTTGCCTCCCGACTCGCGGCCCGGCCCCGTTGAAAAGCCACCCGATCGAGCTTCAGCCTGCCGCATCCCAGGAAGGATCAGAGCACTACCTGCCACCAGCCCGATTAGCTGGGTAACCACAGACTGAGGAACCCAACCTGGCTCTGGAAAGTCTCTCCTGCAAGTTTTCAAACCGATGATTGACGGTCGACGCCCGTTTCCCGAGTTTCTTTGGACTCTATTTTTTTTTCTTTTCTTCTGGCTCCGACCTTCAACAACATCGTCTGAGGTGCTGCCGAGTTGCAGGTAAGTTCGTTTCTTGTTCGTCGCCAGTGTTAAGTCCGTGAATGATTGCGACACGGACCAGCAGGAGTGAAAACAAACAAGTCTTTACTGGTGGAAGTCAATAGTGAAACTAACAAACAGAGGCTCTCTAGCGCCTTTTATACAGGCGTGGTCACTGCCGGTACTGCAGTCTGAGACCAGTTATTCTCTTAAAGGTACATACACAACAATTCCCATTCTGCTTCAGGAATTTATTACCATTTTCTGATTCTGTTGTGAGTATTTAGTACCATATTCCGATTCTGTTGTATTTAGTAGAATATTCTGATTCTGTTGTGAATATTTAGTACCATATTCCGATTCTGTTTTGAGTATTTAGTACTATATTCCGATTCTGTTGTATTTAGTGTCATATTCCGATTCTGTTGTATTTATCACCATATTCCGATTCTGTTGTGGGTATTTATTACCATATTCCGATTCTGTTGTGAGTTTCAAGTACAATATTCTCTTCTGTTGTGGGTATTTAGTACAATATTCCAATTTTGTTGTATGAATAATATATTTTGATTCTATTGTGAGTATTTATTACTATATTCCAATTCTGTTGTGAGTATTTAGTACCATATTCCGATTCTGTTGTGAGTATTTAGTACCATATTCTGATTCTGTTGTGGGTATTTATTCCCATATTCTGATTCTGTTGTGAGTATTTAGTACCATATTCCGATTCTGTTGTATTTAGTAGAATATTCTGATTCTGTTGTGAATATTTAGTACCATATTCCGATTCTGTTGTGAGTATTTAGTACTATATTCCGATTCTGTTGTATTTAGTACCATATTCCGATTCTGTTGTGAGTGTTTAGTGCTATATTCTGATTCTGTTGTATTTAGTGTCATATTCCGATTCTGTTGTGGATATTTATCACCATATTCCAGTTCTGTTATGAGGATTTAGTACCATATTCCGATTCAGTTGTATTTAGTGTCATATTCCGATTCAGTTGTATTTAGTACCATCTTCCAATTCTGTCGTGAGTATTTAGTACTATATTCCGATTCTGTTGTATTTAGTACCATATTCCGATTCTGCTGTATTTATCACCATATTCCGATTCTGTTGTGGGTATTTATTACCATATTCTGATTCTGTTGTGAGTTTCAAGTAGCATTTTCTCTTCTGTTGTGGGTATTTAGTACAATATTCTAATTTTGTTGTATGAATAATATATTTCGATTCTTTTGTGAGTGTTTATTATTACTATATTCCGATTCTGTTATGAGTATTTAGTACCATATTCTGATTCTGTTGTGAGTATTTAGCACCATATTCCGATTCTGTTGTGGGTATTAATTCCCATATTCTGATTCTATTGTGAATATTTAGTACCGTAGTCTGATTCTGTTGTATTTTGTACCACATTCCGATTCTGTTGTGAGTATTTATTACCATATTCTGATTCTGTTGTATTTATTACCATAATCCGATTCTGTTGTGAATATTCAGTACCACATTCCAATTCTGTCATGGGTAGTTAGTACCATATTCCGATTCTGTTGTGGATATTTAGTACCATATTCCGATTCTGTTGTATTTAGTACCATATTCCGATTCTGTTGCACTTAGTACTGTATTCTGATATTGTTGTAGTTATTTATTAATTAACATATTCCGATTCTGTTGCACAAGTGCCAGATTCCCATTCTGTCGTATTTAGTACCATAATCAGATTCTGTATTGAGTATTTATATTACAATATTTCAATTCTGTTGTATTTTATACCATATTCCGATTCTGCTGTATTTAGTAGCACAATCCGATTCTGTTGTGAGTATTTAGTACCATAATCCGATTCTGTTGAATTTTGTACCATATTATGATCCTGTCATAAGCATTTGTTTCTGTATTCTGATTCTGTTCCATTGAGTCGAATATTCTGATTCTGTCGTGAATATTTAGTACCATATTCCGATTCTGTTATGAGTAAATACCACCATTTTCCAAATATGTTGTATTCAGCACCATAATCCTATTCTGTTGTGAGTATTTATCACCATATTCTGATTCTGTTGTGAGTATTTAGTACCATATTCCGAATCTGTTGTATTCAGCACCATATTCTGATTCTGTTGTGGATATTTTGTACCATATTCCGGTTCTGTTGTATTTAGTATCATATTCCTATTCTGTTGTGATTATTTAGTACCAGATTCCAATTCTGTTGTGGGTATTTAGTACCATATTCCGATTCTGTTGTGGGTATTTATTCCCATATTCCGATTCTGTTGTGAATACTTAGTGCCGTATTCTGATTCTGTTGTATTTTGTACCACATTCTGATTCTGTTGTGGGTATTTATTACCATATTCCGATTCTGTTGTGAGTATTCAGTACCACATTCCGATTCTGTCATGGGTAGTAAGTACCATATTCCGATTCTGTTGTGGATATTTAGTACCATATTCCGATTCTGTTGTATTTAGTACCATATTCCGATTCTGTTGCACTTAGTACTGTATTCTGATATTGTTGTAGTTATTTATTAATTAACATATTCCGATTCTGTTGCACAAGTGCCAGATTCCCATTCTGTCGTATTTAGTACCATAATCAGATTCTGTATTGAGTATTTATATCACAATATTTCAATTCTGTTGTATTTTATACCATATTCCGATTCTGCTGTATTTAGTAGCACAATCCGATTCCGTTGTGAGTATTTAGTACCATAATCCGATTCTGTTGAATTTTGTACCATATTATGATCCTGTCATAAGCATTTGTTTCTGTATTCTGATTCTGTTCCATTGAGTAGAATATTCTGATTCTGTCGTGAATATTTAGTACCATATTCCGATTCTGTTATGAGTAAATACCACCATTTTCCAAATATGTTGTATTCAGCACCATAATCCTATTCTGTTGTGAGTATTTATCACCATATTCTGATTCTGTTGTGAGTATTTAGTACCATATTCCAAATCTGTTGTATTCAGCAGCATATTCTGATTCTGTGGTGGATATTTTTCACCATATTCCGATTCTGTTGTGAGGATTTAGTACCATATTCCGGTTCTGTTGCATTTAGTATCATATTCCTATTCTGTTGTGAGTATTTAGTACCAGATTCCAATTCTGTTGTGGGTATTTAGTACCATATTCCGATTCTGTTGTGGGTATTTATTCCCATATTCCAATTCTGTTGTGGATACTTACTACCGTAGTCTGATTCTGTTGTATTTTGTACCACATTCTGATTATGTTGTGGGTATTTATTACCATATTCCAATTCTGTTGTGAGTTTTAAGTACCATATTCTCTTCTGTTGTGGGTATTTAGTACAATATTCCAATTTTGTTGTATGAATAATATATTCTGATTCTTTTGTGAGTATTTATTGCTATATTCAGATTCTGTTGTGAGTATTTAGTACCAGATTCCAATTCTGTTATGAGTAAATACCACCATTTTCCAAATATGTTGTATTCAGCACCATAATCCTATTCTGTTGTGAGTATTTATCACCATATTCTGATTCTGTTGTGAGTATTTAGTACCATATTCCAAATCTGTTGTATTCAGCAGCATATGTGGGGAGAATGTGCAAACTCCACACAGACAGTTGCCCGAGGCCGGATTCGAACCCGGGTCCCTGGCGCTGTGAGGCAACAGTGCTAACCACTATGCCACCGTGCTGTTGTATTTAGTACCATTTTCCGATTCTGTTGTATTGTGTACCATATTCCGATTCTCATTTCTTTAATATCATATTCTAGTTCTTTTGTATTTAGTGCTGCATTCTGATTTTGTTTTATTTCGTATCATATTCTGATTCTATTGTCAGTATTTAGTACCATATTCCGATTCTGTTGTATTTAGTACCATATTCAGATCCTGTGGTGGGTAATTAGTATCATATTCTGATTCTGTTGTATTTAGTACCATATTCAGATTCTGTATTGAGTATTTAGTACAATATTCCAATTCTGTTTTATTTATTACCATTTTCCGATTCTGTTGTATTTAGTTCCAGATTCCGATTCTGTTGTGGGTATTTAGTACCATATTCCGATTCTGTTGTGGGTATTTAGTACCATATTCCGATTCTGTTGTATTTAGTACCAGATTCCGATTCTGTTGTGGGTATTTAGTACCATATTCCGATTCTGTTGTATTTAGTACCAGATTCCGATTCTGTTGTGGGTATTTAGTACCATATTCTGATTGTGTTGTGGGTATTTAGTACCAGATTCTGATTCTGTTGTGAGTATTTAGTACCATATTCCGATTCTGTTGTAAGTATTTAGTACCATATTCTGATTCTGTGGTGAGTATTTAGTACCATATTCTGATTCTGTGTTGAGTATTTAGTATTATATTCTGTTTCTGTATGAATTTAGTACGTTATTTCAAATCTGTTGTATTCAGCACCATAATCCGATTCTGTTGTGGGTATTTATCACCATATTCCGATTCTGTTGTGAGTATTTAGTACCATATTCCAATTCTGTTGTATTTAGTACCATATTCCGATTCTGTTGTGAGCATTTAGTACCAAATTCTGATTCTGTGGTGAGTATTTAGTACTATATTCCGATTCTGTTGTGAGTATTTAGCACCAGATTCCAATTCTGTTGTGGGTATTTAGTACCATATTCCGATACTGTTGTGGGTATTTATTCCCATATTCTGATTCTGTTGTGAGTATTTATTACCATAATCCAATTCTGTTGTGAGTATTTAGTACAATATTGTGATTCTGTTGTGGGTAGTTAGTACCATATTCTGATTCTGTCATGAGTATTTAGTACCATATTCCGATTCTGTCGTGGGTAGTTAGTACCATATTCCGATTCAGTTGTATTTAATATCATATTCCAATTCTGTTTTATTTCGTATCATATTTTGATTCTGTTGTGAGTATTTAGTACCAGATTCCAATTCTGTTGTGGGTATTTAGTACCATATTCCGATACTGTTGTGGGTATTTATTCCCATATTCTGATTCTGTTGTGAGAATTTATTACCATAATCCGATTCTGTTGTGAGTATTTAGTACCATATTCCGATTCTGTCGTGGGTAGTTAGCACCATATTCCGATTCTGTTGTCTTTAGTATCATATTCCAATTCTGTTTTATTTCGTATCATATTCTGATTCTGTTGTGAGTATTTAGTGCCATTTTGCGATTCACAGAATCACAGA
Organism: Somniosus microcephalus; assembly: GCF_052327205.1. NCBI lineage: Eukaryota > Metazoa > Chordata > Chondrichthyes > Squaliformes > Somniosidae > Somniosus > Somniosus microcephalus. The sequence continues at coordinate 164,836,951 of NC_140999.1, read as the reverse complement.
ATCACAGAAACCCCACAATGCAGATAGAGGCCATTTCGGCCCATCGAGCCTGCACCGACACATATCCCACCCGATCCCTGTAACCCCTACACCAACACATATCCCACCCTATCCTGTAACCCCACGTATTTAATCCCCCTAACACTAAGGGTCAATTTATCATAGCCAATCAACCTAACCTGCACATCTTTGGACTGTGGGAGGAAACCGGAGCACCCGGAGGAAACCCACGCAAACATGGGGAGAATGTGCAAACTCCACACAGACAGTTGCCCGAGGCCGGATTCGAACCCGGGTCCCTGGCGCTGTGAGGCAACAGTGCTAACCACTATGCCACCGTGCTGTTGTATTTAGTACCATTTTCCGATTCTGTTGTATTGTGTACCATATTCCGATTCTCATTTCTTTAATATCATATTCTAGTTCTTTTGTATTTAGTGCTGCATTCTGATTTTGTTTTATTTCGTATCATATTCTGATTCTATTGTCAGTATTTAGTACCATATTCCGATTCTGTTGTATTTAGTACCATATTCAGATCCTGTGGTGGGTAATTAGTATCATATTCTGATTCTGTTGTATTTAGTACCATATTCAGATTCTGTATTGAGTATTTAGTACAATATTCCAATTCTGTTTTATTTATTACCATTTTCCGATTCTGTTGTATTTAGTTCCAGATTCCGATTCTGTTGTGGGTATTTAGTACCATATTCCGATTCTGTTGTGGGTATTTAGTACCATATTCCGATTCTGTTGTATTTAGTACCAGATTCCGATTCTGTTGTGGGTATTTAGTACCATATTCCGATTCTGTTGTATTTAGTACCAGATTCCGATTCTGTTGTGGGTATTTAGTACCATATTCTGATTGTGTTGTGGGTATTTAGTACCAGATTCTGATTCTGTTGTGAGTATTTAGTACCATATTCCGATTCTGTTGTAAGTATTTAGTACCATATTCTGATTCTGTGGTGAGTATTTAGTACCATATTCTGATTCTGTGTTGAGTATTTAGTATTATATTCTGTTTCTGTATGAATTTAGTACGTTATTTCAAATCTGTTGTATTCAGCACCATAATCCGATTCTGTTGTGGGTATTTATCACCATATTCCGATTCTGTTGTGAGTATTTAGTACCATATTCCAATTCTGTTGTATTTAGTACCATATTCCGATTCTGTTGTGAGCATTTAGTACCAAATTCTGATTCTGTGGTGAGTATTTAGTACTATATTCCGATTCTGTTGTGAGTATTTAGCACCAGATTCCAATTCTGTTGTGGGTATTTAGTACCATATTCCGATACTGTTGTGGGTATTTATTCCCATATTCTGATTCTGTTGTGAGTATTTATTACCATAATCCAATTCTGTTGTGAGTATTTAGTACAATATTGTGATTCTGTTGTGGGTAGTTAGTACCATATTCTGATTCTGTCATGAGTATTTAGTACCATATTCCGATTCTGTCGTGGGTAGTTAGTACCATATTCCGATTCAGTTGTATTTAATATCATATTCCAATTCTGTTTTATTTCGTATCATATTTTGATTCTGTTGTGAGTATTTAGTACCAGATTCCAATTCTGTTGTGGGTATTTAGTACCATATTCCGATACTGTTGTGGGTATTTATTCCCATATTCTGATTCTGTTGTGAGAATTTATTACCATAATCCGATTCTGTTGTGAGTATTTAGTACCATATTCCGATTCTGTCGTGGGTAGTTAGCACCATATTCCGATTCTGTTGTCTTTAGTATCATATTCCAATTCTGTTTTATTTCGTATCGTATTCTGATTCTGCTGTGAGTATTTAGTACCATTTTGCGATTCTGTTGTATTTAGTACCATTTTCCGATTCTGTTGTATTGTGTACCATATTCCGATTCTCATTTCTTTAATATCATATTCTAGTTCTTTTGTATTTAGTGCTGCATTCTGATTTTGTTTTATTTCGTATCATATTCTGATTCTATTGTCAGTATTTAGTACCATATTCCGATTCTGTTGTATTTAGTACCATATTCAGATCCTGTGGTGGGTAATTAGTACCATATTCTGATTCTGTTGTATTTAGTACCATATTCAGATTCTGTATTGAGTATTTAGTACAATATTCCAATTCTGTGTTATTTATTACCATTTTCCGATTCTGTTGTATTTAGTTCCAGATTCTGATTCTGTTGTGGGTATTTAGTACCATATTCCGATTCTGTTGTGGGTATTTAGTACCAGATTCCGATTCTGTTGTGGGTATTTAGTACCATATTCCGATTCTGTTGTATTTAGTACCAGATTCCGATTCTGTTGTGGGTATTTAGTATCATATTCCGATTGTGTTGTGGGTATTTAGTACCAGATTCCGATTCTGTTGTGGGTATTTAGTACCATATTCCGATTATGTTGTGGGTATTTATTCCCATATTCTGATTCTGTTGTGAGTATTTAGTACCATATTCCGATTCTGTTGTAAGTATTTAGTACCATATTCTGATTCTGTGGTGAGTATTTAGTACCATATTCTGATTCTGTGTTCAGTATTTAGTATTATATTCTGTTTCTGTTGTATTTAGTAGGTTATTTGAAATCTGTTGTATTCAGCACCATAATCCGATTCTGTTGTGGGCATTTATCACCATATTCCGATTCTGTTGTGAGTATTTAGTACCATATTCCAATTCTGTTGTATTTAGTACCATATTCTGATTCTGTTGTATTTTGTACCATATTCTGATTCTTTTGTGAGGTTTAAGTACCATATTCTGATTCTGTTGTGAGTATTTAGTACCATATTCCGATTCTGTTGTGAGTATTTTTTACCATATTCTGATTCTGTGATGAATATTTACGACCATATTCTGATTCTCTCGTGAGTAGTTAGTACCATATTCCAATTCTGTTGTATTTAGTACCATATTCCGATTCTGTTTTATTTAGTATCACATTCTGATTCTGTTTTTTTTAGTTTCATATTCCGCTTCTGTTGTATTTAGTACCATATTCTGATTCTGTTGTGAGTATTTTGTAACATATTCTGATTCTGTTGTGAGTATTTAGTACCATATTCCAATTCTGTTTTATTTCGTATCATATTCTGATTCTATTGTCAGTATTTAGTACCATATTCCGATTCTGTTGTATTTAGTACCATTTTCCGATTCTGTTGTATTTAGTACCATTTTCCGATTCTGTTGTATTTAGTACCATATTTCAATTCTGTTGTATTTACTACCATATTCTGATTCTGTTGTATTAGTACCATATTCTGAGTGTGTTGTTTGTAGTACCATATTCTGATTCTGTTGTATTTACTACCATATTCTGATTCTGTTGTATTTTGTACCATATTCCGATTCTTTTGTGAGTTTTAAGTACCATATTCTGATTCTGTTGTGAGTATTTAGTACCATACTCTGATTCTGTAGTGAATAGTTCGTACCATTTTCTGAATCTGTTGTATTTAGTACCATATTCCGCTTCTGTTGTATTTAGTACCACATTCCAATTCTGTTGTATTTAGTACAGTATGCCGATTCTGTTGTGTTCAGTACCATATTCCGAATCTGTTGCATTTAGTATCATATTCTGATTCTGTTGTATTTTGTACAATATTCCGATTCTGTTTTGTACCATATTCTGATTCTGTTTTATTAAATATCATGTTCTGATTCTGTTGTATTTCGTACCATATTCTGATTCTGTTTTATTTAGTATCATATTCTGATTCTGTTGTATTTTGTACCATATTCCGATTCTGTTTTATTTAATATCATATTCTGATTCATTCGTATTTAGTAACATATTCTGATTCTGTTGTGAGTATTTAGTACCGTGTTCCCATTCTGTGGTGAGCATTTAGTATCATATACTGATTCTGATGTGAGTATTTAGTACCATATTCTGATTCTGTGGTGAGCATTTAGTACCATATTCTGATTCTGTCGTGGGTATTTAGTACCATATTCTGATTCTGTAGTGAATAGTTAGTACCATTTTCTGAATCTGTTGTATTTAGTACCATATTCCGCTTCTGTTGTATTTAGTACCACATTCCAATTCTGTTGTATTTAGTACAGTATTCCGATTCTGTTGTGTTTAGTACCATATTCCGAATCTGTTGCATTTAGTATCATATTCTGATTCTGTTGTATTTTGTACCATATTCCGATTCTGTTTTGTACCATATTCTGATTCCGTTTTATTAAATATCATGTTCTGATTCTGTTGTATTTCGTACCATATTCTGATTCTGTTTTGTTTAGTATCATATTCTGATTCTGTTGTATTTTGTACCATATTCCGATTCTGTTTTATTTAATATCATATTCTGATTCATTCGTATTTAGTAACATATTCTGATTCTGTTGCGAGTATTTAGTACCGTGTTCCCATTCTGTGGTGAGCATTTAGTACCATATACTGATTCTGATGTGAGTGTTTAGTACCATATTCTGATTCTGTGGTGAGCATTTAGTACCATATTCTGATTCTGTCGTGGGTATTTAGTACCATATTCCGATTCTGTTGTATTTAGTATCATATTGCAATTCTGTTGTGAGTTCTTATTACCATATTCTGATTTGGCTGTAGTTAATATCATATTCCAATTCTGTTGTATTTAGTACCATACTCCGATCCTGTTGTGAATAGTTAGTAGCATAATCTGATTCTGTTCTATTTATTATCATATTCCGATTCTGTTGTGAATATTTAGTACTATATTCTGATTCTGTTGTAATTAGTACCATATTCCGATTCTGTTATGAGTACTTATTACCATAATCCGATTCTGTTGTATTTAGTACCATATTCTGATTGTGTTTTATTTAGTATCATATTCTGATTCTGTAGTATTTAGTACCATATTCTGATTCTTTTGTATTTAATACCATATTCTGATTCTGTTGAGAGTATTTAGTACCATTTCCCGATTCTGTTGTGAGTATTTAGTACTATATTCTGATTCTGTTGTATTTAGTAGAATATTATGATTCTGTTGTGAATATTTAGTAGCATATTCCAATTCTGTTGTGAGTATTTAGCACTATATTCCAATTCTGTTGTATTTAGTACCATATCTAGTCATGTTTGACAAATTTGCTGGAGTTCTTTGAGGAAGTAACATATAGGGTGGATAAAGGGGAACCAGTGGACGTAGTGTATTTAGACTTCCAAAAGGCATTTGTCAAGGTGCCACACAAAAGATTATTGCTTAAGATAAAAAATCACGGGATTGGGGGTAATATTCTGGCATGGATAGAGGATTGGCTATCTAACAGAAGGCAGAGAGTTGGGATAAATGGTTCATTCTCAGACTGGCAATCAGTAACTAGTGGTGTTCCGCAGGGGTCAGTGCTGGGTCCCCAACTCTTTACAATCTATATTAACGATTTGGAGGAGGGGACCGAGTGTAACATATCAAAGTTTGCAGATGATACTAAGATGGGAGGGAAAGTAGTGAGTGAGGAGGACATAAAAATCCTGCAAGGGGACATAGACAGGCTAAGTAAGTGGGCAGAGATTTGGCAGATGGAATACAATACTGGAAAGTGTGAGGTTATGCACTTTGGCAGGAAAAATCATAGAGCAAGTTATTATCTTAATGGCAAGAAACTGGAAAGTACTGAAGTACAAAGGGATCTGGGGGTCCTGGTGCACGAAACTCAAAAGGTTAGTATGCAGGTGCAGCAAGTGATTAAGAAGGCCAATGGAATGTTGGCTTTCATTGCTAGGGGGATAGAATATAAAAATAGGGAGGTATTGCTTCAGTTGTACAAGGTATTGGTGAGACCGCACCTGGAATACTGCATACAGTTTTGGTGTCCATACTTAAGAAAAGACATACTTGCTCTCGAGTCAGTACAAAGAAGGTTTACTCGGTTAATCCCGGGGATGAGGGGATGGACATATGAGGAGAGGTTGAGTAGATTGGGACTCTACTCATTGGAGTTCAGAAGAATGAGAGGCGATCTTATTGAAACATATAAGATTGTGAAGGGGTTGGATCGGGTGGATGCGGGGAGGATGTTCCCGATGATGGATGAAACTAGAACTAGGGGGCATAGTCTTAGAATAAGGGGCTGCTCTTTCAAAACTGAGATGAGGAGGAACTACTTCACTCAGAGGGTGGTAGGTCCATGGAATATGCTGCCCCAAAAAGCTGTAGAAGCTACATCATTACATAAATTTAAAACAGAAATAGACAGTTTCCTAGAAGTAAAGGGAATTAAGGGTTACGGGGAGCGGGCAGGAATTTGGACATGAGTCTAGGTTCGGATCGGACATGGCCCTGTGGGTAGCGGAGCGGGCCCAGGGGTAGTGTAGCCTGATCCTGCTCCTATTTCATGTGTCTAATTCTGTTAGGTTCAGGAGATGGTTCTGTGATAGTAGATTGGCAGTTAGGATCAGATCAGCCATGATCTTATTGAATGGCGGAGCAGGCTCGAGGGGCCGATTGGCCTACTCCTGCTCCTATTTCTTATGTTCTTATGTTCTTATATTCCGAATCTGTTGTGAGTGTTTAGTACTATATTCCAATTCTGTTGTATTTAGTACCATATTCCAATTCTGTTGTGAGTATTTAGTACCATATTCCAATTCTGTTGTGGGTATTTAGTACCATATTCCTGTTAAGTCCGTGAATGATTGAGACACGGACCAGCAGGAGTGAAAACAAACAAGTCTTTACTGGTGGAAGTCAATAGTGAAACTAACAAACAGAGGCTCTCTAGCGCCTTTTATACAGGGGTTGTCACTGCCGGTACTGCAGTCTGAGACCAGTTATTCTCTTAAAGGTACATACACAACAATTCCTCCCCTTTTAGATAAACAGTACATAACATTCATTTAACAACTAAATGATAACTAATTACAATCACAATTACTGTTGCTTGATACATTGGTTAAGTTTAAGCAATTATAAGTTCAGTCTTTGAGGGGGCTTCCTGATTCTGTCTGGATAACGCCTCTTTGGGGTATCAGGTTCTTCTGGCAAGATTGAGTCTGGATCAATGTCGTTGTTTGGTTCATCTGCTTCCAATATCACCGATTCTGCAGTAGCTGCAATTGGTACGTCGATTTCATTGCCAGGTGTATCAGATCGTGGTGTGGAGTTGACGTTTTCCAGTGACTCTAGAATCTGGTCAGCATGGCGCCTTACAATGCTCTCTCCAACGTTCACGGTATACATGAGAGGTCCTTGCCGTGTACAAATCATTCCTGGCTGCCATTTCTCAGTGCGGTAGTCCCGGGCCAAAACTGGTTGACCTATCTTAAAACTCCTGGTCGGCCTTTCATTCATATTCTGAAACTGCCTGTTCTCCACATCTCTTCGGACATTTGGCTTAACCAAATCCAAGCGGCATCGTAGTCTTCGATTGAAGAACATCATGGCTGGGGTTTGGTTGGTAACCGCATGTGTCGCATTCCGGTAGGCAAACAAGAAGTTGTCCACCTTGTGTTGTAGGGGTATCTCTTCATTACACATTGCCTTGATAGCCTTCTTGAATGTTTGGACAAACCTCACGGCCAATCCATTAGTGGCTGGATGATATGGGGCAGATGTGTAATGCTTAACGCCATTGTTCTTTAAGAACCTCCGGAACTCTTCAGACACAAACTGTGGTCCATTGTCAGAGCAAATCTGTTCAGGCAGCCCATTCCTGGCGAATATGGTTCGCAAAACTGTGATAGTTTTTTCCGTGGTGGTTGAGGACATTTTTATTACCTCTGGCCACTTTGAATGTGCATCCACCGTAACTAAAAACATCGAGTCCATGAAGGGACCAGCAAAGTCAATGTGCACCCGTTGCCATGGAGATGAGGGCCACTCCCATGGATGCAGAGGAGCTTGTGGTGGGGCGTTTTGGACCTTCTGGCACCCTGCACAGCTCTTGGTCATCTCTTCGATTTCTCTATCGATTCCTGGCCAGCACACAAACGCTCTGGCCAGGTTCTTCATTTTTACCCCACCCAGATGACCCTCATGAAGCTCATTGAGTACTCTATCCGTCAACTTAGGTGGAATTACTACTCTGGATCCACACATCAAGGTTCCTCTGCACACTGACAGCTGTTCTCTTCTCGGCGAGAATGCTGGCAGCAGTGGTTCGCCATGTGCTGGCCATCCCTTCACCGTTAAATCATAGACCCGTGATAGTGTCGGGTCATTCCGTGTTTCCTTTTCTATGTTTGCATTCGTCACAGGGAGACATTCGACTATAGTCGAGTGGAATAACTCCATTGGATCCACTGCAAGGTCTTCTTCTTCCACCGTCGGCAACGGTAGGCGTGACAATCCATCAGCATTTCCATGCTGTTTAGTTCCTTTGTACTCAATGTCATATTGGTGTGCCCCTAGGAAAAGGGACCATCTCTGCAGCCGTTGTGCCGTCATTATTGGCACGCCCTTCTGAGGGTTGAAAATGGAGACAAGAGGTTGATGATCGGTTAGTAGAGTAAATTTTTAACCGTGCAGATAGTGATTGAACTTCTTCACCCCCCACACTAGGCTGAGGGCCTCTCTGTCAATCTGGGCGTAGTTACGCTCGGCAGAAGTTAATGAGCGTGACGCAAAAGCTATCGGCCTCTCTAAACCATCAAGGAATTTATGTGACAGTACCGCCCCAATGCCGTAGGGAGATGCATCACACGCCGGCCTGATTGGCAGTGCTGGGTTGTAGTGAGCCAATACTTCCCTTGAAGTGATTAAGTCCTTACTCTCCTGAAAAGCACGCTTACAATCATTGCTCCATTTCCATGCTACCCCCGTTCGTAGCAGGGCGTTCAGTGGGTGCAAAATTGTCGACAAATTCGGCAAAATCTTGTGATAGTAATTCACCAACCCGAGGAATGACCTCAGTTGCGACACATTTTCAGGCGCTGGGGCCTTAACAACCGCTTCAATTTTGTCAGGGGACTTATGTAACCCCTCTTCATCAATCACGTGGCCACAATACGATATCTGTTTCTTAAAAAATTCGCACTTGGGGCGGTTGGCTCGCAGCCCATGTTCCCGTAGTCTAGTGAGCACCTGTTCCAGGTTGTTAAGGTGTTCACTGTCATCTTCACCTGTTACAAGGATGTCGTCCAAGTAACACTGAGTCCCCGGAATCCCTTGCAGGACTTGTTCCATCGCTCTTTGCCATATCGCCGGAGCCGATGCTACTCCGAATACCAATCGATGATACTGGTAAAGACCTTTGTGAGTGTTTATCGTGAGATACTTCCTAGAGGACTCTTCAACCTCCATCTGCAAATATGCTTGTGCTAGGTCAATTTTTGTAAAACGTTTCCCTCCAGACAGTGAGGCGAAGATGTCTTCTATCCTTGGAAGAGGATATTGTACTGTGTGAAGGACAGGGTTCACGGTCACCTTGAAATCCCCACAGATGCGAATCTTCCTTGGCTCTCCGGACTTATTGCTTAACGTTTTCTTCATGACAGGAACGATGGGTGTCGCCCACTCGCTCCAGTCGACCTTAGACAACACGCCCGCCTTCTCCAGATTCTCCAGCTCTGCCTCGACGGCTGGGCGAATTGCATATGGTACCGGTCTTGCTTTGAAAAACTTGGGAACTGCATTCTCTTCTATTTTTATCGAGGCGGTTACGCCTTTAAGCATGCCCAGTTCTTGTTGAAATACCCCTTTGGCATTAGTTAAGATTGTTGACAATCGTCCAGGAGTGACGTCTTCATCTTTTTTACCGTCCACCGTCATTGCATGAATGGAGTGCCAATCTAAGTTTATCTTCCTGATCCATTCCCGTCCCAATAACGGTGGTCCACCATTTGGCAGTATGTAGGACAGCAACAATTTCGTTAAAACTCTTTGCCTTCGGTTTGGCTGGAGTAATCAGGTCCCGCAATAGGCCGTACGTTCTAGCACCCATTAAGTTTAGCAATATCGATGCCTTTTTTCCCTCCGCTATTTCGTTTGCCTCGAAATATACCTCGACTCTTTCCACATACGTGGTCCAGTCCTCTAATGTATTATCAAAAGCAGTGATACAGCCAGTCTTCGGCATCTTGCAAATCTAAAATGGCGCCTCCCGCGCTTTGCCTTCTTCCCCGATTTAACAAAATGGCGCCTCCCGCGCTTTGCCTTCTTCCCCGCTGTTGTTAGCGCTGCTTTCCACGGTTTCTTGCGCGTTAAATATTGGTTCTTTTTCTTTTATTATTTTCCCGTCGTGGAGCGGACCCTCTGGGACACTTCCCTCCCTCTTCTTATGTCCGAACGCTGTCCGGCTTCGAAGCACCGGCCGCGCCCTGTGTGTTCCACCCTCTCTCTCTCTCTTTGCCTCCCAACTCGCTGCCCGGCCCCGTTGAAAAGCCACCCGATCGAGCTTCAGCCCGCCGCAGCCCAGGAAGGATCAGAGCACTACCTGCCACCAGCCCGATTAGCTGGGTAACCACAGACTGAGGAACCCAACCTGGCTCTGGAAAGTCTCTCCTGCAAGTTTTCAAACCGATGATTGACGGTCGACTCCCGTTTCCCGAGTTTCTTTGGACTCTATTTTTTTTCTTTTTTTCTTCTGGCTCCGACCTTCAACAACGTCGTCTGAGGTGCTGCCGAGTTGCAGGTAAGTTCGTTTCTTGTTCGTCGCCAGTGTTAAGTCCGTGAATGATTGAGACACGGACCAGCAGGAGTGAAAACAAACAAGTCTTTACTGGTGGAAGTCAATAGTGAAACTAACAAACAGAGGCTCTCTAGCACCTTTTATACAGGGGTGGTCACTGCCGGTACTGCAGTCTGAGACCAGTTATTCTCTTAAAGGTACATACACAACAATTCCCATTCTGCTTCGGGTATTTATTACCATTTTCCGATTCTGTTGTGAGTATTTAGTACCATATTCCGATTCTGTTGTATTTAGTAGAATATTCTGATTCTGTTGTGAATATTTAGTACCATATTCCGATTCTGTTTTGAGTATTTAGTACTATATTCCGATTCTGTTGTATTTAGTACCATATTCTGATTCTGTTGTGAGTGTTTAGTGCTGTATTCCGATTCTGTTGTATTTAGTGTCATATTCCGATTCTGTTGTATTTATCACCATATTCCGATTCTGTTGTGGGTATTTATTACCATATTCCGATTCTGTTGTGAGTTTCAAGTACAATATTCTCTCCTGTTGTGGGTATTTAGTACAATATTCCAATTTTGTTGTATGAATAATATATTTCGATTCTATTGTGAGTATTTATTACTATATTCCGATTCTGTTGTGAGTATTTAGTACCATATTCCGATTCTGTTGTGAGTATTTAGTACCATATTCTGATTCTGTTGTGGGTATTTATTCCCATATTCTGATTCTGTTGTGAGTATTTAGTACCATATTCCGATTCTGTTGTATTTAGTAGAATATTCTGATTCTGTTGTGAATATTTAGTACCATATTCCGATTCTGTTGTGAGTATTTAGTACTATATTCCGATTCTGTTGTATTTAGTACCATATTCCGATTCTGTTGTGAGTGTTTAGTGCTATATTCTGATTCTGTTGTATTTAGTGTCTTATTCCGATTCTGTTGTGGGTATTTATCACCATATTCCAGTTCTGTTGTGAGGATTTAGTACCATATTCCGATTCAGTTGTATTTAGTACCATATTCCAATTCTGTCGTGAGTATTTAGTACTATATTCCGATTCTGTTGTATTTAGTACCATATTCCGATTCTGCTGTATTTATCACCATATTCCGATTCTGTTGTGGGTATTTATTACCATATTCCGATTCTGTTGTGAGTTTCAAGTACCATATTCTCTTCTGTTGTGGGTATTTAGTACAATATTCTAATTTTGTTGTATGAATAATATATTTCGATTCTTTTGTGAGTGTTTATTACTATATTCCGATTCTGTTGTGAGTATTTAGTACCATATTCTGATTCTGTTGTGAGTATTTAGTACCATATTCCGATTCTGTTGTGGGTATTTATTCCCATATTCTGATTCTGTTGTGAATATTTAGTACCGTAGTCTGATTCTGTTGTATTTTGTACCACATTCCGATTCTGTTGTGAGTATTTATTACCATATTCTGATTCTGTTGTGAGTATTTATTACCATAATCCGATTCTGTTGTGAGTATTCAGTACCACATTCCGATTCTGTCATGGGTAGTTAGTACCATATTCCGATTCTGTTGTGGATATTTAGTACCATATTCCGATTCTGTTGTATTTAGTACCATATTCCGATTCTGTTGCACTTAGTACTGTATTCTGATATTGTTGTAGTTATTTATTAATTAACATATTCCGATTCTGTTGCACAAGTGCCAGATTCCCATTCTGTCGTATTTAGTACCATAATCAGATTCTGTATTGAGTATTTATATTACAATATTTCAATTCTGTTGTATTTTATACCATATTCCGATTCTGCTGTATTTAGTAGCACAATCCGATTCTGTTGTGAGTATTTAGTACCATAATCCGATTCTGTTGAATTTTGTACCATATTATGATCCTGTCATAAGCATTTGTTTCTGTATTCTGATTCTGTTCCATTGAGTCGAATATTCTGATTCTGTCGTGAATATTTAGTACCATATTCCGATTCTGTTATGAGTAAATACCACCATTTTCCAAATATGTTGTATTCAGCACCATAATCCTATTCTGTTGTGAGTATTTATCACCATATTCTGATTCTGTTGTGAGTATTTAGTACCATATTCCAAATCTGTTGTATTCAGCAGCATATTCTGATTCTGTGGTGGATATTTTTCACCATATTCTGATTCTGTTGTGAGGATTTAGTACCATATTCCGGTTCTGTTGTATTTAGTATCATATTCCTATTCTGTTGTGAGTATTTAGTACCAGATTCCGATTCTGTTGTGGGTATTTATTCCCATATTCCGATTCTGTTGTGAATACTTAGTACCGTAGTCTGATTCTGTTGTATTTTGTACCACATTCTGATTCTGTTGTGGGTGTTTATTACCATATTCCGATTCTGTTGTGTGTTTCAAGTACCATATTCTCTTCTGTTGTGGGTATTTAGTACAATATTCCAATTTTGTTGTATGAATAATATATTCAGATTCTGTTGTGAGTATTTAGTACCAGATTCCAATTCTGTTGTGGGTATTTAGTATCATATTCCGATACTGTTGTGGGTATTTATTCCCATATTCTGATTCTGTTGTGAGAATTTATTACCATAATACGATTCTGTTGTGAATATTTAGTACCATATTCCGATTCTGTCGTGGGTAGTTAGCACCATATTCCGATTCTGTTGTCTTTAGTATCATATTCCAATTCTGTTTTATTTCGTATCATATTCTGATTCTGTTGTGAGTATTTAGTACCATTTTGCGATTCTGTTGTATTTAGTACCATTTTCCGATTCTGTTGTATTGTGTACCATATTCCGATTCTCATTTCTTTAATATCATATTCTAGTTCTTTTGTATTTAGTGCTGCATTCTGATTTTGTTTTATTTCGTATCATTTTCTGATTCTATTGTCAGTATTTAGTACCATATTCCGATTCTGTTGTGGGTATTTAGTACCAGATTCCGATTCTGTTGTGGGTATTTAGTATCATATTCTGATTCTGTTGTATTTAGTACCAGATTCCGATTCTGTTGTGGGTATTTAGTACCATATTCCGATTGTGTTGTGGGTATTTAGTACCTGATTCGGATTCTGTTGTGGGTATTTAGTACCATATTCCGATTATGTTGTGGGTATTTATTCCCATATTCTGATTCTGTTGTGAGTATTTAGTACCATATTCCGATTCTGTTGTAAGTATTTAGTACCATATTCTGATTCTGTGGTGGGTATTTAGTACCATATTCTGATTCTGTGTTGAGTATTTAGTACAGTATTATATTCTGTTTCTGTTGTATTTAGTACGTTATTTCAAATCTGTTGTATTCAGCACCATAATCCGATTCTGTTGTGGGTATTTATCACCATATTCCGATTCTGTTGTGAGTATTTAGTACCATATTCCAATTCTGTTGTATTTAGTACCATATTCCGATTCTGTTGTGAGCATTTAGTACCAAATTCTGATTCTGTGGTGAGTATTTAGTAATATATTCCGATTCTGTTGTGAGTATTTAGCACCAGATTCCAATTCTGTTGTGGGTATTTAGTAGCATATTCCGACACTGTTGTGGGTATTTATTCCCATATTCTGATTCTGTTGTGAGCATTTATTACCATAATCCAATTCTGTTGTGAGTATTTAGTACAATATTGTGATTCTGTTGTGGGTAGTTAGTACCATATTCTGATTCTGTCATGAGTATTTAGTACCATATTCTGATTCTGTCGTGGTTAGTTAGTACCATATTCCGATTCAGTTGTATTTAGTATCATATTCCAATTCTGTTTTATTTCGTATCATATTCTGATTCTGTTGTGAGTATTTAGTACCATTTTGCGATTCTGTTGTATTTAGTACCATTTTCTGATTCTGTTGTATTGTGTACCATATTCTGATTCTGTTTTCTTTAATATCACATTCTAGTTCTTTTGTATTTAGTGCTGCATTCCGATTTTGTTTTATTTCGTTTCATATTCTGATTCTATTGTCAGTATTTAGTACCATATTCCAATTCTGTTTTATTTCGTATGATATTCAGATTCTGTTGTGGGTAATTAATACCATATTCCGATTCTGTTGCATTTAGTACCATATTCAGATTCTGTATTGAGTATTTAGTACAATATTCCAATTCTGTTTTATTTATTACCATTTTCCGATTCTGTTGTATTTAGTACCAGATTCCGATTCTGTTGTGGGTATTTAGTACCATATTCCGATTCTGTTGTGGGTATTTAGAACAAGATTCTGATTCTGTTGTGGGTATTTAGTACCATATTCCAATTCTGTTGCATTTAGTACCAGATTCCAATTCTGTTGTGGGTATTTAGTACCATATTCCGATTGTGTTGTGGGAATTTAGTACCAGATTCCGATTCTGTTGTGGGTATTTAGTACCATATTCCGATTATGTTGTGGGTATTTATTCCCATATTCTGATTCTGTTGTGAGTATTTAGTACTATATTCCGATTCTGTTGTATTTAGTACCATATTGCGATTCTGTTGTGAGTACTTATTACCATATTCCGAATCGGTTGTATTTAGTAACATATTCCGATTGTGTTGTGTGTAATTAGTACCATATTCTGAATCTGTTGTATTTTGTACCACACTCCAATTCCGTTGTGATTATTTAGTACCATAATGCGATTCTGTTGAATTTTGTACCATATTATGATCTTGTCATAAGCATTTGTTTCTGTATTCTGATTCTGTTCCATTTAGTAGAATATTCTGATTCTGTTGTGAGTATACATCACCATATTCTGATTCTGTTGTGAGTATTTAGTACCATATTCCGAATCTGTTGTATTCAGCACCATATTCAGATTCTGTCATGGGTGTTTTTCACCATATTCCGATTCTGTTGTGAGGATTTAGTACTATATTCTGATTCTGCTGTATTTAGTACCATATTCTGATTTTGTTGTGAGCTCTTATTACCATATTCCGATTCTGTTGTGTTTAGTACCGTATCCTGATTCTGTTGTACTTCATATCATATTCCGATTCTTTTGTATTTAATACCATATTCTGATTCTGTTGTGAGTATTTAGTACCATTTTCTGATCCTGTTGTGAATATTTAGTATCATATTCCGATTCTGTTGTATTTAGTATCATATTCCGATTCTGTTGTGAATATTTTGTACTATATTCTGATTCTGCTGTATTTGGTACCATATTCCAATTCTGTTGTGAGTACTTATTACCATATTCCGATTTGGTTGTATTTAGTATCATATTCCGATTCTGTTGTATTTTGTACCATTTTCTGATTCTGTTGTGAGTATTTAGTACCATATTCCGATTCTGTTGTGTAAATTACCATATTCTGATTCTGTTGTATTTAGTACCATATTCTGATTCTGTTGTATTTAGTACCATATTCTGATTCTGTTGTATTTAGTACCATATTCTGATTCTGTTGTATTTAATAGCATATTCTCATTCTTTTGTATTTATATCATATTCCGATTCTTTTGTATTTAATACCATATTCTGATTCTGTTGTGAGTATTTAGTACCATTTTCCGATTCTACTGTCAGAATTTAGTACCATATTCCGATTCTGTTGTATTTAGTACCGTATTCTGATTCTGTTGTGTTTAGTATCATATTCTGATTCTGTTGTATTTTGTACCATATTCTGATTCTGTTGTGAGTATTTAGTATCATTTTCCGATTTTGTTGTATTTAGTTCCATTTTCCGATTCTATGGTGAACATTTAGTACCATATTCTGAATCTGTTGTATTTATTACCATATTCTGATTCTGTTGTATTTTGTACCATTTTCTGATTCTGTGCTATTTAACATCATATTCTGATTCTTTTGTACTTAGTACTATATTCTGATTCTGTTGTGGATATTTAGTGCTATATTCTGATTCTATTGTGAGTATTTACTACCATATTCTGATTCTGTTGTAATTAGTATTATATTCTGATTCTGTTGAGAGTATTTAGTACCATTTTG
Source organism: Somniosus microcephalus (assembly GCF_052327205.1). NCBI lineage: Eukaryota > Metazoa > Chordata > Chondrichthyes > Squaliformes > Somniosidae > Somniosus > Somniosus microcephalus. The sequence goes on along the minus strand of NC_140999.1, from coordinate 164,820,386 downwards.
CGATTCTGTTGTATAGGAAGCTTTGGTTTATCCGGAGGTTATATGTCCGGAATACTCGATCTAACGGCAAAAATCAGGAGCCGTTTTCTACATGCATTTTTAGTTCTCGTTGCTTTTTTTCCCCCAGTCAAACACTGCAAGGTCTGTAGCTATAGCAACAGCTTCAGCTACAGATGCTTGCAGCTGCAGCCGACTGTTTTGAAGCTGTTGCTAAGTAACAGGGTTTGTTGATTCACACGGAGCTTCTCAGTTCCATATGTTTAAACATTAACTCTGGTATGTCTGGCACTTTTGATGTTACGGCACCAGCTTGGTCCCGTCAGTGCCGGATATCAGAAAGTTTCCTGTATTTAGTACCCTTTTCCGATTCTGCTGTATTGTGTACCATATTCTGATTCTGTTTTATTTAGTATCATATTTTGATTCTGTTGTGTTTTCTACCATATTCTGATTGTTTTATTTAATATCATTTTCTGATTCTTTTGTATTTAGCTCTATATTCTGATTCTATGGTGAACATTTAGTACCATATTCTGAATCTGTTATATTTACTACCATATTCTGATTATGTTGTATTTTGTACCATATTCTGATTCTGTTGTGAGTATTTAGTACCATATTCTGATTCTGTTGTATTTACTACCATATTCTGATTCTGTTGTATTTTGTACCATATTCCGATTCTTTTGTGAGGTTTAAGTACCATATTCTGATTCTGTTGTGAGTATTTAGTACCATATTCTGATTCTCTCGTGAGTAGTTAGTACCATATTCCAATTCTGTTGTATTTAGTACCATATTCCGATTCTGTTTTATTTAGTATCACATTCTGATTCTGTTCCTTTTAGTTTCATATTCCACTTCTGTTGTATTTAGTACCATATTCTGATTCTGTTGTGAGTATTTAGTACTATATTCTGATTCTGTTGTGAGTATTTTGTAACATATTCTGATTCTGTTGTGAGTATTTCGTACCATATTCCAATTCTGTTTTATTTCGGATCATATTCTGATTCTATTGTCAGTATTTAGTACCATATTCCGATTCTGTTGTATTTAGTACCATTTTCCGATTCTGTTGTATTTAGTACCAGATTCCGATTCTGTTGTGGGTATTTAGTACCATATTCCGATTCTGTTGTGGGTATTTAGAACAAGATTCTGATTCTGTTGTGGGTATTTAGTACCATATTCCAATTCTGTTGCATTTAGTACCAGATTCCAATTCTGTTGTGGGTATTTAGTACCATATTCCGATTGTGTTGTGGGAATTTAGTACCAGATTCCGATTCTGTTGTGGGTATTTAGTACCATATTCCGATTATGTTGTGGGTATTTATTCCCATATTCTGATTCTGTTGTGAGTATTTAGTACTATATTCCGATTCTGTTGTATTTAGTACCATATTGCGATTCTGTTGTGAGTACTTATTACCATATTCCGAATCGGTTGTATTTAGTAACATATTCCGATTGTGTTGTGTGTAATTAGTACCATATTCTGAATCTGTTGTATTTTGTACCACACTCCAATTCCGTTGTGATTATTTAGTACCATAATGCGATTCTGTTGAATTTTGTACCATATTATGATCTTGTCATAAGCATTTGTTTCTGTATTCTGATTCTGTTCCATTTAGTAGAATATTCCGATTCTGTTGTGAGTATATATCACCATATTCTGATTCTGTTGTGAGTATTTAGTACCATATTCCGAATCTGTTGTATTCAGCACCATATTCAGATTCTGTCATGGGTGTTTTTCACCATATTCCGATTCTGTTGTGAGGATTTAGTACTATATTCTGATTCTGCTGTATTTAGTACCATATTCTGATTTTGTTGTGAGCTCTTATTACCATATTCCGATTCTGTTGTGTTTAGTACCGTATTCTGATTCTGTTGTACTTCATATCATATTCCGATTCTTTTGTATTTAATACCATATTCTGATTCTGTTGTGAGTATTTAGTACCATTTTCTGATCCTGTTGTGAATATTTAGTATCATATTCCGATTCTGTTGTATTTAGTATCATATTCCGATTCTGTTGTGAATATTTTGTACTATATTCTGATTCTGCTGTATTTGGTACCATATTCCAATTCTGTTGTGAGTACTTATTACCATATTCCGATTCGGTTGTATTTAGTATCATATTCCGATTCTGTTGTATTTTGTACCATTTTCCGATTCTGTTGTGAGTATTTAGTACCATATTCCGATTCTGTTGTGTAAATTACCATATTCTGATTCTGTTGTATTTAGTACCATATTCTGATTCTGTTGTATTTAGTACCATATTCTGATTCTGTTGTATTTAGTACCATATTCTGATTCTGTTGTATTTAATAGCATATTCTCATTCTTTTGTATTTATATCATATTCCGATTCTTTTGTATTTAATACCATATTCTGATTCTGTTGTGAGTATTTAGTACCATTTTCCGATTCTACTGTCAGAATTTAGTACCATATTCCGATTCTGTTGTATTTAGTACCGTATTCTGATTCTGTTGTGTTTAGTATCATATTCTGATTCTGTTGTATTTTGTACCATATTCTGATTCTGTTGTGAGTATTTAGTATCATTTTCCGATTTTGTTGTATTTAGTTCCATTTTCTGATTCTATGGTGAACATTTAGTACCATATTCTGAATCTGTTGTATTTATTACCATATTCTGATTCTGTTGTATTTTGTACCATTTTCTGATTCTGTGCTATTTAACATCATATTCTGATTCTTTTGTACTTAGTACTATATTCTGATTCTGTTGTGGATATTTAGTGCTATATTCTGATTCTATTGTGAGTATTTACTACCATATTCTGATTCTGTTGTAATTAGTATTATATTCTGATTCTGTTGAGAGTATTTAGTACCATTTTGCGATTCTGTTGTACAGGAAGCTTTGGTTTATCCGGAGGTTATATGTCCGGAATACTCGATCTAACGGCAAAAATCAGGAGCCGTTTTCTACATGCATTTTTAGTTCTCGTTGCTTTTTTTCCCCCAGTCAAACACTGCAAGGTCTGTAGCTATAGCAACAGCTTCAGCTACAGATGCTTGCAGCTGCAGCCGACTGTTTTGAAGCTGTTGCTAAGTAACAGGGTTTGTTGATTCACACGGAGCTTCTCAGTTCCATATGTTTAAACATTAACTCTGGTATGTCTGGCACTTTTGATGTTACGGCACCAGCTTGGTCCCGTCAGTGCCGGATATCAGAAAGTTTCCTGTATTTAGTACCCTTTTCCGATTCTGCTGTATTGTGTACCATATTCTGATTCTGTTTTATTTAGTATCATATTTTGATTCTGTTGTGTTTTCTACCATATTCTGATTGTTTTATTTAATATCATTTTCTGATTCTTTTGTATTTAGCTCTATATTCTGATTCTATGGTGAACATTTAGTACCATATTCTGAATCTGTTATATTTACTACCATATTCTGATTATGTTGTATTTTCTACCATATTCTGATTCTGTTGTGAGTATTTAGTACCATATTCTGATTCTGTTGTATTTACTACCATATTCTGATTCTGTTGTATTTTGTACCATATTCCGATTCTTTTGTGAGGTTTAAGTACCATATTCTGATTCTGTTGTGAGTATTTAGTACCATATTCTGATTCTCTCGTGAGTAGTTAGTACCATATTCCAATTCTGTTGTATTTAGTACCATATTCCGATTCTGTTTTATTTAGTATCACATTCTGATTCTGTTCCTTTTAGTTTCATATTCCACTTCTGTTGTATTTAGTACCATATTCTGATTCTGTTGTGAGTATTTAGTACTATATTCTGATTCTGTTGTGAGTATTTTGTAACATATTCTGATTCTGTTGTGAGTATTTCGTACCATATTCCAATTCTGTTTTATTTCGGATCATATTCTGATTCTATTGTCAGTATTTAGTACCATATTCCGATTCTGTTGTATTTAGTACCATTTTCCGATTCTGTTGTATTTAGTACCATTTTCCGATTCTGTTGTATTTAGTACCATATTTCGATTCTGTTGTATTTACTACCATATTCTGATTCTGTTGTATTAGTACCATATTCTGAGTGTGTTGTTTGTAGTACAATATTCTGATTCTGTTGTATTTACTACCATATTCTGATTCTGTTGTATTTTGTACCATATTCCGATTCTTTTGTGAGTTTTAAGTACCATATTCTGATTCTGTTGTGAGTATTTAGTACCATATTCTGATTCTGTAGTGAATAGTTCGTACCATTTTCTGAATCTGTTGTATTTAGTACCATATTCCGCTTCTGTTGTATTTAGTACCACATTCCAATTCTGTTGTATTTAGTACAGTATTCTGATTCTGTTGTGTTTAGTACCATATTCCAAATCTGTTGCATTTAGTGTCATATTCTGATTCTGTTGTATTTTGTACCATATTCTGATTCTGTTTTGTACCATATTCTGATTCTGTTTTATTAAATATCATATTCTGATTCTGTTGTATTTCGTACCATATTCTGATTCTGTTTTATTTAGTATCATATTCTGATTCTGTTGTATTTTGTACCATATTCCGATTCTGTTTTATTTAATATCATATTCTGATTCATTCGTATTTAGTAACATATTCTGATTCTGTTGTGAATATTTAGTACCGTGTTCCCATTCTGTGGTGAGCATTTAGTACCATATTCTGATTCTGTCGTGGGTGTTTTGTACCATATTCCGATTCTGTTGTATTTAGTATCATATTGCGATTCTGTTGTGAGTTCTTATTACCATATTCTGATTCGGCTGTCGTTAATATCATATTCCAATTCTGTTGTATTTAGTACCATACTCCGATCCTGTTGTGAATAGTTAGTAGCATAATCTGATTCTGTTGTATTTATTATCATATTCCGATTCTGTTGTGAGTATTTAGTACTCTAATCTGATTCTGTTGTAATTAGTACCATATTCCGATTCTGTTATGAGTACTTATTACCATAATCCGATTCTGTTGTATTTAGTACCATATTCTGATTCTGTTTTATTTAGTATCATATTCTGATTCTGTAGTATTAATACCATATTCTGATTCTTTTCTATTTAATACCATATTCTGATTCTGTTGAGAGTGTTTAGTACCATTTCCCGATTCTGTTGTGAGTATTTAGTACTATATTCTGATTCTGTTGTATTTAGTACCATATCTAGTCATGTTTGACAAATTTGCTGGAGTTCTTTGAGGAAGTAACATACAGGGTGGATAAAGGGGAACCAGTGGACGTAGTGTATTTCGACTTCCAAAAGGCATTTGTCAAGGTGCCACACAAAAGATTATTGCTTAAGATAAAAAATCACGGGATTGGGGGTAATATTCTGGCATGGATAGAGGATTGGCTATCTAACAGAAGGCAGAGAGTTGGGATAAATGGTTCATTCTCAGACTGGCAATCAGTAACTAGTGGTGTTCCGCAGGGGTCAGTGCTGGGTCCCCAACTCTTTACAATCGATATTAACGATTTGGAGGAGGGGACCGAGTGTAACATATCAAAGTATGCAGATGATACTAAGATGGGAGGGAAAGTAGTGAGTGAGGAGGACATAAAAAACCTGCAAGGGGACATAGACAGGCTAAGTAAGTGGGCAGAGATTTGGCAGATGGAATACAATACTGGAAAGTGTGAGGTTATGCACTTTGGCAGGAAAAATCATAGAGCAAGTTATTATCTTAATGGCAGGAAACTGGAAAGTACTGAAGTACAAAGGGATCTGGGGGTCCTGGTGCACGAAACTCAAAAGGTTAGTATGCAGGTGCAGCAAGTGATTAAGAAGGCCAATGGAATGTTGGCTTTCAATGCTAGGGGGATAGAATATAAAAATAGGGAGGTATTGCTTCAGTTGTACAAGGTATTGGTGAGACCGCACCTGGAATACTGCATACAGTTTTGGTGTCCATACTTAAGAAAAGACATACTTGCTCTCGAGTCAATACAAAGAAGGTTCACTCGGTTAATCCCGGGGATGAGGGTGGACATATGAGGAGAGGTTGAGTAGATTGGGACTCTACTCATTGGAGTTCAGAAGAATGAGAGGCGATCTTATTGAAACATATAAGATTGTGAAGGGGTTGGATCGGGTGGATGCGGGGAGGATGTTCCCGATGATGGATGAAACTAGAACTAGGGGGCATAGTCTTAGAATAAGGGGCTGCTCTTTCAAAACTGAGATGAGGAGGAACTACTTCACTCAGAGGGTGGTAGGTCCATGGAATATGCTGCCCCAAAAAGCTGTAGAAGCTACATCATTACATAAATTTAAAACAGAAATAGACAGTTTCCTAGAAGTAAAGGGAATTAAGGGTTACGGGGAGCGGGCAGGAATTTGGACATGAGTCTAGGTTCGGATCGGACATGGCCCTGTGGGTAGCGGAGCGGGCCCAGGGGCCATGTAGCCTGATCCTGCTCCTATTTCGTGTGTCTAATTCTGTTAGATTCAGGAGATGGTTCTGTGATAGTAGATTGGCGGTTAGGATCAGATCAGCCATGATCATATTGAATGGCGGAGCAGGCTCGAGGGGCCGATTGGCCTACTCCTGCTCCTATTTCTTATGTTCTTATGTCCTTATATTCCGAATCTGTTGTGAGTGTTTTGTACTATATTCCAATTCTGTTGTATTTAGTACCATATTCCAATTCTGTTGTGAGTATTTAGTACCATATTCCAATTCTGTTGTAGGTATTTAGTACCATATTCCCATTCTGCTTCGGGTATTTATTACCATTTTCCGATTCTGTTGTGAGTATTTAGTACCATATTCCGATTCTGTTGTATTTAGTAGAATATTCCGATTCTGTTTTGAGTATTTAGTACTATATTCCGATTCTGTTCTATTTAGTACCATATTCTGATTCTGTTGTGAGTGTTTAGTGCTATATTCCGATTCTGTTGTATTTAGTGTCATATTCCGATTCTGTTGTATTTATTACCATACTCCGATTCTGTTGTGGGTATTTATTACCATATTCCGATTCTGTTGTGAGTTTCAAGTACAATATTCTCTTCTGTTGTGGATATTTAGTACAATATTCCAATTTTGTTGTATGAATAATATATTTCGATTCTTTTGTGAGTGTTTATTACGATATTACGATTCTGTTGTGAGTATTTAGTACCATATTCTGATTCTGTGGTGAGTATTTAGTACTATATTCTGTTTCTGTTGTATTTAGTACCTTATTCCAAATCTGTTGTATTCAGCACCATAATCCGATTCTGTTGTGAGTATTTAGTACCAGATTCCAATTCTGTTGTATTTAGTACCATTTTCCGATTCTGTTGTGAGTATTTAGTACTATATTCTGATTCTGTTGTATTTAGTACCATATTCCGATTATGTTTTATTTAGTATGATATTCTGATTCTGTTGTATTTAGTACCATATTCTGATTCTGTTATATTTAATACCATATTCTGATTCTGTTTTATTTAGTACCATATTCTGATTCTGTTATATTTAATACCATATTCTGATTCTGTTTTATTTAGTACCATGTTCTGATTCTGTTGTATTTAGCATCATATTCCGATTCTGTCGTGAGTATTTAGTACTATATTCCGATTCTGTTGTATTTAGTACCATATTGCGATTCTGTTGTGAGTACTTATTACCATATTCCGAATCGGTTGTATTTAGTACCATATTCCGATTGTGTTGTGTGTAATTAGTACCATATTCTGAATCTGTTGTATTTTGTACCACACTCCAATTGCGTTGTGAGTATTTAGTACCATAATCCGATTCTGTTGAATTTTGTAGCATATTATGATCTTGTCATAAGCATTTGTTTCTGTATTCTGATTCTGTTCCATTCAGTAGAATATTCCGATTCTGTTGTGAGTATATATCACCATATTCTGATTCTGTTGTGAGTATTTATTACCATATTCCGAATCTGTTGTATTCAGCACCATATTCAGATTCTGTCATGGGTATTTTTCACCATATTCCGATTCTGTTGTATTTAGTACTATATTCTGATTCTGCTGTATTTAGTACCATATTCTGATTCTGTTGTGAGCTCTTATTACCATATTCTGATTCTGTTGTGTTTAGTACCGTATTCTGATTCTGTTGTATTTCATATCATATTCCGAATCTTTTGTATTTAATACCATATTCTGATTCTGTTGTGAGTATTTAGTACCATATTCCGATTCTGTTGTATTTAGTATCATATTCCGATTCTGTTATGAATATTTTGTACTATATTCTGATTCTGCTGTATTAATACCATATTCCGATTCTGTTGTGAGTACTTATTACCATATTCCGATTCGGTTGTATTTAGTATCATATTCCGATTCTGTTGTATTTTGTACCATTTTCCGATTCTGTTGTGTTTAGTACCATATTCTGATTCTGTTTTATTTAGTACCATATTCTGATTCTGTTGTATTTAGTACCATATTCTGATTCTGTTGTATAGCATATTCTGATTCTTTTGTATTTAATATCATATTCCGATTCTTTTGTATTTAATACCATATTCTGATTCTGTTGTAAGTATTTAGTACCATTTTCCGATTCTGTTGTATTTACTACCATATTCTGATTCTGTTGTGAGTATTTAGTTCCATATTCTGATTCTGTTGTGAGTATTTATTATCATTTTCCGATTTTGTTGTATTTAGTACCATTTTCCGATTCTACTGTCAGTATTTGGTACCATATTCCTATTCTGTTGTATTTAGTACCATATTCTGATTCTGTTGCATTTAGTACCATATTCTGATTCTGTTGTGAGTATTTAGTACCATTTTCCGATTCTACTGTCAGTATTTAGTACCATTTTCTGATTCTGTTTTATTTAGTATCATATTCTGATTCTGTTTTGTTTAGTAGCATATTCCGACACTGTTGTGTACTGAAATCTGTTTGTCTTGATCCTGTATTCGTTTTGCACTCATGTATATTACGCTCCCCCACTGTGTATAGTTTCACTTCCCCTTTCCCGACTAACCTGGGAGGTTCCAGGTCTTGGCTCTTGGCTCCGCCCCTGACTTCTCTTACATAAAGATCCCAGGATCTGTATGACTCATTCCTGTGAACCAGTCGGCGTGTTGAGATGTAGCTCTGATCTTAGTGATTAAAAGCCAACTTGTTTAAGTCTATAACTTCTAGTTTTGTGGTTATTGAAGGCCCATCAATTTTAATCACTAAAGAATACTAGGATGGATCGACTCCTAAAACCAGAGCGTCTGGACTTGGATCCACATTCTGCTGAAGCATCAAATCAATTTGGACACTGGCTCAAATGCTTCGAACTCTTCGCGGGGGCCTCATCCGCTAGCGAGGTAGATAAACTGAGTCTACTGACTACTCGCGTAAGTCATCGGATTTATTCGTTCATCCGGGACGCCACCTCTTACACGGAGGCCATCACTATCCTGAAGGCCCAATACCAGAGGCCGGTAAACGAAGTGTACGCCAGACATCTGCTGGCTACACGCAGGCAGCGACCAGAGGAATCAATGGGCGATTTCTTACAGGGCCTAAAGGACCTGGTCCAGGACTGTAACTGCAAGGCCGTGATGGCCAACGCGTACTCTGATGAATTGGTCCGCGATTCCTTCATCACGGGCCTCAAATCGAATTATATCCGGCAGAGGCTGCTGGAGAAGGAGGTCCTGGACTTAAAAAAGGCAGTGGCCACTGCGCGATCGCTGGACGTGGCCCAGAGAAACTCTGACTCTTATTCTTCCGGCCATGCGGCCCTCACCGCCTCGTGCGCGCCGAGGGGGCCGCCATCTTGGAATCAGCCATCTTCCCCATCCAGGTCTCAGACCAGCTCTACGCCGCCGGAGTCCCCACACAGAAGTTCACCCAGGAGTCCTACTACAGCGGCAATGTCTCAAGGCCCGAAATGCTACTTCTGCGGCCAGGCCAAGCACCCCAGACAACGATGCCCAGCGAAGGACACTACATGCTTCAAATGTAAGAAAAAGGGGCATTTTAGCAAAGTCTGCAGGGGGAATCCGATTTCCAACTCCGTCACCGCCTCGTGCGTGCTGTGCGGGCCGCCATCTTGGGATCCGCCATCTTTTCCCGACTCAACGGCCGCCCAGGGCCCAACAGTGGCTTCGATCACGGTGGATCAATCCAGGCCACACCTGTTGACAAAATCCATGATGGACATACAGGTAAACGGGAATTTAATGAAATGTTTAATTGACTGTGGGAGTACCGAGAGTTTTATCCACCCTTTCCGATTCTACTGTCAGTATTTAGTACCATATTCTGATTCTGTTTTATTTAGTATCATATTCTGATTCTGTTTTGTTTAGTAGCATATTCTGATTCTGTTGTGAGTATTTAGTACTATATTCTGATTCTATTGTGAGTATTTACTACCAATTTCTGATTCTGTTGTAATTAGTATTATATTCTGATTCTGTTGAGAATTTTTAGTACCATTTTGTGATTCTGTTGTACAGGAAACTTTGGTTTATCCGGAGGTTATATGTCCGGAATACTCGATCTAACGGCAAAAATCAGGAGCCGTTTTCCACATGTTTTTTTAGTTCTCGTTGCTTTTTTTTCCCCAGTCAAGCACTGCAAGGTCTGTAGCTATAGCAACAGCTTCAGCTACAGCCGCTTGCAGCTGCAGCCGACTGTTTTGAAGCTGTTGCTAAGTAACAGGGTTTGTTGATTCACACGGAGCTTCTCAGTTCCGTATGTTTAAACATTAACTCTGGTATGTCCAGCACTTTTGATGTTACGGCACCAGCTTGGTCCTGTCAGTGCCGGATATCAGAAAGTTTCCTGTATTTAGTACCATTTTCCGATTCTGTTGTGTTTTGTACCATATTCTGATTGTTTTATTTAATATCATTTTCTGATTCTTTTGTATTTAGCTCTATATTCTGATTCTATGGTGAACATTTAGTACCATATTCTGAATCTATTATATTTACTACCATATTCTGATTATGTTGTATTTTGTACCATATTCTGATTCTGTTGTGAGAATTTAGTACCATATTCTGATTCTGTTGTATTTACTACCATATTCTGATTCTGTTGTATTTTGTACCATATTCCGATTCTTTTGTGAGGTTTAAGTACCATATTCTGATTCTGTTGTGAGTATTTTTTACCATATTCTGATTCTGTGATGAGTATTTAGTACCATATTCTGATTCTCTCGTGAGTAGTTAGTACCATATTCCAATTCTGTTGTATTTAGTACCATATTCCGATTCTGTTTTATTTAGTATCACATTCTGATTCTGTATTTTTTAGTATCATATTCCGCTTCTGTTGTATTTAGTACCATATTCTGATTCTGTTGTGAGCATTTAGTACTATATTCTGATTCTGTTGTGAGTAATTTGTACCATATTCTGATTCTGTTGTGAGTATTTAGTACCATTTTGCGATTCTGTTGTATTTAGTACCATTTTCCGATTCTGTTGTATTGTGTACCATATTCCGATTCTGTTTTATTTAATATCATATTCTAGTTCTTTTCTATTTAGTGCCGCATTCCGAGTTTGTTTTTATTTCTTATCATATTCTGATTCTATTGTCAGTATTTAGTACCATATTCCAATTCTGTTTTATTTCGTATCATATTCTGATTCTATTGTCAGTATTTAGTACCATATTCCGATTCTGTTGTATTCAGTACCATTTTCCGATTCTGTTGTATTTAGTACAATTCGCACCCGTACGACCAGATTTAGGAACAGCTTCTTTCCCAGGGCTGTCATCCTACTGAACTCCACAAATAAACTCTAATGCCTGCACATCTGCCAATGCACTTTATTATGGTTATGTTTATGGTAATGTATTACAAGCCAAATGTACGTTGAATGTTTAAATGTCTTAATCTAAATGTACACTCTCGGGAGCTGCAAGCCGACATTTTGTTGTACTGCACTTGTGCACTAACAATGACAATAAAAAGTTGGTTTGATTTTCCGATTATGTTGTGAGTATTTAGTACCATATTCCAATTCTGTTGTATTTAGTACCATATTCCGATTCTGTGGTATTAGTACCATATTCTGAGTGTGTTGTTTTTAGTACCATATTCTGATTCTGTTGTATTTACTACCATATTCTGATTCTGTTGTATTTTGTACCATATTCTGATTCTTTTGTGAGTTTTAAGTACCATATTCTGATTCTGTTCTGAGTATTTAGTACCATATTCTGATTCTGTTGTGAGTATTTTTTACCATATTCTGATTCTGTAGTGAGTAGTTAGTACCATTTTCCGAATCTGTTGTATTTAGTACCATATTCCGCTTCTGTTGTATTTAGTACCATATTCCAATTCTGTTGTATTTAGTACAGTATTCCGATTCTGTTGTATTTAGTACCATATTCCGAATCTGTTGCATTTAGTATCATATTCTGATTCCGTTGTATTTTGTACCATATTCTGATTCTGTTTTGTACCATATTCTGATTCTGTTTTATTAAATATCATATTCTGATTCTGTTGTATTTCGTACCATATTCTGATTCTGTTTTATTTAGTATCATATTCTGATTCTGTTGTATTTTGTACCATATTCCGATTCTGTTTTATTTAATATCATATTCTGATTCATTCGTATTTAGTAACATATTCTGATTCTGTTGTGAGTATTTAGTACCGTCTTCCCATTCTGTGGTGAGCATTTAGTACCATATACTGATTCTGATGTGAGTATTTAGTACCATATTCTGATTCTGTGGTGAGCATTTAGTACCATATTCTGATTCTGTCGTGGGTATTTAGTACCATATTCCAATTCTGTTTTATTTAGTACCATATTCCAATTCTGTTGTATTTAGTACCATATTCCAATTCTGTTGTATTTAGTATCATATTGCGATTCTGTTGTGAGTTCTTATTACCATATTCTGAGTCGGCTGTAGTTAGTATTGTGGTAAACCACTGTTAACCTGTACATGCCTGTGTGGTAAACCACTGTTAACCCTGTACAAGTCCAGGCATGTCCCAGCCCCTGTCTCCACCCCTAAGCCCGGGTATAAAGGTGACTCACCACCCTTCCCCCAGGAGCTCTTAGGATGGATTCACTAGCAGAGGCATGCTCTAGTTCTTAGTCAATAAAAGCCTACTTCATGTAAGACCATTTCATAGTCTTTGGTATTGTTGATAGCGCATCAAGTATCATATTCCAATTCTGTTGTATTTAGTACCATATTCCGATCCTGTTGTGAATAGTTAGTACCATAATCGGATTCTGTTGTATTTAGTATCATATTCCGATTCCGTTGTGAGTATTTAGTACTATATTCTGATTCTGTTGTAATTAGTACCATATTCCGATTCTCTTATGAGTACTTATTACCATAATCCGATTCTGTTGTATTTAGTACCATATTCTGATTCTGTTTTATTTAGTATCATATTCTGATTCTGTAGTATTTAGTACCATATTCTGATTCTTTTGTATTTAATACCATATTCTGATTCTGTTGAGAGTATTTAGTACCATTTTCTGATTCTGTTGTATTTAGTAGAATATTATGATTCTGTTGTGAATATTTAGTAGCATATTCCAATTCTGTTGTGAGTATTTAGTACTATATTCCAATTCTGTTGTATTTAGTACCATATCTAGTCATGTTTGACAAATTTGCTGGAGTTCTTTGAGGAAGTAACATATAGGGTGGATAAAGGGGAACCAGTGGATGTAGTGTATTTATACTTCCAAAAGGCATTTGACAAGGTGCCACACAAAAGATTATTGCTTAAGATAAAAAATCACAGGATTGGGGGTAATATTCTGGCATGGATAGAGGATTGGCTATCTAACAGAAGGCAGAGAGTTGGGATAAATGGTTCATTCTCAGACTGGCAATCAGTAACTAGTGGTGTTCCGCAGAGGTCAGTGCTGGGTCCCCAACTCTTTACAATCTATATTAACGATTTGGAGGAGGGGACCGAGTGTAACATATCAAAGTTTGCAGATGATACTAAGATAGGAGGGAAAGTAGTGAGTGAGGAGGACATAAAAAACCTGCAAGGGGACATAGACAGGCTAAGTAAGTGGGCAGAGATTTGGCAGATGGAATACAATACTGGAAAGTGTGAGATTATGCACTTTGGCAGGAAAAATCATAGAGCAAGTTATTATCTTAATGGCAAGAAACTGGAAAGTACTGAAGTACAAAGGGATCTGGGGGCCCTGGTGGACGAAACTCAAAAGTTTAGTATGCAGGTGCAGCAAGTGATTAAGAAGGCCAATGGAATGTTGGCTTTCATTGCTAGGGGGATAGAATATAAAAATAGGGAGGTATTGCTTCAGTTGTACAAGGTATTGGTGAGACCGCACCTGGAATACTGCATACAGTTTTGGTGTCCATACTTAAGAAAAGACATACTTGCTCTCGAGTCAGTACAAAGAAGGTTCACTCGGTTAATCCCGGGGATGAGGGGATGGACATATGAGGAGAGGTTGAGTAGATTGGGACTCTACTCATTGGAGTTCAGAAGAATGAGAGGCGATCTTATTGAAACATATAAGATTGTGAAGGGGTTGGATCGGGTGGATGCGGGGAGGATGTTCCCGATGATAGGTGAAACTAGAACTAGGGGGCATAGTCTTAGAATAAGGGGCTGCTCTTTCAAAACTGAGATGAGGAGGAACTACTTCACTCAGAGGGTGGTAGGTCCATGGAATATGCTGCCCCAAAAAGCTGTAGAAGCTACATCATTACATAAATTTAAAACAGAAATAGACAGTTTCCTAGAAGTAAAGGGAATTAAGGGTTACGGGGAGCAGGCAGGAATTTGGACATGAGTCAAGGTTCGGATCGGACATGGCCCTGTGGATAGCGGAGCGGGCCCAGGGGCCGTGTAGCCTGATCCTGCTCCTATTTCATGTGTCTAATTCTGTTAGATTCAGGAGATGGTTCTGTGATAGTAGATTGGCGGTTAGGATCAGATCAGCCATGATCTTATTGAATGGCGGAGCAGGCTCGAGGAGCCGATTAGCCTACTGCTGCTCCTATTTCTTATGTTCTTATGTTCCTATATTCCAAATCTGTTGTGAGTGTTTAGTACCATATTCCAATTCTGTTGTGGGTATTTAGTACCATATTCCCATTCTGCTTTGGGTATTTACTACCATTTTCCAATTCTGTTGTGAGTATTTAGTACTATATTCCGATTCTGTTGTATTTAGTACCATATTCTGATTCTGTTGTGAGTGTTTAGTGCTATATTCCGAATCTGTTGTATTTAATGTCATATTCCGATTCTGTTGTATTTATCAACATATTCCGATTCTGTTGTGGGTATTTATTACCATATTCCGATTCTGTTGTGAATTTCAAGTACAATATTCTCTTCTGTTTTGGGTATTTAGTACAATATTCCAATTTTGTTGGATGAATAATATATTTCGATTCTTTTGTGAGTATTTATTACTATATTCCGATTCTGTTGTGAGTATTTAGTACCATATTCCGATTCTGTGGTGAGTATTTAGTACTATATTCCGATTCTGTTGTGGGTATTTATTCCCATATTCTGATTCTGTTGTGAGTATTTAGTACCATATTCCGATTCTGTTGTATTTGGTAGAATATTCTGATTCTGTTGTGAATATTTAGTACGATATTCCGATTCTGTAGTGAGTATTTAGTACTATATACCGATTCTGTTGTATTTAGTACCATATTCTGATTCTGTTGTGAGTGTTTAGTGCTATATTCTGATTCTGTTGTATTTAGTGTGATATTCTGATTCTGTTGTGTGTATTTATCACCATATTCCAGTTCTGTTGTGAGGATTTAGTACCATATTCCGATTCAGTTGTATTTACTGTCATATTCCGATTCAGTTGTATTTAGTACCATATTCCAATTCTGTCGTGAGTATTTAGTACTATATTCTGATTTTGTTGTATTTAGTACCATATTCCGATTCTGTTGTATTTATCACCATATTCCGATTCTGTTGTGGGTATTTATTACCATATTCCGATTCTGTTGTGAGTTTCAAGTACCA
Organism: Somniosus microcephalus; assembly: GCF_052327205.1. Taxonomy (NCBI): domain Eukaryota; kingdom Metazoa; phylum Chordata; class Chondrichthyes; order Squaliformes; family Somniosidae; genus Somniosus; species Somniosus microcephalus. The sequence goes on along the minus strand of NC_140999.1, from coordinate 164,804,381 downwards.
TATTCTCTTCTGTTGTGGGTATTTAGTACAATATTCCAATTTTGTTGTATGAATAATATATTTCGATTCTTTTGTGAGTGTTTATTACGATATACCGATTCTGTTGTGAGTATTTAGTACCATATTCCTATTCTGTTGTGAGTATTTAGTACCATATTCCGATTCTGTTGTGGGTATTTATTCCCATATTCTGATTCTGTTGTGAATATTTAGTACCGTAGTCTGATTCTGTTGTATTTTGTACCACATTCCGATTCTGTTGTGAGTATTTATTACAATATTCTGATTCTGTTGTGAGTATTTATTCCCATAATCTGATTCTGTTGTGAGTATTCAGTACCATATTCCGATTCTGTCATGGGTAGTTAGTACCATATTCCGATTCTGTTGTGGATATTTAGTACCATATTCCGATTCTGTTGTATTTAGTACCATATTCCGATTCTGTTGCACTTAGTACTATATTCTGATATTGTTGCAGTTATTTATTAACATATTCCAATTCTGTTGCACAAGTGCCAGATTCCCATTCTGTAGTATTTAGTACCATAATCAGATTCTGTATTGAGTATTTATATTACAATATTCCAATTCTGTTGTATTTTATACCATATTCCGATTCTGCTGTATTTAGTAGCACAATCCGATTCCGTTGTGAGTATTTAGTACCATAATCCGATTCTGTTGAATTTTGTACCATATTATGATCCTGTCATAAGCATTTGTTTCTGTATTCTGATTCTGTTCCATTGAGTAGAATATTCTGATTCTGTTATGAATATTTAGTACCATATTCCGATTTTGTTATGAGTAAATACCACCATTTTCCAAATATGTTGTATTCAGCACCATAATCCTATTCTGTTGTGAGTATTTATCACCATTTTCTGATTCTGTTGTGAGTATTTAGTACCATATTCCGAATCTGTTGTATTCAGCACCATATTCTGATTCTGTTGTGGGTATTTTTCACCATATTCCGATTCTGTTGTGAGGATTTAGTACCATATTCCGGTTCTGTTGTATTTAGTATCATATTCCTATTCTGTTGTGAGTATTTAGTACCAGATTCCAATTCTGTTGTGGGTATTTAGTACCATATTCCGATTCTGTTGTGGGTATTTATTCCCATATTCTGATTCTGTTGTATTTTGTACCACATTCCGATTCTGTTGTGAGTATTAATTACAATATTCTGATTCTGTTGTGAGTATTTATTCCCATAATCCGATTCTGTTGTGAGTATTCAGTACCACATTCCGATTCTGTCATGGGTAGTTAGTACCATATTCCGATTCTGTTGTGGATATTTAGTACCATATTCCGATTCTGTTGTATTTAGTACCATATTCCGATTCTGTTGCACTTAGTACTATATTCTGATATTGTTGTAGTTATTTATTAACATATTCCGATTCTGTTGCACAAGTGCCAGATTCCCATTCTGTCGTATTTAGTACCATAATCAGATTCTGTATTGAGTATTTATATTACAATATTCCAATTCTGTTGTATTTTATACCATATTCCGATTCTGCTGTATTTAGTAGCACAATCCGATTCCGTTGTGAGTATTTAGTACCATAATCCGATTCTGTTGAATTTTGTACCATATTATGATCCTGTCATAAGCATTTGTTTCTGTAATCTGATTCTGTTCCATTGAGTAGAATATTCTGATTCTGTTGTGAATATTTAGTACCATATTACGATTCTGTTATGAATAAATACCACCATTTTCCAAATATGTTGTATTCAGCACCATAATCCTATTCTGTTGTGAGTATTTATCACCATATTCTGATTCTGTTGTGAGTATTTAGTACCATATTCCGATTCTGTTGTGGGTATTTATTCCCATATTCCGCTTCTGTTGTGAATACTTATCATAGAGTCATAGAGTTTTACAGCACAGAAAGAGGCCCTTCGGCCCATCGTGTCTGCGCCGCCCATCCATCCCTGTCCAGTCTAATCCCATTTTCCAGCATTTGGTCCATAGCCTTGTATGCAATGGCATTTCAAGTGCTCATCCAAATGCTTCTTGAATGTTGTGAGGGTTCCTGCCTCTACCACCCTTTTAGGCATTGAGTTCCACATTCCAACCACCCTCTGGGTGAAAAAGTTCCTCCTCAAATCCCCTCTAAATCTCCTGCCCCTTACCCTGAATCTATGCCCCCTTGTTATTGACCCCCCTACTAAGGGGAAAAGTTCCTCTTTGTCTACCCTATCTATGCCCCTCATCATTTTGTACACCTCAATCAGGTCCCCCCTCAGCCTTCTTTGCTCCAAGGAAAACAACCCCAGCCTGTTTAGTCTTTCTTCATAGCTGAGGCGCTCCATCCCAGGTAACATCCTGGTGAATCTTCTCTGCACCCTCTCCAAAGCAATCACATCCTTCCTATAGTGAGGCGACCAGAACTGCACACAGTACTCCAGCTGTGGCCTCACCAGCGTTTTGTACAGCTCCATCATAACCTCCCTGCTCTTATATTCTATGCCTCGGCTAATGAAGGCAAGTATCCCATATGCCTTTTTAACCACCTTATCTACCTGTTCCGCTGCCTTCAGGGATCTATGTACATGTACACCAAGGTTCCTCTGACCCTCTGTACTTCCTAGGGTCCTACCACTCATTGTGTATTCCCTTGCCTTATTTGTCCGTCCAAAATGCATCACCTCGCACTTTTCAGGGTTAAATTCCATTTGCCACTTTTCCGCCCATCTGACCAACCCATTTATATCGTCCTGTAGCCTGAGGCTTTCCTCCTCGCAATTTACCACCCCACCAATTTTCGTGTCATCTGCGAACTTACTGATCATACCTTTTACATTCTCATCCAAATCATTTATGTAGATCACAAACAACAAGGGACCCAGCACCGATCCCTGAGGTACCCCACTGGACACAGGCTTCCAGTCACAAAAGCAACCTTCGACCATCACCCTCTGCCTCCTGCCACTCAGCCAGTTTAGGATCCAACGCGCCAAGGCACCCTGGATCCCATGGGCTCTTACCTTCTTGACCAGTCTCCTATGCAGGACTTTGTCAAAAGCTTTACTGAAGTCCATGTAAACCACATCCACAGCATTTCCCTCATCCACCCCCCTAGTCACCCCCTCGAAAAATTCAATCAGATTTGTCAGACATGATTTACCCTTGACAAAGCCATGCTGACTATCCCCGATTAATCCTTGCCTCTCCAAGTGGAGACTAATTTTGTCCCTCAGAATTTTTTCCAATAATTTCCCTACCACAGATGTTAGGCTCACTGGCCTGTAATTCCCTGGTTTATCCCTGCTACCCTTCTTGTATAATGGTACTACATTAGCTGTTCTCCAGTCCTCTGGTACATCCCCTGTGGCCAGAGAGGTTCTGAAAATTTGTGTCAGAGCCCCTGCAATCTCCTCCTTTGCCTCCCACAGCAGCCTGGGATACATCTCGTCCGGGCCTGGGGATTTATCCACTTTTTGGCCTGCTAAAACCGCTAGCACCTCCTCCCTCTCGATGCTAATATGTTCAAGTATGTCACAGTCCCCTTGCCCAATTTCTATGTCTGCATCGTCTTTCTCCATAGTGAACACAGATGCAAAAAATTCATTTAAAACCCCGCCTACATCATCTGGCTCTACACACAGATTGCCACTTTGGTCCCTAATGGGCCCTACCCTTTCCCTGGTTATCCTCTTGCCCTTAATATACTTATAAAACATCTTAGGATTTTCCTTTATTTTGCTCGCCAGTGTTATTTCATGGCCCCTCCTCGCCCTCCTAATTTCTTTTTTAAGTATGCCCCTGCACTTTTTATACTCCTCTAGGGCTTCTTCCGTCTTTAGTCTTTTGTAACTGCCAAAAGCCCCCCTTTTATTTCTAATGCATTTTTGTATATCCCTTGTCATCCAAGGTTCCCTTTGCTTGTTGGTCCCACCCTTGACCTTTACAGGAACATGTTGGCGTTGTACTCTCTCTATTTCCCTTCTGAAAGTCTCCCACTGTTTTGATGTGGATTTTCCTATAAGTAGCTGCTCCCAGTCCACTTTGGCCAGATCCTGCCTTATCATATTAAAACCGGCCTTCCCCCAATTTAGAACCCTTATTTCCGGGCCGTCTTTGTCTTTTTCCATGACCACCTTAAATCTCACCGAATTATGGTCACTGTCGCCAAAATGCTCTCCTACTGATACTTCCACCACTTGCCCGGCTACATTCCCCAGAATTAGGTCCAGTACCGCCCCCTCTCTTGTAGGACTTTCTACATGTTGGCTCAGAAAGCTCTCCTGGATGCACTTTAAGAATTCTGCACCCTCTAAGCCTTTCACACTCTGACTATCCCAATTTATATTGTAGTACCGTAGTCTGATTCTGTTGTATTTTGTACCACATTCTTATTCTGTTGTGGGTATTTATTACCATATTCTGATTCTGTTGTCAGTTTTAAGTACCATATTCTCTTCTGTTGTGGGTATTTAGTACACTATTCCAATTTTGTTGTATGAATAATATATTCTGAATCTTTTGTGAGTATTTATTGCTATGTTCCGATTCTGTTGTGAGTATTTAGTACCTGATTCCAATTCTGTTGTGGGTATTTAGTACCATATTCCGATTCTGTTGTGGGTATTTATTCCCATATTCTGATTCTGTTGTGAGTATTTATTACCATAATCCGATTCTGTTGTGAGTATTTAGTACAATATTCTGATTCTGTTGTGGGTAGTTAGTACCATATTCCGATTCTGTAATGAGTATTTAGTACCATATTCCGATTCTGTTTTATTTCGTATCATATTCTGATTCTGTTGTGATTATTTAGTACCATTTTGCGATTCTGTTGTATTTAGTACTATTTTCCGATTCTGTTGGATTGTGTACCATATTCCGATTCTGTTTTCTTTAATATCATATTCTATTTCTTTTGTATTTAGTGCTGCATTCCGATTTTGTTTTATTTCGTATCATATTCTGATTCTATTGTCAGTATTTAGTACCATATTCCAATTCTGTTTTATTTCATATCATATTCTGATTCTATTGTCAGCATTTAGTACCATATTCTGATTCTGTTGTATTTAGTACCACATTCCGATTCTGTCATGGGTAGTTAGTACCATATTCCGATTCTGTTGTGGATATTTAGTACCATATTCCGATTCTGTTGTATTTAGTACCATATTCCGATTCTGTTGCACTTAGTACTATATTCTGATATTGTTGCAGTTATTTATTAACATATTCCGATTCTGTTGCACAAGTGCCAGATTCCCATTCTGTCATATTTAGTACCATAGTCAGATTCTGTATTGAGTATTTATATTACAATATTCCAATTCTGTTGTATTTTATACCATATTCCGATTCTGCTGTATTTAGTAGCACAATCCGATTCCGTTGTAAGTATTTAGTACCATAATCCGATTCTGTTGAATTTTGTACCATATTATGATCCTGTCATAAGCATTTGTTTCTGTATTCTGATTCTGTTCCATTGAGTAGAATATTCTGATTCTGTTGTGAATATTTAGTACCATATTCTGATTCTGTTATGAGTAAATACCACCATTTTCCAAATATGTTGTATTCAGCAGCATAATCCTATTCTGTTGTGAGTATTTATCACCATATTCTGATTCTGTTGTGAGTATTTAGTACCATATTCCGAATCTGTTGTATTCAGCACCATATTCTGATTCTGTTGTGAGTATTTTTCACCATATTCCGATTCTGTTGTGAGGATTTAGTACCATATTCCGGTTCTGTTGTATTTAGTATCATATTCCTATTCTGTTGTGAGTATTTAGTACCAGATTCCAATCCTGTTGTGGGTATTTAGTACCATATTCCGATTCTGTTGTGGGTATTTATTCCCATATTCCGATTCTGTTGTGAATACTTAGTACCGTAGTCTGATTCTGTTGTATTTTGTACCACATTCTGATTCTGTTGTGGGTATTTATTACCATATTCTGATTCTGTTGTCAGTTTTAAGTACCATATTCTCTTCTGTTGTGGGTATTTAGTACAATATTCCAATTTTGTTGTATGAATAATATATTCTGAATCTTTTGTGAGTATTTATTGCTATGTTCCGATTCTGTTGTGAGTATTTAGTACCTGATTCCAATTCTGTTGTGGGTATTTAATACCATATTCCGATTCTGTTGTGGGTATTTATTCCCATATTCTGATTCTGTTGTGAGTATTTATTACCATAATCCGATTCTGTTGTGAGTATTTAGTACAATATTCTGATTCTGTTGTGGGTAGTTAGTACCATATTCCAATTCTGTAATGAGTATTTAGTACCATATTACGATTCTGTCGTGGGTAGTTAGTACTATATTCCGATTCTGTTGTATTTAGTATCATATTCCAATTCTGTTTTATTGCGTATCATATTCTGATTCTGTTGTGAGTATTTAGTACCATTTTGCGATTCTGTTGTATTTAGTACTATTTTCCGATTCTGTTGTATTGTGTACCATATTCCGATTCTGTTTTCTTTAATATCATATTCTAGTTCTTTTGTATTTAGTGCTGCATTCCGATTTTGTTTTATTTCGTATCATATTCTGATTCTATTGTCAGTATTTAGTACCATATTCCAATTCTGTTTTATTTTGTCTCATATTCTGACTCTATTGTCAGTATTTAGTACCATATTCCGATTCTGTTGTATTTAGTACCATATTCAGATTCTGTCATGGGTAATTAGTACCATATTCCGATTCTGTTGTGCGTATTTAGTACCATATCCAAATTCTGTGGTATTTAGTACCATATTCAGATTCTGTATTGAGTATTTAGTACAATTTTCCAATTCTGTTTTATTTATTACCATTTTCCGATTCTGTTGTATTTAGTACCAAATTCCGATTCTGTTGTGGGTATTTAGTACCATATTCCGATTCTGTTGTGGGTATTTAGTACCAGATTCTGATTCTGTTGTGGGTATTCAGTACCATATTCCGATTCGGTTGTATTTAGTACCAGATTCAGATTCTGTTGTGGGTATTTAGTACCATATTTCAATTATGTTGTGGGTATTTATTCCCATATTCTGATTCTGTTGTGAGTATTTAGTACCATATTCCGATTCTGTTGTGAGTATTTAGTACCATATTCTGAGTCTGTGGTGAGTATTTAGTACCATATTCTGATTCTGTGGTGAGTATTTAGTACTATATTCTGTTTCTGTTGTATTTAGTACGTTATTCCAAATCTGTTGTATTCAGCACCATAATCCGATTCTGTTGTGGGTATTTATCACCATATTCCGATTCTGTTGTGAGTATTTAGTACCATATTCCAATTCTGTTGTATTTAGTACCATATTCCGATTCTGTCGTGAGTATTTAGTACCATATTCTGATTCTGTGGTGAGTATTTAGTACTGTATTCCGTTTCTGTTGTATTTAGTACCTTATTCCAAATCTGTTGTATTCAGCACCATAATCCGATTCTGTTGTGGGTATTTTCACCATATTCCGATTCTGTTGTGAGTATGTAGTACCATATTCCAATTTTGTTGTGTTTAGTACCATATTCCGATTCGGTTGTGAGTATTTAGTACCATATTCTGATTCTGTGGTGAGTATTTAGTACTATATATCCGTTTCTGTTGTATTTAGTACCTTATTCCAAATGTGTTGTATTCAGCACCATAAACCGATTCTGTTGTGGGTATTTATCACCATATTCCGATTCTGTTGTGAGTATTTAGGACAATATTCCAATTCTGTTGTATTTAGTATCATATTCTGATTCTATTGTGAGTGTTTAGTACTATATTCTGATTCTGTTGTTTTTAGTACCATATTCCGATTCTGTTGCATTTAGTACCATATTCCGACACTGTTGTATTTCGTATCATATTCTGATTCTATTGTCAGTATTTAGTACCATATTCCGATTCTGTTGTATTTAGTACCATATTCCGATTATGTTTTATTTAGTATGATATTCTGATTCTGTTGTATTTAGTACCATATTCTGATTCTGTTATGTTTAATACCATATTCTGATTCTGTTTTATTTAGTACCATGTTCTGATTCTGTCGTATTTAGCATCATATTCCGATTCAGTCGTGAGTATTTAGTACTATATTCCGATTCTGTTGTAATTAGTACCATATTGTGATTCTGTTGTGAGTACTTATTACCATATTCTGAATCGGTTGTATTTAGTACCATATTCCGATTGTTTTGTGTGTAATTCGTACCATATTCTGAATCTGTTGTATTTTGTACCACACTCCAATTCCGTCGTGATTATTTAGTACCATAATGCGATTCTGTTGAATTTTGTACCATATTATGATCTTGTCATAAGCATTTGTTTCTGTATTCTGATTCTGTTCCATTTAGTAGAATATTCCGATTCTGTTGTGAGTATATATCACCATATTCTGATTCTGTTGTGAGTATTTAGTACCATATTCCGAATCTGTTGTATTCAGCACCATATTCAGATTCTGTCATGGGTATTTTTCACCATATTCCGATTCTGTTGTGAGGATTTAGTACCATATTCCGGTTCTGTTGCATTTACTATCATATTCCTATTCTGTTGTGAGTATTTAGTACCAGATTCCAATCCTGTTGTGGGTATTTAGTACCATATTCCAATTCTGTTGTGGGTATTTATTCCCATATTCCGATTCTGTTGTGAATACTTAGTACCGTAGTCTGATTCTGTTGTATTTTGTACCATATTCTGATTCTGTTGTCAGTTTTAAGTACCATATTCTCTTCTGTTGTGGGTATTTAGTACAATATTCCAATTTTGTTGTATGAATAATATATTCTGAATCTTTTGTGAGTATTTATTGCTATGTTCTGATTCTGTTGTGAGTATTTAGTACCTGATTCCAATTCTGTTGTGGGTATTTAGTACCATATTCCGATTCTGTTGTGGGTATTTATTCCCATATTCTGATTCTGTTGTGAGTATTTATTACCATAATCCGATTCTGTTGTGAGTATTTAGTACAATATTCTGATTCTGTTGTGGGTAGTTAGTACCATATTCCAATTCTGTAATGAGTATTTAGTACCATATTACGATTCTGTCGTGGGTAGTTAGTACTATATTCCGATTCTGTTGTATTTAGTATCATATTCCAATTCTGTTTTATTGCGTATCATATTCTGATTCTGTTGTGAGTATTTAGTACCATTTTGCGATTCTGTTGTATTTAGTACTATTTTCCGATTCTGTTGTATTGTGTACCATATTCCGATTCTGTTTTCTTTAATATCATATTCTAGTTCTTTTGTATTTAGTGCTGCATTCCGATTTTGTTTTATTTCGTATCATATTCTGATTCTATTGTCAGTATTTAGTACCATATTCCAATTCTGTTTTATTTTGTCTCATATTCTGATTCTATTGTCAGTATTTAGTACCATATTCCGATTCTGTTGTATTTAGTACCATATTCAGATTCTGTCATGGGTAATTAGTACCATATTCCGATTCTGTTGTGCGTATTTAGTACCATATCCAAATTCTGTTGTATTTAGTACCATATTCAGATTCTGTATTGAGTATTTAGTCCAATTTTCCAATTCTGTTTTATTTACTACCATTTTCCGATTCTGTTGTATTTAGTACCAAATTCTGATTCTGTTGTGGGTATTTAGTACCATATTCCGATTCTGTTGTGGGTATTTAGTACCAGATTCTGATTCTGTTGTGGGTATTCAGTACCATATTCCGATTCGGTTGTATTTAGTACCAGATTCAGATTCTGTTGTGGGTATTTAGTACCATATTTCAATTATGTTGTGGGTATTTATTCCCATATTCTGGTTCTGTTGTGAGTATTTAGTACCATATTCCGATTCTGTTGTGAGTATTTAGTACCATATTCTGATTCTGTGGTGAGTATTTAGTACAGTATTATATTCTGTTTCTGTTGTATTTAGTACGTTATTCCAAATCTGTTGTATTCAGCACCATAATCCGATTCTGTTGTGGGTATTTATCACCATATTCCGATTCTGTTGTGAGTATTTAGTACCATATTCCAATTCTGTTGTATTTAGTACCATATTCCGATTCTGTCGTGAGTATTTAGTACCATATTCTGATTCTGTGGTGAGTACTTAGTACTGTATTCCGTTTCTGTTGTATTTAGTACCTTATTCCAAATCTGTTGTATTCAGCACCATAATCCGATTCTGTTGTGGGTATTTATCACCATATTCCGATTCTGTTGTGAGTATGTAGTACCATATTCCAATTCTGTTGTATTTAGTACCATATTCCGATTCTGTTGTGAGTATTTAGTACCATATTCTGATTCTGTGGTGAGTATTTAGTACTATATTCCGTTTCTGTTGTATTTAGTACCTTATTCCAAATGTGTTGTATTCAGCACCATAAACCGATTCTATTGTGAGTGTTTATCACCATATTCTGATTCTGTTGTGAGTATTTAGTACCATATTCCGAATCTGTTCTATTCAGCACCATATTCAGATTCTGTCGTGGGTATTTTTCACCATATTCCGATTCTGTTGTGAGGATTTAGTACTATATTCTGATTCTGCTGTATTTAGTACCATATTCTGATTCTGTTGTGAGCTCTTATTACTGCATTTCGATTCTGTTGTGTTTAGTACCGTATTCTGATTCTGTTGTATTTCATATCATATTCCGATTCTTTTGTATTTAATACCATATTCTGATTCTGTTGTATTTAGTACCATTTTCCGATCCTGTTGTGAATATTTAGTACCATATACCGATTCTGTAGTGAATATTTTGTACTATATTCTGATTCTGCTGTAGTTAGTACGATATTCCGATTCTGTTGTGAGTACTTATTACCATATTCCGATTCGGTTGTGTTTAGTACCATATTCTGATTCTGTTTTATTTAATACCATATTCTGATTCTGTTGTATTTAGTACCATATTCTGATTCTGTTGTATAGCATATTCTGATTCTTTTGTATTTAATACCATATTCTGATTCTGTTGTGAGTATTTAGTTCCATTTTCCAATTCTGTTGTATTTTGTACCATATTCCAATTCTTTTGTGAGGTTTACGTACCATATTCTGATTCTGTTGTGAGTGTTTAGTACCATATTCTGATTCATTTGTGAGTATTTAGTATCATTTTCCGATTTTGTTGTATTTAGTTCCATTTTCCGATTCAATGGTGAAAATTTAGTACCATTTTCCGATTCTGTTGTGAGTATTTAGTACCATTTTCCGATTCTGTTGTGAGTATTTAGTACCATATTCCAATTCTTTTGTGTTTAGTACCGTATTCTGATTCTGTTTTATTTAGTACCATATTCTGATTCTGTTGTATTTAGTACCGTATTCTGATTCTGTTTTATTTAGTACCATATTCCGACTCTGTTGTGTTTAGTACCGTATTCTGATTCTGTTGTATTTCATATCATCACAGAATCACAGAATCACAGAAACCCCACAGTGCAGATAGAGGCCATTTCGGCCCATCGAGCCTGCACCGACACATATCCCACCCGATCCCTGTAACCCCTACACCAACACATATCCCACCCTATCCCCGTAACCCCACGTATTTAATCCCCCTAACACTAAGGGTCAATTTATCATAGCCAATCAACCTAACCCGCACATCTTTGGACTGTGGGAGGAAACCGGAGCACCCGGAGGAAACCCACGCAAACACGGGGAGAATGTGCAAACTCCACACAGACAGTCACCCGAGGCCGGATTCGAACCCGGGTCCCTGGCGCTGTGAGGCAACAGTGCTAACCACTATGCCACCGTGCTGCCCATCATATTCCGATTCTTTTGTATTTAATACCATATTCTGATTCTGTTGTGAGTATTTAGTACCATTTTCCGATTCTACTGTCAGTATTTAGTACCATATTCTGATTCTGTTGTATTTAGTATCATATTCCGATTCTGTAGTGAATATTTAGTACTATATTCTGATTCTGCTGTATTTAGTACCATATTCCGATTCTGTTGTGAGTACTTATTACCATATTCTGATTCGGTTGTATTTAGTATCATATTCCGATTCTATTGTATTTTGTACCATTTTCTGATTCTGTTGTGAGTATTTAGTACCATATTCCGATTCTTTTTTGTTTAGTACCGTATTCTGATTCTGTTTTATTTTGTACCATATTCTGATTCTGTTGTATTTAGTACCATATTCTGATTCTGTTGTATTTAGTACCATATTCTGATTCTGTTGTATTTAACAGCATATTCTGATTCTGTTGTATTTAATATCATATTCCGATTCTTTTGTATTTAATACCATATTCTGATTCTGTTGTGAGCATTTAGTACCATTTTCCAATTCTACTGTCAGTATTTAGTACCATATTCCGATTCTGTTGTATTTAGTATCATATTCTGATTCTGTTGTAATTTGTACCATATTCTGATTCTGTTGTGAGTATTACCATATTCTGATTCTGTCGTATTTTGTACCATTTTCCGATTCTGTGCTATTTAATATCATATTCTGATTCTTTTGTACTTAGTGCTATATTCTGATTCTGTTGTGGGTATTTAGTACCATATTCTGATTCATTTGTGAGTATTTAGTATCATTTTCCGATTTTGTTGTATTTAGTTCCATTTTCCGATTCTATGGTGAACATTTAGTACCATATTCTGAATCTGTTGTATTTATTACCATATTCTGATTCTGTCGTATTTTGTACCATTTTCCGATTCTGTGCTATTTAATATCATATTCTGATTCTTTTGTACTTAGTACTATATTCTGATTCTGTTGTGAGTATTTAGTATTATATTCTGATTCTATTGTGAATATTTACTACCATATTCTGATTCTGTTTTATTTAGTATCATATTCTGATTCTGTTGTGTTTTGTACCATATTCTGATTGTTTTATTTAATATCATTTACTGATTCTTTTGTATTTAGCTCCATATTCTGATTCTGTGGTGAGTATTTAGTATCATTTTCCAATTCTGTTGTATTTAGTTCCATTTTCCAATTCTATGGTGAACATTTAGTACCATATTCTGATTCTGTTGTGTTTTGTACCATATTCCGATTCTTTTGTGAGGTTTAAGTACCATATCCTGATACTGTGATGAGTATTTAGTTCCATATTCTGATTCTGTCGTGAGTAGTTAGTACCATATTCCAATTCTGTTGTATTTAGTACCATTTTCCGATTCTGTTGTATTGTGTACCATATACTGATTCTGTTTTATTTAATATCATATTCTAGTTCTTTTGTATTTAGTGCCGCATTCCGATTTTGTTTTATTTCGCATCAAATTCTGATTCTATTGTCAGTATTTATTACCATATTCCAATTCTGTTGTATTTAGTACCATTTTCCATTTCTGTTGTATTTAGTAGCATTTTCCGATTCTGTTGTATTTAGTACCATTTTCCGATTATGTTGTGAGTATTTAGTACCATATTCCAATTCTGTTGTATTTAGTACCATATTCCGATTCTGTTGTACTTAGTACCATATTCCGATTCTGTTGTATTTAGTACCATATTCCGATTCTGTTGTATTAGTACCATATTCTGATTCTGTTGTATTTAGTACCATATTCTGATTCTGTTGTATTAGTACCATATTCCGATTCTGTTGTATTAGTACCATATTCCGATTCTGTTGTATTTAGTACCATATTCCGATTCTGTTGTATTTAGTACCATATTCCGATTCTGTTGTATTAGTACCATATTCTGATTCTGTTGTATGGCATTTTCTGATTCTTTTGCAATTAATATCATATTCCAATTCTTTTGTATTTAATACCATATTCTGATTCTGTTGTGAGTATTTAGTACCAATTTCCGATTCTGTTGTATTTACTACCATATTCTGATTCTGTTGTATTTTGTACCATATTCCGATTCTTTCGTGAGGTTTAAGTACCATATTCTGATTCTGTTGTGAGTATTTAGTACCATATTCTGATTCTGTTGTGAGTATTTAGTATCATTTTCCGATTTTGTTGTATTTAGTTCCATTTTCCGATTCTATAGTGAACATTTAGTACCATTTTCCGATTCTGTTGTGAGTATTTAGTACCATATTCCGATTCTTTTGTGTTTAGTACCGTATTCTGATTCTGTGTTATTTAGTACCATATTCTGATTCTGTTGTATTTAGTACCGTATTCTGATTCTGTTTTATTTAGGACCATATTCCGATTCTGTTGTGTTTAGTACCGTATTCTGATTCTGTTGTATTTCATATCATATTCCGATTCTTTTGTATTTAATACCATATTCTGATTCTGTTGTAAGTATTTAGTACCATTTTCCGATCCTGTTGTGAATATTTAGTACCATATTCCAATTCTGTCGTGAATATTTAGTACTATATTCTGAATCTGCTGTATTTAGTACCATATTCCGATTCTGTTGTGAGTACTTATTACCATATTCCGATTCAGTTGTATTTAGTATCATATTCCGATTCTGTTGTATTTTGTACCATTTTCTGATTCTGTTTTATTTAGTACCATATTCTGATTCTGTTGTATTTAGTAGCATATTCTGATTCTGTGGTATTTAGTACCATATTCTGATTCTGTTGTATTTAATAGCATATTCTGATTCTGTTGTATTTAATATCATATTCCAATTCTTTTGTATTTAATACCATATTCTGATTCTGTTGTGAGTATTTAGTACCATTTTCCGATTCTACTGTCAGTATTTAGTACCATATTCCGATTCTGTTGTATTTAGTACCATATTCTGATTCTGTTGCATTTAGTACCATATTCTGATTCTGTTGTATTTAGTACCAATTTCCGATTCTACTGTCAGTATTTAGTACCATATTCCGATTCTGTTGTATTTAGTACCATATTCTGACTCTGTTGTATTTAGTATCATATTCTGATTCTGTTGTAATTTGTACCATATTCTGATTCTGTTGTGAGTATTTAGTACCATTTTCCGATTCTACTGTCAGTATTTAGTACCATATTCCGATTCTGTTGTATTTAGTACCATATTCTGATTCTGTTGCATTTAGTACCATATTCTGATTCTGTTGTATTTAGTACCATTTTCCGATTCTACTGTCAGTATTTAATACCATATTCCGATTCTGTTGTATTTAGTACCATATTCTGACTCTGTTGTATTTAGTAACATATTCTGATTCTGTTGTAATTTGTACCATATTCTGATTCTGTTGTGAGTATTTAGTATCATTTTCCGATTTTGTTCTTTTTAGTTCCATTTTCCGATTCTATGGTGAACATTTAGTACCATATTCTGAATCTGTTGTATTTACTACCATATTCTGATTCTGTTGTATTTTGTACAATATTCCGATTCTTTTGTGAGGTTTAAGTACCATATTCTGATTCTGTTGTGAGTATTTTTTACCATATTCTGATTCTGTGATGAGTATTTAGTACCATATTCTGATTCTGTCGTGAGTAGTTAGTACCATATTCCAATTCTGTTGTATTTAGTACCATATTCCGATTCTGTTGTATTGTGTACCATATACTGATTCTGTTTTATTTAATATTATATTCTAGTTCTTTTGTATTTAGTGCCGCATTCTGATTTTCTTTTATTTCATATCATATTCTGATTCTATTGTCAGTATTTAGTACCATATTCCAATTCTGTTGCATTTAGTACCATTTTCCAATTCTGTTGTATTTAGTACCATTTTCCGATTATGTTGTGAATATTTAGTACCATATTCCAATTCTGTTGTATTTAGTACCATATCCTGATGCTGTTGTATTTAGTGCCATATTCCGATTCTGTTGTATTTAGTACCATATATTCTGTTGTATTTAGTGCCATATTCCAATTCTGTTGTATTAGTACCATATTCCGATTCTGTTGTATTAGTACTATATTCTGAGTGTGTTGTTTTTAGTACCATATTCTGATTCTGCTGTATTTAGTACCATATTCTGATTCTGTTTTATTTAGTATGATGATGATATACTGATTCTGTTGTATTTTGTACCATATTCTGATTCTGTTGGTGAACATTTAGTACCATATTCTGAATCTGTTGTATTTACTACCATATTCTGATTATGTTGTATTTTGTACCATATTCAGATTCTTTTGTGAGGATTTAGTACCATATTCTGATTCTGTTGTGAGTATTTACTACCATATTCTGATCCTATTTTATTTAGTATCATGTTCTGATTCTGTTGTATTTAGTACCATATTCTGATGCTGTTTTATTTAGTATCATATTCTGATTCTGTTGTATTGAGTATCATATTGCGATTCTGTTGTGAGTACTCATTACCATATTCCGAATCGGTTGTATTTAGTACCATATTCCGGTTGTGTTGTGTGTAATTAGTACCATATTCTGAATCTGTTGTATTTTGTACCACACTCCAATTGCGTTGTCATTATTTAGTACAATAATCTGATTCTGTTGAATTTTGTACCATATTATGATCTTGTCATAAGCATTTGTTTCTGTATTCTGATTCTGTTCCATGTAGTAGAATATTCCGATTCTGTTGTATTTTTCACCATATTCTGATTCTGTTGTGAGTATTTAGTACCATATTCCGAATCTGTTGTATTCAGCAACATATTCAGATTCTGTCGTGGGTATTTTTCACCATATTCCGATTTTGTTGTGAGGATTTAGTGCTATATTCTGATTCTGCTGTATTTAGTACCATATTCCGATTCTGTTCTGTTTAGTACCGTATTCTGATTCTGTTGTATTTAGTACCATATTCTGTTTCTGTTGTATTTAGTACCATATTCTGATTCTGTTGTATTTAATAGCATATTCTGATTCTGTTGTATTTAATATCATCTTCCGATTCTTTTGTATTTAATACCATATTCTGATTCTGTTGTGAGTATTTAGTACCATTTTCCGATTCTACTGTCAGTATTTAGTACCATATTCTGATTCTGTTGTATTTAGTACCATATTCTGATTCTGTTGCATTTAGTACCATATTCTGATTCTGTTGTGAGTATTTAGTACCATTTTCCGACCCTACTGTCAGTATTTAGTACCATATTCCAATTCTGTTGTATTTAGTACCATATTCTGATTCTGTTGTATTTAGTATCA
This sequence comes from Somniosus microcephalus, assembly GCF_052327205.1. Classification (NCBI taxonomy): domain Eukaryota; kingdom Metazoa; phylum Chordata; class Chondrichthyes; order Squaliformes; family Somniosidae; genus Somniosus; species Somniosus microcephalus. Next base: position 164,787,311 of record NC_140999.1, on the reverse strand, counting down.
TATTCTGATTCTGTTGTAATTTGTACCATATTCTGATTCTGTTGTGAGTATTTAGTATCATTTTCCGATTTTGTTGTATTTAGTTCCATTTTCCAATTCTATGGTGAACATTTAGTACCATATTCTGAATCTGTTGTATTTATTACCATATTCTGATTCTGTCGTATTTTGTACCATTTTCCGATTCTGTGCTTATTAATATCATATTCTGATTCTTTTGTACTTAGTACTATATTCTGATTCTGTTGTGAGTATTTAGTATTATATTCTGATTCTATTGTGAGTATTTACTACCATATTCTGATTCTGTTGTAATTAGTATTATGTTCTAATTCTGTTGAGAGTATTTAGTAGCATTTTGCGATTCTGTTGTGTTTAGTAGCATTTTCCAATTCTGTTGTATTGTGTACCATATTCTGATTCTGTTTTATTTAGTATCATATTCTGATTCTGTTGTGTTTTGTACCATATTCTGATTGTTTTATTTAATATCATTTTCTGATTCTTTTGTATTTAGCTCCATATTCTGATTCTGTTGTGAGTATTTAGTATCATTTTCCGATTATGTTGTATTTAGTTCCATTTTCCGATTCTATGGTGAACATTTAGTACCATATTCTGAATCTGTTGTATTTATTACCATATTCTGATTATGTTGTATTTTGTACCATAATCTGATTCTGTTGAGTATTTACTACCATATTCTGATTCTGTTGTATTTACTACCATATTCTGATTCTGTTGTATTTTGTACCATATTCCGATTCTTTTGTGAGGTTTAAGTACCATATTCTGATTCTGTGATGAGTATTTAGTACCATATTCTGATTCTGTCATGAGTAGTTAGTACCATATTCCAATTCTGTTGTATTTAGTACCATTTTCCGATTCTGTTGTATTGTGTACCATATACTGATTCTGTTTTATTTAATATCATATTCTAGTTCTTTTGTATTTAGTGCCGCATTCTGATTTTGTTTTATTTCGTATCATATTCTGATTCTATTGTCAGTATTTAGTACCATATTCCAATTCTGTTGTATTTAGTACCATTTTCCGATTCTGTTGTATTTAGTACCATTTTCCGATTATGTTGTGAGTATTTAGTACCATATTCCAATTCTGTTGTATTTAGTACCATATTCTGATGCTGTTGTATTGAGTGCCATATTCCGATTCTGTTGTATTTGTAATGATATCAGCAAATAGAGATGGTATTTGCCTGTTTGATTATGATGCCTTAATAGCATGTTTGCATGTATTGATTGCTTGTGCCTGACCAGCAGAGGGCATGTGACCAAGAGACAAGCAGTTTGGGTTTGGTTTCAGTTTCATTCTAGATGCATCACAAGCATCGTGTCTCCTGTAAAAGCTGTATAAAAGAGTTGAACAAGCTTTAGATTAAAAGTCATTCTCTTTCATAAATGTCTCGTCATTGAACCCACAAGGAAATCAATACATGGTGTCAGAAGTGATTGAAAGAGATGAAGAGAAAAAATCTGAAGTTAAATCAGCTCTCCACAAATTAGCAAGCCAAAAGAGAACATCGTTGCTTACCATTGGAGAATAGCTAACGAATTGAAAAAATGGAAGGTTTACACCCACCAGCGACGCTTCAGTTGACAGGTAATGTGGCTGAAAATTGGAGAAGGTTCAAACAACGCGTGGGGTTGTATTTATCAGCAATCGGAGCTGACGAGAAAAGTAATAAAAATAAATCGTCACTGTTCTTACATGTCGTGGGTGATGAAGCGCTGGAGGTGTATAATAACTTCACATTCGCTGCTAATGGAGACAAAATGAAGCTAGATAAAATAATGGAACAGTTTGAGGCCTACTGCATACCTAAACGTAACGTGACGTTTGAGAGGCACAGATTTTTCACATGTGTACAGAAAACGGGTGAGACTATTGATCAGTATGTGACTGAACTGAGAAACCAAAGCAAAACATGTGAATTTGGGGGACTGACAGACTCGCTGATAAAAGACAGACTGGTGTGTGGTATTCCAGATAATGGTCTAAGGGAAGGACTGCTAAGAGAGCAAGATCTAGACCTGGGAAAAGCCATAGCACTGTGTAGGGCTACAGAGACTGTGAAGTTGCAGGCAAAGGAGCTGTTCAGTGACAATAGCTGCAACGTGGATGCAGTGAGAATGAACGGACATAAACCGTTTAACAAAAAGAGCGCCAATGTGAAAAAAGAGGCGTGGCCTGCGAACGAAAATGAAAGGGACAATCGAAAGACATGTAGTCGATGCAGTACACAGCATCCACCAAGAAAGTGTCCAGCATATGGGAAAACATGCAATAGTTGCAACAAGAACAACCATTATGCCCGTTGCTGTAAGAACCAAGCGCAACAAAGCAAGGTCCATACAGTAGATGAAAGCGACATAGAGGAGTTCAATGTAGATGTTGTGTCTGAAAACAAAAAAGAAGAAAGAGACTGGATGTTGACACTAAAAGTGAATGACATACACATTCCATTTAAATTGGATACTGGAGCACAAGTTAATGTGATATCAGAGACTGATTTTAAGAAAATTAGACCCAGACCAAAGATACATGGAATCAAAGTGAAAGTGACAGGATACTCAGGTACTGAAATACCAGTGAAAGGAAGAGGCATTGTCAAAGTGACACACAAGGACAGAGAGCACACGTTAGCATTAATCGTGGTGCCAAAGGAGGTGCAAGCCATACTAGGGTTAAAAGCCTGTGAGAGACTGAACCTGGTAAAGAGAGTCCTCGTTGTGGAAAGCGAAGGAGAGACAGTCTATGATGAAATCATGAAAGAGTACAAAGACCTATTTAAGGGTCTAGGCTGCATTCCAGGAGAACACACGATCAGAGTAGATAAAAGTATGACACCGGTCATACATCCATGCAGAAAAGTTCCATTTGCTCTTCAAAAGCAACTGAAGGCAGAGTTGGACAGGATGGAAAGCCTGAACGTGATTCAGAAGATAGATGAGCCAACTGAGTGGGTGAGTTCCCTCGTCGTAGTGGACAAAAAGAATGGAAAGCTCAGAATTTGCCTGGATCCAAGAGATCTAAACATAGCAATAAAGAGAGAGCACTTCAAGCTTCCTACACGTGAGGAAATCATGGCACAGTTTGCAAATGCAAAATATTTCAGCAAGTTAGATGCATCATCAGGATTTTGGCTGGTGAAGCTGGACGAACCAAGTTCAAGGCTGTGCACGTTCAACAGTCCATTTGGCAGATACAGATTCCTAAGGTTACCATTTGGCATTGCCTCAGCTCCTGAAGTGTATCACAAGACTATCCATATGATCTATGAGCACCTGGAGGGAGTTGATACATCAATGGATGACATCATAGTATGGGGAACCATGAGAACTGAGCATGACGAGAGACTGAAAAAAGTGCTGGAAGCAACAAGGAAAACAAACCTGAAGCTGAATAGAGAGAAATGCCAGCTCGGGGTGACAGAACTGACATTCGTGGGAGATATCCTTAGCAGTGAGGGCATCAGACCAGATCCCAGAAAGGTGTCCGCCATTGAGAATATGCCAAAGCCACAATGCAAAAAGGACGTGCAGAAGTTTAATGGAATGATCAACTACATGGGGAAATTCATATCCAACCTCTCAGAAAAGATGGCGCCACTGAGAAGACTAACTGAAAAGAACATAGAATGGGAATGGAATCATGAGCATGAGAAGTCATGGAGCGATTTAAAGAAACTGCTCACAGAGGAACCAGTTCTGAGGTTTTATGACCCAGCGAGACCCATCAAGATATCATCAGATGCATCACAGAATGGGCTCGGTGCTGTTCTTCTGCAAAAATATGACTACTGGCAACCTATTGCATATGCATCGCGCTCAATGACAGACGCGGAGACGCGATATGCTCAAATAGAAAAGGAGCTGCTCAGCATCACATACGCCTGTGAAAGATTTCACCAGTTTGTGGCAGGACAAGCAATCAGTGTAGAGACTGACCATAAGCCCTTGGTTGCATTGTTCCAAAAGCCACTAAATAGCTGTCCGCTTAGAATACAAAGAATGATGATCAGGCTGCAACATTATACACTGAATGTTGCGTACACACCGGGTAAGCTGATGTATACAGCAGACACGTTGTCCAGAGCTGTTGACCCAAGTGAGCCCGCAAACACCACAATGGATGAAAAAGTGAACGCCTACGTGGACATGATCACAAGTGCACTGCCCATAGTAGATGTAAAAATGGAGCTCATAAAGACTGAGACAAACAAAGATGAAACAATGAGACGACTGAGGAAAAGCATCTTGGATGGATGGCCCAACATGAAGCAAGACTGCTCACCTGACATGGCAGAGTACTGGAACTGCAGGGCGGAACTATCAGTGGTCGAAGACATCATCTACAAAGGAAGTAAAATAGCTATCCCAAAGAGTCTGAGAAAAGAGATGTTAAAAAAGATCCATGGAGGACATCTGGGAATCGAAAAGTGTAAGAAAAGAGCACGAGAGGTGATGTACTGGCCACGAATCAACCAAGATGTGACAAATGAGGTGTCAAACTGCACAATATGCCTGAAATATCGAACAAGCAATCCGGTAGAACCACTAAAGCCACACCCAGCACTAGACAGACCTTACCAGAAGGTAGGCGCTGACCTATTCGTATGTCAAGGGAAGGACTATCTTGTAGTCACAGACTATTACTCCCTGTATCCAGAGGTTTGTAGACTGTACACCACCACTGCAGATGCTGTGATAACATGTATGACAGCCATATTCTCCAGACATGGCGTGGCAAGTGAGGTCTTCACAGACAACGGACCCCAGTTTTACAATGCAAGTTTCCGACACTTTGCCAAAGAGTGGGACTTTGTCCACACAACATCAAGTCCTCACTATCCACAGTCCAATGGACTAGTGGAAAAATCGGTCCAGACAGTGAAAAGACTGATGTACAAGGCAAAAGACAGTGGAACTGACTGCTACCAAAGCATGCTTGTATACCGCACAATGCCGCTCGAGTGTGGTAAGTCACCAGCCCAACTCCTGATGGGACGTCGGCTAAGGTCAAACCTGCACATCCCGGAGAACCTCCTGAAAACAAAAGAGGGGGAGAAAGTGAGGAAGTTCAAAGAACAACAGAAAGAAAAGCAAAAGTACTACTATGACAGAGGAACACAAAACCTACCTGAACTCCACACTGGTGACCAAGTAAGGTTCAAAGACAAAACAAACACATGGACTCAGAAGGGAACTGTCCTGAGTGAAGTTCAACCAAGATCATACACCATTCAGACAGATGAGGGTGCTGTTCTGAGAAGAAATCGTCGAGATCTTCTCATGGGACCAGCCACAGCAGGTCAAGAGACTGATACTGTTGAACAACCTGATCACACAGCTGAGAACCAATCATCTGAGGCAACAACTCAGATTCAAGGACAATCAATCAGAAAATCCTCAAGACATGTGAAGCCTCCTGAGAGACTCATTGAGCAAATTTGAAGACTATTGTTATAGAAGGAAGTAATGTTATCTTATTCTTTCTTCAAGTTCTAGTGTATTGACATATTTCATGTGAACACACAAAGCAAGGTTAAAAAACCTTGATCATGATAATGATAATGTAAGTTCATTAAGTGTTACAGTTAAAATGCAGATTAATACAAAGAAAACATGTTGTTAGTTAAAAGTAAAATACTTCTGTTTTAAGAAAAGGAGATGTAATGATATCAGCAAATAGAGATGGTATTTGCCTGTTCGATTACGATGCCTTAATAGCATGTTTGCATGTATTGATTGCTTGTGCCTGACCAGCAGAGGGCATGTGACCGAGAGACAAGTAGTTTGGGTTTGGTTTCAGTTTCGTTCTAGATGCATCACAAGCATCGTGTCTCCTGTAAAAGCTGTATAAAAGAGTTGAACAAACTTTAGATTAAAAGTCATTCTCTTTCATAAATGTCTCGTCATTGAACCCACAAAGGAATCAATACAGTATTTAGTACCATATTCCGATTCTGTTGTATTTAGTGCCATATTCCGATTCTGTTGTATTAGTACCATATTCCGATTCTGTTGTATTAGTACCATATTCTGAGTGTATTGTTTTTAGTACCATATTCTGATTCTGCTGTATTTAGTACCATATTCCGATTCTGTTTTATTTCGTATGATGATATACTGATTCTGTTGTATTTTGTACCATATTCTGATTCTGTTGTATTTAGTAATATATTTTGATTCTGTTGTATTTACTGCCATATTCTGATTCTTTTGTATTTAGCTGCATATTCTGATTCTGTTGTATTAGAACCATATTCTGAGTGTGTTGTTTTTAGTACCATATTCTGATTCTGCTGTATTTACTACCATATTCTGATTCTGTTGTATTTTGTACCATATTCCGATTCTTTTGCGAGGTTTAAATACCATATTCTGATTCTGTTGTGAGTATTTAGTACCATATTCTGATTCTGTTTTGAGTATTTTTTACCACATTCTGATTTTGTTTTATTAAATATCATATTCTGATTCTGTTGTATTTAGTACCATTTTCCGATTCTGTTGTATTTAGTATCATTTTCTGATTCTGTTGTATTTAGTTCCATTTTCCGATTCTATGGTGAACATTTAGTACCATATTCTGAATCTGTTGTATTTACTACCATATTCTGATTATGTTGTATTTTGTACCATATTCAGATTCTTTTCTGAGGATTTAGTACCATATTCTGATTCTGTTGTGAGTATTTACTACCATATTCTGATCCTATTTTATTTAGTATCATGTTCTGATTCTGTTGTATTTATCACCATATTCTGATTCTGTTGTGAATATTTAGTACCATATTCCGAATCTGTTGTATTCAGCACCATATTCAGATTCTGTCGTGGGTATTTTTCACCATATTCCGATTTTGTTATGAGGATTTAGTACTATATTCTGATTCTGCTGTATTTAGTACCATATTCCGATTCTGTTGTGTTTAGTACCATATTCTGATTCTGTTGTATTTCAGATCATATTCTGATTCTTTTGTGTTTAATACCATATTCTGATTCTGTTGTGAGTATTTAGTACCATTTTCCGATCCTGTTGTGAATATTTAGTACCATATTCCGATTCTGTTGTATTTAGTATCATATTCCGATTCTGTTGTGAGTATTTAGTACTATATTCTGATTGTACTGTATTTAGTACCATATTCCGATTCTGTTGTGAGTACTTATTACCATATTCCGATTCGGTTGTATTTAGTATCATATTCCGATTCTGTTGTATTTTGTACCATTTTCCGATTCTGTTGAGTATTTTGTACCATATTCCGATTCTTTTGTGTTTAGTACCGTATTCTGATTCTGTTTTATTTAGTACCATATTCTGATTCTGTTGTATTTAGTACCATATTCTGATTCTGTTGTATTTAGTACCCTATTCTGATTCTGTGGTGCGTATTTAGTACCATATTCTGATTCTGTTGTATTTAATAGCATATTCTGATTCTGTTGTATTTAATATCATATTCTGATTCTTTTGTATTTAATACCATATTCTGATCCTGTTGTGAGTATTTAGTACCATTTTCCAATTCTACAGTCAGTATTTAGTACCATATTCCGATTCTGTTGTATTTAGTACTATATTCTGATTCTGTTGCATTTAGTACCATATTCTGATTCTGTTGTATTTAGTATCATATTCTGATGTGAGTATTTAGTATCATTTTCCGATTCTGTTGTATTTAGTTCCATTTTCCAATTCTATGGTGAACATTTAGTACCATATTCTGATTCTGTTGCATTTAGTACCATATTCTGATTCTGTTGTATTTAGTATCATATTCTGATTCTGTTGTATTTTGTACCATATTCTGATGTGAGTATTTAGTATCATTTTCCGATTCTGTTGTATTTAGTTCCATTTTCCAATTCTATGGTGAACATTTAGTACCATATTCTGATTCTGTTGTAATTAGTATTATATTCTGATTCTGTTGTGTTTTGTACCATATTCTGATTGTTTTATTTAATATCATTTTCTGATTCTTTTGTATTTAGCTCCATATTCTGATTCTGTTGTGAGTATTTAGTATCATTTTCCGATTCTGTTGTATTTAGTTCCATTTTCCGATTCTATGGTGAACATTTAGTACCATATTCTGAATCTGTTGTATTTACTACCATATTCTGATTATGTTGTATTTTGTACCATATTCAGAATATTTTGTGAGGATTTAGTACCATATTCTGAATCTGTTGTGAATATTTACTGCCATATTCTGATCCTATTTTATTTAGTATCATTTTCTCATTCTGTTGTATTTAGTACCATATTATGATTCTGTTTTGTTTAGTATCATATCCTGATTCTGTTGTATTTTGTACCATATTCCGATTCTGTTTTATTTAATATTATATTCTGATTCTTTCGTATTTAGTAACATATTCTGATTCTGTTGTATTTAGTACCGTAATCCAATTCTGTTGTATTTAGTATCATATTCTGATTCTGTTGTATTAGTACCATATTCTGATTCTGTTTTATTTAGTATCATATTCTGATTCTGTTTTGTTTAGTAACATATTCCGACACTGTTGTATTTCGTATCATATTCTGATTCTACTGTCAGTATTTAGTACCATATTCCGATTCTGTTGTATTTGGTACCATATTCCGATTATGTTTTATTTAGTATGATATTTTGATTCTGTTGTACTTAGTACCATATTCTGATTCTGTTGTGTTTGGTACCATATTCCGATTATGTTTTATTTAATACCATATTCTGATTCTGTTTTATTTAGTACCATGTTCTGATTCTGTTGTATTTAGCATCATATTCCGATTCTGTGGTGAGAATTTAGTACTATGTTCCGATTCTGTTGTATTGAGTACCATATTCCAATTCTGTTGTGAGTACTTATTACCATATTCCGAATCGGTTGTATTTAGTACCATATTCCGATTGTGTTGTGTGTAATTAGTACCATATTCTGAATCTGTTGTATTTTGTACCACACTCCAATTGCGTTGTGATTATTTAGTACCATAATCTGATTCTGTTGAATTTTGTACCATATTATGATCTTGTCATAAGCATTTGTTTCTGTATTCTGATTCTGTTCCATTTAGTAGAATATTCCGATTCTGTTGTATTTATCACCATATTCTGGTTCTGTTGTGAGTATTTAGTACCATATTCCAAATCTGTTGTATTCAGCACCATATTCAGATTCTGTCCTGGGTATTTTTCACCATATTCCGATTCTGTTGTGAGGGTTTAGTACTATATTCTGATTCTGCTGTATTTAGTACCATATTCCGATTCTGTTGTGTTTAGTACCGTATTCTGATTCTGTTGTATTTCATATCATATTCTGATTCTTTTGTATTTAATACCATATTCTGATTCTGTTGTGAGTATTTAGTACCATTTTCCGATCCTGTTGTGAATATTTAGTACCATATTCCGATTCTGTTGTATTTAGCATCATATTCCGATTCTGTTGTGAGTATTTAGTACTATATTCTGATTCTGCTGTATTTAGTACCATATTCCAATTCTGTTGTGAGTACTTATTACCATATTCTGATTCGGTTGTATTTAGTATCATATTCCGATTCTGTTGTATTTAGTACCATATTCCAATTCTTTTGTGTTTAGTATCGTATTCTGATTCTGTTTTATTTAGTACCATATTCCGATTCTGTTGTATTTAGTACTATATTCTGATTCTATTGTATTTACTACCATATTCTGATTCTGTTGTAATTAGTATTATATTCTGATTCTGTTGTGAGTATTTAGTATCATTTTCCGATTTGTTGTATTTAGTTCCATTTTCCGATTCTATGGTGAACATTTAGTACCATATTCTGAAACTGTTGTATTTATTACCATATTCTGATTCTGTTGTATTTTGTACCATTTACCGATTCTGTGCTATTTAATATCATATTCTGATTCTATTGTATTTACTACCATATTCTGATTCTGTTGTAATTAGTATTATATTCTGATTCTGTTGCGTTTTGTACCATATTCTGATTGTTTTATTTGATATCATTTTCTGATTCTTTTGTATTTAGCTCCATATTCTGATTCTGTTGTGAGTATTTAGTATCATTTTCCGATTCTGTTGTATTTAGTTCCATATTCCGATTCTATGCTGAACATTTAGTACCATACTCTGATTCTGTTGTATTTAGTACCATATTCTGATTCTGTTTTATTTAGTATCATATTCTGATTCTGTTGTATTTTGTACCATATTCCGATTCTGTTTTATTTAATACATATTCTGATTCTTTCATATTTAGTAACATATTCTGATTCTGTTGTGCGTATTTAGTACCATGTTCCGATTCTGTTGTATTTTGTACCATATTCCGATTCTTTTCGTGAGATTTTAATACCATATTCTGATTCTGTGGTGAGTATTTAGTACCATATTCTGATTCTGTTGTGAGTATTTACTACCATATTCTGATCCTATTTTATTTAGTATCATATTCTGATTCTGTTGTATTTAGTACCATATTCCGATTCTGTTGTATTTAGTACCATATTCCGATTCTGTTGTATTTAGTACCATATTCTGATTCTGTTGTATTAGTACCATATTCTGATTCTGTTTTGTTTAGTATCATATTCTGATTCTGTTTTGTTTAGTAGCATATTCCGACATTGTTGTATTTCGTATCATACAGTATTCTGATTCTGTTGTGAGTATTTAGTATCATTTTCCGATTCTGTTGTATTTAGTACCATTTTCCGATTCTATGCTGAACATTTTGTACCATATTCTGAATCTGTTGTGTTTACTAACATATTCTGATTATGTTGTATTTTGTAGTATTATTCCCAATCTGCTGTGAGGATTTAGTAACATATTCTGATTCTGTAGTGAGTATTTAGTACCGTGTTCCGATTCTGTTGCATTTTGTACCATATTCTGATTCTGTTGTGAGTATTTAGTACCATATTCTGATCCTGTTGTATTTACTACCATATTCTGATTCTGTTGTATTTTGTACCATATTCTGATTCTTTTGTGAGGTTTTTGTACCATATTGTGATTCTGTGGTGAGTATTTAGTATCATATTCTGATTCTGTTGAGAGTATTTAGTACCATTTTCCGATTCTGTTGTATTAGTAACATATTTTGATTCTGTTGTATTTAATACCATATTCTGATTGTGTTGCATTAGGACCATATTCGGATTCTGTTGTATTAGTACCATATTCTGATTCTATTGTATTTAGTACCACATTCAGATTGTGTTGTATTTAGTACCATATTCTGATTCTGCTGTATTTAGTACCATATTCTGATTCTGTTGTATTGTGTACCATATTCCGGTTCTGTTTTATTTAATACATATTCTGATTCTTTCGTAGTTAGTAACATATTCTGATTCTGTTGTGAGTATTTAGTACCATTTTCCAAGTCTGTTGTATTTAGTACCATATTCCGATTCTACTGTATTAGTACTATATTATGATTCTGTTTTATTTAGTATCATATTCTGATTCTGTTGCATTTTGTACCATTTTCTGATTCTGTGCTATTTAATATCATATTCTGATTCTTTTGTACTTAGTAGTATATTCTGATTCTGATTCTATTGTGAGTAGTTAGTACCAGTTTCTGATTCTGCTGTATTTAGTATTATATTCTGATTCCGTGGTGAGTATTTAGTACTATATTCTGATTCTGTTGTGAGTATTTAGTACCATTTTGCAATTCTGTTCTATTTTGTACCATATTCCGATTCTGTTTTATTTAATGTCATATTCTGATTCTTTTGTATTTAGTGCCACATTCTGATTTTGTTTTATTTCGTATCATATTCTGATTCTATTGCCAGTATTTAGTACCATTTTCCAATTCTGTTGTATTTTGTACCATATTCTGATTCTTTTGTGAGGTTTTAGTACCATATTCCAATTCTGTTGTATTTAGAACCATATTCTGATTCTGTTTTATTTAGTATCATATTCTGATTCTGTTGCACTTTAGTACCATATTCCGATTCTGTTTTATTTAATATCATATTCTGATTCTGTTGTGAGTATTTAGTACCATATTCTGATCCTGTTGTATTTACTACCATATTCCATTTCTATTTTATTTAGTACCATATTCGGATTGTGTTGTATTTAGTACCATATTCTGATTCTGCTGTATTGTGTACCATATTCCGATTCTGTTTTATTTAATATCATATTCTGATTTTTTTGTATTTAGTAACATATTCTGATTCTGTCATGAGTATTTAGTACCATTTTCCAAATCTGTTGTATTTTGTACCATATTCCGATTCTGTTTTATTTCGTATCATATTCTGATTCTATTGTCAGTATTTAGTACCATATTCCAATTCTCTTTTATTTCATATCATATTCTGATTCTGTTGTCAGTATTTAGTACCATATTCCGATTCTGTTGTATTTAGTATCATATTCTGATTCTGTTGTATTTAGTTCCATTTTCCCATTCTATGGTGAACATTTTAGTACCATATTTTGATTCTGTTGTGAGTATTTAGTACCATATTCCGATTCTGTTTTATTTAATATCATTTTCTGATTCTTTTGTATTTAGTGCCACATTCTGATTTTGTTGTATTTAGTACCATATTCTGATTCTATTGTATTAGTACTGGGTGAGACTTGCAGCGCGAGGCGGAGCTTATAACCGGCAGCGAACGAGGCCCGACCAGAGCATCGGACCTGGGTGAGACTTGCAGCGCGAGGCGGAGCTTATAACCGGCAGCGAACGAGGCCCGACCAGAGCATCGGACCTGGGTGAGACTTGCAGCGCGAGGCGGAGCTTATAACCGGCAGCGAATGAAGCCCGACCAGAGCATCGGACCTGGTTGAGACTTGCAGCGCGAGGCGGAGCTTATAACTGGCAGCGAACGAGGCCCGACCAGAGCATCGGACCTGGGTGAGACTTGCAGCGCGAGGCGGAGCTTATAACCGGCAGCGAACGATGCCCAACCAGAGCATCGGACCTGGGTGAGACTTGCAGCGCGAGGCCGAGCTTATAACCGGCAGCGAACGAGGCCCAACCAGAGCATCGGACCTGGGTGAGACTTGCAGCGCGAGGCCGAGCTTATAACCGGCAGCGAACGAGGCCCGACCAGAGCATCGGACCTGGGTGAGACTTGCAGCGCGAGGCGGAGCTTATAACCGGCAGCGAACGAGGCCCAACCAGAGCATCGGACCTGGGTGAGACTTGCAGCGCGAGGCGGAGCTTATAACCGGCAGCGAGGAGCGAGGCATACCAACTCAGCAGCAGGGGGGAGAGGTAAAAAGTAATCAAAGTGTGACGTCAGCAGGAAGCAGGTAAGTGATTGGTTGGTGAGTATTTCTCTCTTTTTTAAACTTTAACTCTGGTTTATAGTTTCTAAGGTCTCTCTGGTGTAGCGGGGACTGTTGGTAAACTATTTAACTGTAGTGTAATTAGTGGGATTGATTGATTTAATGTAAATTCAATTAATTAAAGGGTAAATCATGGCAGGACAGCCCGGGCAAGTGATATACTCCTCCTGCGATATGTGGGAACTCAGGGACACTTCCTGTGTCCCTGACAACTACGTGTGCAGGAAGTGCACCCAGCTGCAGCTACTGACAGACCGCATTGTGGCGCTGGAGCTGCAATTGGATGCATACTGGAGCGTTCACGATGCTCGGGACATCGTGAATAGCACGTTTATGGAGTTGCACACACCACAGGTAGAGGTTGGACAGGAAGAAAGGGAATGGGTGACCAACAGGCAGAGTACTAGGTGCAGGCAGGTAGTGCAGGGGTCCCCTGTGGCCATCCCCCTCTCCAGCAGATACACCACTTTGAGTACGCTTGGCGGGGATGGCTTATCAGAGGAAGGCAGCAGCAGCCAACTTCCTGGCACCAGGGGTGGCTCTGCTGCACAGAATGGGAGGAAAAAGAGTGGTAGAGCTATAGTAATAGGGGATTCAATTGTAAGGGGAATAGATAGGCGTTTCTGCGGCCGCAAACGAGACTCCAGGATGGTGTGTTGCCTCCCTGGTGCAAGGGTCAAGGATGTCTCTGAGCGGCTGCAGAACATCTTGGAAGGGGAGGGTGAACAGCCAGTTGTCATGGTGCATATAGGCACCAACGATGTAGGTAAAAAGCGGGATGAGGTCCTAAAAGTGGAATATCGGGAGTTAGGAGGTAAATTAAAAAACAGGACCTCAAAGGTAGTAATCTCAGGATTGCTACCAGTGCCACGTGCTAGTCAGAGTAGAAATAGAAGGATACTTCAGATGAATACGTGGCTAGAGGAATGGTGCCAGGGGAAGGGATTCAAGTTCCTGGGACATTGGAACCGGTTCTGGGGGAGGTGGGACCAGTTCAAACCGGACGGTCTGCACCTGGGCAGGGCTGGAACCGATGTCCTGGGGGTTTGTTTGCTAGTGCTGTGGGGGAGGGTTTAAACTAAAATGGAAGGGGGTTGGGAACCTGAGCAGGGAGACAGAGGAAAGGGAAACAAGGATAAAAGCAAAAGATAGGAAGGAGATAAACAAAAGTGGCAGTCAGAGAAATCAAGGGTTTAAATCAAACGTGGCCACAGTAAATAATAATTCTAATAGGTCTAAGAGCGTTAAAAAAACAAGCCTGAAGGCTTTGGCCTAGAAATTCAGTTGCTTGCGCCAGCCGGTAGTGCCTTAGGAGGAGGAGATGTTGGGCGATAGGCGGCTAGCGGCCGGGCGCAGCGCGATCTGCGCCTCTCCCCAACTTCACTAGAGATTTAGCGTCGGCGCAAAGTCTTTGCACGTGCTCAGCTGCGCGCGCAGATCCTGACGTCATTTCATCGTGCAACGCCCTTTGTGCGCCCCAAACCGGAACTTCAGTGGCGCCGCCCTTCTTTGCGCCTGGCGCCCCCAGCGACTGGTAGAGGGGAACGGTTCCCAGTCGCTGCGGGGTGCGGGGGGCGCTATTTAAAGGGGACTCCTCCTGCATTATAAGTGACAGCCATTTTGTGCCAATCCTTCTGTGTGAGAGACAAAGGCAGAGAGCTTTCTGCTTTGACTCAGCGCTCGCACAGGTACTTCTGGCTTCAGGCCAGAGCTTTGCACTTGGATTTCACTTTCAGTGCCATAGCCTTGAGTCGCCACATATACTGTAATGGGGGCTACAATGGGTGGAAACGTTGGCTTTCTGCATTGCATTCAAAGGGATCAGAGACGCCGTGAGAGAGTGCCAGTCATGGCCAGATGGAGAAGGGCCAACAGGTGTCAGCACAGGAGGCCTTACCCACCCAGGGTATACCGCCAGCAGTTCTCATATCTGAACATGTCTGAGGAGCAGTGTGTTCGGAGGCTGCGATTCAGAAGGGAGGTGGTCACTGAGATCTGCCACCTGCTTCGCAGAGATCTGCAGCCACAGCTGAGGAGCAGGGCATCTCTGTCAGTGGCAGTGAAGGTGACGGTGGCTCTCAACTTCTATGCCACCGGCTCCTTCCAATCCGCTACTGGGGACATTGCCAACATCTCCCAGTTCGCGGTACATTGCTGCATCCGACAGGTGAACAATGCCCTTTTCAGAAGGAGACGTGAGTACATCTCCTTCCCCATGACCCTGGACAAGCAGCAAGAGCGAACAATGGGATTTGGAAGAATAGCGGGCTTCACCATGGTCCAGGGCGTAGAACTGATGAACCAGCATTGGTCAGGCCTTGCTTCAGGGCTGCAGTGCGCAGGGCATGGCAGCCAGACAAGTCCACCCTGCCCCTTTAAGAGCTGACCGGCGCCAGAGTGTCTGCCGTCAATCAGCAACTCGCCGCACCTGCGCTGCGCCCGCCCTCGGGGGTATCGCCCCGAACCGCCGGCTTAGCGCCTAATGATAGTCGTGCATCGCCTGTTTTAGCGCAGCAGCAACCTCTTGGGGCGATGCGACTGAATATCGGCGAAGGTGGCGCAAACTTTAGCGGCCGCCCGACTGTAGCGCCCCGAACGTGGCTATACTGAATTTCTAGGCCTTTGTGTCTTAATGCGAGGAGCATTTGTAATAAGGTGGATGAATTGGCTGAGCAAATAGAGGTAAACAAATATGATTTCGTTGGGATTACGGAAACGTGGCTCAAGGATGGCCAAGACTGGGAACTCAACATCCAGGGGTATTCGATATTCAGGAAAGATAGGCAAAAAGGAAAGGGAGGTGGCATAGCATTACTGGTTAAAGAAGGGATTAACACAATTGTAATGAAGGATATTAGCTCTGATGATGTGGAATCTGTATGGGTAGAATTGAGAAATACTAAGGGGAAAAAAACATTAGTGGGAGTGGTATATAGACCTCCAAACAGTCAGGCGGAGCTTGGGGATGGCATTAAAAGGGAAATTAAAGAAGCGTGCAATAAGGGCACAGCAGTCATCATGGGTGACTTTAATCTACATATAGATTGGGCCAACCAAATTAGTAACAATACTGTGGAGGAGGAATTCCTGGAGTGTTTACCGGGTGGTTTCCTGGACCAATATGTCGAGGAACCAACCAGAGATCAGGCCATCTTAGACTGGGTATTATGTAACGAGAAAGGATTAATTAGCAATCTTGTTGTACGAGGCCCCTTGGGTCGGAGCGATCATAATATGATCGAATTCTTCATTAAGATGGAGAATGAAATAGTTGACTCAGAAACTAGGGTCCTCAATTTAAATAAAGGAAACTACGATGGTCTGAGGAGCGAGTTGGGTAGGATTGATTGGGGAATGGCACTCAAAGGGTTGACGGTGGATAGGCAATGGCAAACATTCAAAGACCGAATGGATGAACTACAGAAGTTGTTCATCCCAGTTTGGCATAAAAATAAAACAAAAAAGGTGACTCAACCGTGGCTAACAAGGGAAATTAGGGATAGCATAAGATCCAAGGAGAGGACATACAAATTGGCCAGAAAAAGCAATACTCCTGAGGATTGGGAGCAGTTCAGGATTCAACAAAGGAGGACAAAGGGATTAATTAAGAAAGGGAAAATAGAATATGAGAGTAAGCTTTCAGGGAACATAAAAACTGACTGTAAAAGCTTTTATAGATATGTGAAGAGAAAAAGATTGGTGAAGTCAAGCGTAGGTCCCTTGCAGTCAGAATTGGGGGAATTTATAATGGGGAACAAAGAAATGGCAGACCAATTAAATACATATTTTGGTTCTGTCTTCACAAAGGAGGACACAAATAACCTCCCAGAAATACCGGGGAACATAGGGTCTGATGAAAGGGTGGAACTGAAAGAAATCAGTATCTGTAGGGAAATGGTGTTAGGAAAATTGATGGGAATGAAGGCCGATAAATCCCCAGGGCCTGATAATCTACATCCCAGGGTATTTAAGGAAGTGGCCCTAGAAATAGTAAATGCATTGCTGGTCATCTTCCAGAACTCAATAGACTCTGGAACAGTACCCATGGATTGGAGGGTAGCTAATGTTACCCCACTATTCAAAAAAGGTGGTAGAGAAAAAGCGGGGAATTATAGACCGGTAAGCCTGACATCGGTAGTGGGGAAAATGCTAGAGTCCATTATAAAAGATGTAATAGCAGAGCACTTGGAAAGCAGTGACAGGATCGGACAAGGTCAACATGGATTTACAAAAGGTAAATCATGCTTTACTAATCTACTGGAATTTTTTGAGGATGTAACTGGCAAAATAGATAAGGGAGAACCAGTGGATGTGGTGTATTTGGACTTTCAGAAGGCTTTCCATAAGGTCCCGTAGAAGAGATTAGCGTGCAAAATTAAGGCACATGGGATTGGGGGCAAGGTATTGACTTGGATAGTGAACTGGTTGGCGGACATAAAGCAAAGAGTTGGAATAAACGGGTCGTTTTCCGAGTGGCAGGCAGTGACTAGTGGGGTACCGCAAGGATCGGTCCTAGGACCCCAGCTGCTCACAATATATATTAATGATCTGGACGAGGGAATTGGATGTAATATCTCCAAATTTGCAGATGACACAAAGCTGGGTGGGAGGGTATGCTGTGAGGAGGATATCATGAAACTCCAGTACGATATGGACAGGTTAGATGATTAGGCAGAAACATGGCAAATGCACTATAATGTGGATAAATGTGAGGTTATCCACTTTGGTGGCAAAAACAGGAAGGCAGATTATTATTTGAATGGCAATAGATTGGGAGAAGGGGAAGTGCAAAGAGACCTGGGTGTTCTTGTGCACCAGTCGCTGAAGGTAAGCATGCAGGTGCAGCAGACGGTTAAGAAGGCAAATGGTATGTTGGCCTTCGTCGCAAGAGGGTTCGAGTATAGGAACAAGGATGTCTTGCTACAGTTGTACAGGGCCTTGGTGAGACGGCACCTTGAGTATTGTGTGCAGTTTTGGTCGCCTTATCTGAGGAAGGATGTTCTTGCCATGGAAGGAGTGCAACGAAGATTCACCAGGCTGATACCTGGGATGGCAGGAATGATGTACGAGGAGAGATTGTGTCGATTGGGCTTATACTCACTGGAGTTTAGAAGATTGAGAGGGGATCTCATCAAAACCTATAAAATTCTGTCAGGCCTGGACAGACTAGATGCTGGAAGGATGTTCCCGATGGTCGGGGAGTCCAGAACCAGGGTTCAAAGTCTAAGGATAAGGGGTAGGACATTTAGGACTGAAATGAGGAGGAATTTCTTCACCCAAAGAATGGTGAACCTGTGGAATTCTCTGCCACAGAGGGCGGTGGAGGCCAGTTCATTAAATATATTCAACAAAGAGTTGGATATATTTCTTAAGGCTAAAGGGATCAGGGGATATGGGGAGAAGGCAGGGACAGGGTACTGAATTTGGATGATCAGCCATGATCTCATTGAATGGCGGAGCAGGCTCGAAGGGCCGAATGGCCTACTCCTGCTCCTATCTTCTATGTTTCTATGTTTACTACATTCTTATTCTTTTGTACTTAGTACTATATTCTGATTCTGTTATGAGTATTTAGTACAATATTCTGATTCTGTTGCATTTTGTACCATATTCTGATTCTGTTGTATTTTGTACCATTTTCCGATTCTGTGCTATTTAATATTATATTCTGATTCTTTTGTATTTAGTAATATATTCTGATTCTGATTCTATTGTGAGTAGTTAGTACCATATTTTGATTCTGTTGTATTTAGTATTAAATTCTGATTCTGTTGTATTTAGTACCATATTCTGATTCTGTTGTATTTTGTACCGTATTCCAATTATGTTATATATATCATCTTCTGATTCTTTTGTATTTCGTACCATATTCTGATTCTCTTTTATTTAATGTCATATTCTGATTCTTTTGTATTTAGTGCCACATTCCAATTCTGTTTTATTTCGTATCATATTCTGTTTCTATTGTCAGTATTTAGTACCATTTTCCGATTCTGTTGTATTTTGTGCCATATTCCGATTCTTTTGTGAGGTTTTAGTACCATATTCCAATTCTGTTGTATTTAGAACCATATTCTGATTCTGTTTTATTTAATACCATATTCTGGTTCTTTTGTATTTAGCTCCATATTCTGATTCTGTTGTGAGTATTTAGTATCATTTTCCGATTCTGTTGCATTTAGTTCCATTTTCCGATTCTATGGTGAACATTTAGTACCATATTCTGAATCTGTTGTATTTACTACCATATTCTGATTCTGTTGTATTTGGTACCACATTCCCATTCCGTTGTGAGTATTTAGTACCATATTCCGATTCTGTTGTATCAGTACCATATTCTGAGTGTGTTGTTTTTAGTACCATATTCTGATTCTGTTATAATTCGTACCATATTCTGATTCTGTTTTATTTAGTACTTTATTCCGAATCTGTTGTATTTAGTACCATATTCCAAATCTGTTGTATTTAGTACCATATTCTGATTCTGTTGTGGGTATTTAGTACCATATTCTGAATCTCTTGTATTTAGTACCATATTCCGATTCTGTTGTATTTACGAACATCTTCTGATTCTGTTGTATTCAGTACCATATTCTGATTTTGTCATATTTAGTATCATATTCTGATTCTGTTGTATTTAGTACCATATTCTGATTCTGTTGTGAGCATTTAGTACCGTGTTCTGATTCTGTTGTATTTTGTACCATATTCCGATTCTTTTGCACTTTAGTATCATATTCCGATTCTGTTTTATTTAATATCATATTCTGATTCTATTTTATTTAGTGCCACATTCTGATTTTGTTTTATTTTGTATCATATTCTGATTCTATTGTCAGTATTTAGTACCATATTCCAATTCTGTTTTATTTCGTATCATATTCTGATTCTATTGTCAGTATTTAGTACCATATTCCAATTCTGTTGTATTTAGCATCATATTCTGATTCTGTTGTATTTAGTTCCATATTCTGATTCTGTTGTGAGTATTTAGTACCATATTCCGATTCTGTTTTATTTAATATCATTTTCTGATTCTTTTGTATTTAGTGCCACATTCTGATTTTGTTGTATTTAGTACCATATTCCGATTCTATTGTATTAGTACTATATTATGATTCTGTTGTATTTAGTACAATATTCTGATTCTGTTGCATTTTGTACCATATTCTGATTCTGTTGTATTTTGTACCATTTTCCGATTCTGTGCTACTTTATATCATATTCTGATTCTTTTGTACTTAGTACTATATTCTGATTCTGATTCTATTGTGAATAGTTAGTACCATATTCTGATTCTGTTGTATTTAGTATTATATTCTGATTCCGTTGTGAGTATTTAGTACCATATTCCGATTCTGTTGTATTTAGTACCATATTCTGATTCTGTCATATTTAGTATCATATTCTGATTCTGTGCTATTTAATATCATATTCTGATTCTTTTGTACTTAGTACTATATTCTGATTATGTTGTGAGTATTTAGTATGATATTCTGATTCTGTTGTATTTTGTACCATATTCTGATTCTGTTGTGAGTATTTAGTACTATATTCTGATTCTGTTGTGAGTATTTAGTACCATATTCCGATTCTGTTGTATTTAGTACCATATTCTGATTCTGTTGCATTTATTACCATAATCCGATTCTGTTGTATTTAGCTCCATATTCTGATTCTGTTGTGAATATTTAGTACCATTTTCTGATTCTGTTGTGAGTATTTAGTACCATTTTCTGATTCTGTTGTATTTAGTACCATATTTTGATTCTGTTGTATTTACTACCATATTCTGGTTCTTTTGTATTTAGCTCCATACTCTGATTCTGTTGTGAGTATTTAGTACCATATTCTGATTCTGTTGTATTTACTACCATATTCTGATTCTGTTGTATTTACTACCATATTCTGGTTCTTTTGTATTTAGCTCCATATTCTGATTCTGTGGTGCGTATTTAGTACCATTTTCTGATTCTGTTGTATTTAGTACTTTATTCCGATTCTGTTGTATTTAGTACCATTTTCCGATTCTGTTGTATTTACTACCATATTCTGGTTCTTTTGTATTTAGCTCCATATTCTGATTCTGTGGTGCGTATTTAGTACCATTTTCTGATTCTGTTGTATTTAGTACTTTATTCCGATTCTGTTGTATTTAGTACCATTTTCCGATTCTGTTGTATTTTGTACCATATTCCGATTCTTTTGTGAGGTTTCAGTACCATATTCTGATTCTGTGCTGAGTATTTAGTACCATTTTCTGATTCTGTTGTATTTAGTACCTTATTCCGATTCTGTTGTATTTAGTACCATATTCTGATTCTGTTGTATTTAGTACTATTTTCCGATTCTGTTGCATTTTGTACCATATTCCAATTCTGTTTTATTTAATATCATATTCTGGTTCTTTTGTATTTAGCTCCATATTCTGATTCTGTCGTGAGTATTTAGTATCATTTTCCGATTCTGTTGCATTTACTTCCATTTTCCGATTCTATGGTGAACATTTAGGCCTAGAAATTCAGTTGGTTGCGCCAGCCGTTAGCGCCTTAAGAGAAGTGAATTTCGGGCGCTATGCGTGTAGCGTCCGGGCGCAGCGCGATCTGCGCCTCGCCCCAAATTAAGTAGACATTTAGCGCCGGCGCAAAGTCTTAGCGCGCGCTCACCTGCGCGCGCAGAAAATGACGTCATATCCTCGTGCAACGCCCTTTGCGCACCCTGATCCAGAACTTCAGTGGGACCGCCCCATTGTGCGGCCGGCGGCCCAAACGCTTGTTTAGTGGAACGCAACAGAGCCGACGCGGGCCCCGGGGAGCGCAAATTAAAGGGCACTTACCCTGCACTATAAAGGGCAGCCATTTTGCAGCAAACACTCTTGTGCAACGGATTTCTGGAGAGAGACCAAGGAAGAGAGCTTTCTGGTTTGGGCCAATACTAGCTCAGGTATTTTTGGCTTCAGGCTAGAGCGTTGCAAGTGGCCTCTTGGATATTTGACTGTTTGGCAGCATATTATGGGGGCTGCATGGGGTGCCAACGCTGAGTTTCAGCGTCATGTCCGTAGGGCTCGCAGACGCGGTGTGAGAGGGGCAGCCCTGGCTAGACGCAGAGGGGGCAACAGGTGTCGGCAACATAGGCCTTACCCAGTCAGGGCATACCGCCAGCAGCGCTCCTACCTCAACATGAGTGGCGCGCGATGTGTAAAAAGGCTGAGATTCCGAAAGGAGGTGGTTGCAGAGATCTGCCAGCTGCTTCGCAGAGATCTGCGTCCAAAGCTCAGGAGCAGGACGTCTCTGTCGGTGGAAGCGAAGGTGACGGTGGCCTTGAACTTCTATGCCACCGGCTCCTTCCAATCCGCTGCTGGGGACATTGTTAACATATCCCAGTTTGCCGTGCATTGCTGCATCCGCCAGGTGACCGATGCCCTTTTCAGAAGGAGACGCCAATTCATCTCCTTCCCCGTGGCCCTGGAGAGGCAGCATCAGCGTGCAGTGGGATTTGCAAGATTCGCGGCCTTCCCCTTGGTGCAGGGCGCCATTGACTGTACGCATGTGGCTTTGCGGGCACCTGTGGAGCATGCCGAGGATTACCGCAACTGGAAGGGCTACCATTCCCTCAATGTGCAGCTGGTGTGTGACCACAAGCAGCGCATCCTAGCTGTCAATGCCCGCTTTCCAGGCAGCAGCCACGATGCATTTATCCTGCAGCAGACAACTGTGCATGACATGTTCGAGGCACAGCCTCCCCCAAGAGGATGGCTTCTCGGGGACAAAGGCTATCCTTTGTGTACCTGGCTCATGACCCTGCTCCGCGCGCCCAGGACCCCTGCTGAAGAGGCATACAACGAGAGTCATCAAGCGAGCAGGAACATAATCGAGCAAACAATTGGCGTCCTCAAGCAGCGGTTCCGCTGCCTGGATCGTTCCGGCGGATCTCTGCAGTATTCGCCGGACCGAGTCTCCCAATTCGTCGTAGTTTGCTGCATGCTGCACAACCTGGCTCTCCGCAGGACTCAGGCACTGCCACCTCACGTTGGACCACCACCTCAGGAGGAGGAGCAGGAGGAGCATGAGGAGGAGGAGCAGGAGGAGGAGGAGTACCATCCCAGGAGGGAGCGAGAAGGTCCAAGGACCGTCCGTCGGCGGCTTATTGAACGTCACTTCTAAGCCCCCTGTCAGGGAATGCCTTGTGGCCATGAAGGAACATGAACGCAGCCGCTCCGCAAGCCCTCAGCCGGTGAAGGCAACAAACACTTACAACAACAAACATGGACACTCTCTGAATAAAGAGAAATCTTTATTTTAGACAAATGAAACCCCTTCCCACATGAAACCCAGAAACATTCAACGGCCCCAAAAAACAGTACATCAAATGACTCACTCCCACAACCTGGGGAGGAATAACTGAACATTTGGACAAAAATGGCCTTCATCCTCGGCCTTAACCCAAAAAACATCCCCAGAAACAAAACAACCATCCCCAAAAGAAACATAGCCATTGCCATATAAAATAACACTTGGCCACACCGTCTACTTATTGGGCCGCGAGGGCGAGACCTTGTCGAGCCTTTTGGGGCCCCTGCCCGGCCTGCTGCTCCTCCACAAGCTCTGCCCAGTGGCTGTTGCGAGGCTGGGGGAAGGCTCCTGAGGGTCAGATGTCCTTCCGGCAGATGCCCTTGGGGGGCGGCCTAGATGGGGTTTGGCCCTCGAGGGGCCGGCTGGTGATTGGCGCAGCTGTGCCTGGCCAACATCATTCGCAGCCGCTTGCCGTTGAGGCTCCACTGGGGGAGTGGCGGTGACGGCTGGAGGAATGTGTGCAAGCTGGCGGATGGGAGGCGCTGGCTGGTGATGTGGCACGCTGGCACTTGCCCGGGCCCGCACTGCAGCATGCGCACCAATCTGCCGAAGGGCAGCCCGCTGTGCTGCTGCAGCGCGGCGGGTGTCCAGGCGATGCCTGGCTGACGCAGCGCGTGTGGCAGCAGTGAGTGCCCCTGTTGCCCTGGTCTGCGACCGCAACAGAGCAGCCACTGTCTGGACGGCATCACTGATCAGCCGGCCACTCGCGGCATATGAGGCCCCGAACTCGCGCACACTGCTAGCCAGGGACTCGATCGCCTCAGGCATCCGTGCCACTACCCCCATCAGCTCGGTGTGCCGGCGATCCGAATCCTGGGCCATTTGATCGAGGTGGCGCGCCTCCTCTGAGTTGAACGTGCCCGGACTGGAGTCCGGACTCGCCCGCTGGGGAGCAGGGGGCCGAGCTGCCCAACCCTTGCCACGTTGCCGGCGGCGACTGGGCCCAGCAACTGCACTCCCCTCCGATCCTTCCCCCCTCTGGGGGGAAGGCCGCGGACCAACTGCAGCCCTCCTGGGTTGCTGGACGCCACTGGTCCCAGCAGCTCCACTCCCCTCCGACACTTCCTCCAGGCTCTCCTCCAGGGAAGACGTGTCCACTACTTCGGCATCTGCAGCCGGACCTGAGTGCTGCCCTGATGGTCCGCCTTCCTCTTCCTCCTCCTCCTCCTCCTCCTCCTCTTCGGAGGGGCTGTCACTGGCAGCTTCAGGGAGCTCCTCGTCACCAGCTGAAAGCAGGAAGGCACAAGATTAGCTTTAGAGTGAGGAGAGGGCGGCAGCGAGGGAGGCATGACTGGTGGCATTCAGCGCATTGGTCGGACAGTGGCAAAGGAGGTAGATCGGATGCGCAAGTGCGACGAGAGAGGTCCAAAAGGTGATGTCCTTACCATTGTGGCCCAGAAGAGGGTCGGCATCTCCACAGGCGACGGGCCCAATCACCCGGGCTCCCATGAGGCGACTCACGCGCTCCTCCAGGGGAGTGAGCTCCTGGATCTGGGGGCGGCCTCCCCTGGTCTCCTCCTGGTGCCTTCGGTTGTTTGCAAGTTTTGCCTGCAAGAGAAAGGACGGCCTGTAAGTACGGTGTGTAGCCCTGATGTGGTGTGCACTGCCTCCCATGGTGGAATAGCTTGGCCAGTGTGTAGCCCTGATGTGGTGTGCACTGCCTCCCATGGTGGAATAGCTTGGCCAGTGTGTAGCCCTGATGTGGTGTGCACTGCCTCCCATGGTGGAATAGCTTGGCCAGTGTGTAGCCCTGATGTTGTGTGCACTGCCTCCCATGGTGGAATAGCTTGGCCAGTGTGTAGCCCTGATGTGGTGTGCACTGCCTCCCATGGTGTAAAGTGCAGAATGTGCAATTGATGTTCATGACTGTCCCATAGCTGCTGGCTGAGGGCTGGCCATTAGGGCTTTCAGGTCCCTTTGCCCATCATGTCAGGTGTACATGCAAGGATGAGGAGGAGACTGGAAAGGGTACTCACCCTGACAATCCTGGTCAGGTCATTGAACTTCTTCCGGCATTGGACATTGTCCCTGGGGGCATCGCCGGTGGCCGACACCCTGTGGGCGACCTCCCTCCAGGCTTTCCTATAGACGCTGGTGGGAGGCTTCCTGCCAGTGTCCGGGAACAAGATGTGCTGTCTCTTCTCCAAGGCCGTCACCATCACCTTCAAGTCATGGGCTGAGAAGCGCAGGGCACGCTCACGGGCCTTCTGTACCGTTGCCATGGCTCCTTCTGCTCACCAGCAGTGTTCAGGCCTAGCTGGAAGGCTGCAGTGTGCAGGCCGTTGCAGCAGACCAAGTCGACCCTTCCCCCTTTAAGAGCTGCCCGGCACCACGGTGTCTGCTGTCAATCAAGAAATGACCGCACCTGCGCTGCGCCCGGCCTCGGCGCTATCCCTCAGCACCGCCGGCTTAGCGCCTAAAGATAGTCGTGCATCGCCAGTTTTAGCGCTCCAGCAACCTCTTAGGGCGAAGCTACTGAATATCGGCGAAGTGCCCTCGACTTTGCGCCGGGCGCAAACTTTAGCGCCCGCCCGACTTTACCGCCCCAAAACTGGCTATACTGAATTTCTAGGCCTTAGTACCATATTCTGAATCTGTTGTATTTACTACCATATTCCGATTCTGTTGTATTTAGTGCCATATTCTGATTCTGTTGTGAGTATTTAGTACCATATTGTGATTCTGTTGTCTTTATCACCATATTCTGATTCTGTTGTATTTCGTAGCATATTCCGATTCTTTTGTGAGGTTTTAGTACCATATTCTGATTCAGTTGTATTTAGTACCATATTCTGATTCTTTTGTAATTAGTAACGTATTCTGATTCTTTTGTAATTAGTTCCATATTCCGATTCTGTTCTATTATAGTACCATTTTCATATTCTGGTTCTTTTGTATTTATTGCCACATTCCGATTTTGTTTTATTTCGTATCACATTCTGATTCTAATGTTAGTATTTAGTATCATATTCTGATTATTATGTATTTAGTACCATTTTCTGGTTCTGTGGTGAGTATTTAGTACCATATTCCGATTCTGTCGTATTTCGTATCATATTCTGATTCTGTTGTGAGTATTTAGTATCATATTCCAATTCTGCTGTATTTAGTACCAGATTCCGATTCTGTTGTGGGTATTTAGTACCATATTCTGATTATGTTGTGGGTATTTATTCCCATATTCCGATTCTGTTGTGAGTATTTAGTACCGTAGTCTGATTCTGTTGTATTTAGTACCATATTCCGATTCTGTGGTGAGTATTTAGTACTATATTCCGTTTCTGTTGTATTTAGTACCTTATTCCAAATCTGTTGTATTCAGCACCATAATCCGATTCTGTTGTGGGTATTTATCACCATATTCCGATTCTGTTGTGAGTATTTAGTACCATATTCCAATTCTGTTGTATTTAGTACCATATTCCAATTCTGTTGTGAGTATTTAGTACTATATTCCAATTCGGTTGTTATTAGTACCATATTCCGATTCTGTTGTATTTAGTACCATATTCTGATTCTGTTATATTTAATACCATATTCTGATTCTGTTTTATTTAGTACCATGTTCTGATTCTGTTGTATTTAGTACCATATTCCGATTGTGTTGTGTGTAATTAGTACCATATTCTGAATCTGTTGTATTTTGTACCACATTCCAATTCCGTTGTGATTATTTAGTACCATAATCCGATTCTGTTGAATTTTGTACCATATTATGATCTTGTCATAAGCATTTGTTTCTGTATTCTGATTCTGTTCCATTTAGTAGAATATTCCGATTCTGTTGTATTTATCACCATATTCAGATTCTGGCGTGGGTATTTTTCACCATATTCCGATTCTGTTATGAGGATTTAGTACTATATTCTGATTCTGCTGTATTTAGTACCATATTCCGATTCTGTTGTGAGCTCTTATTACCATATTTCGATTCTGTTGTGTTTAGTACCGTATTCTGATTCTGTTGTATTTAATATCATATTCCGATTCTTTTGTATTTAATACCATATTCTGATTCTGTTGTGAGTATTTAGTACCATTTTCTGATCCTGTTGTGAATATTTAGTACCACAATCTGATTCTGTTGTATTTAGTATCATATTCCAATTCTGTTGTGAGTATTTAGTACTATATTCTGATTCTGCTGTATTTAGTACCATATTCCGATTCTGTTGTGAGTACTTATTACCATATTCTGATTCGGTTGTATTTAGTATCATATTCAGATTCTGTTGTATTTTGTAACATTTTCCAATTCTGTTGTATTTAGTACCATATTCCGATTCTGTTGTGTTTAGTACCGTATTCTGATTCTGTTTTATTTAGTACCATATTCTGATTCTGTTGTATTTAGTACCATATTCTGATTCTGTTGTATTTAGTACCATATTCTGATTCTGTTGTATTTAGTACCATATTCTGATTCTGTTGTATTTAATAGCATATTCTGATTCTGTTGTATTTAATACCATATTCTGATTATGTTGTGAGTATTTAGTACCATTTTCCGATTCTACTGTCAGTATTTAGTACCATATTCCGATTCTGTTGTATTTAGTACCATATTCTAATTCTGTTGCATTTAGTACCATATTCTGATTCTGTTGTGAGTATTTAGTACCATTTTCCGATTCTACTGTCAGTATTTAGTACCATATTCCGATTGTTGTATTTAGTACGATATTCTGATTCTGATGTATTTTTAGTATCATATTCCGATTCTGTTGTATTTAGTACCATATTCTGATTCTGTTGTATCTAGTATCATATTCTGATTCTGTTGTATTTTGTACCATATTCCGATTCTGTTGTGAGTATTTAGTACTATATTCTGATTCTATTGTGAGTATTTACTACCATATTCTGATTCTGTTGTAATTAGTATTATATTCTGATTCTGTTGAGTGTATTTAGTACCATTATGCGATTCTGTTGTATTTAGTACCATTTTCTGATTCTGTTGTATTTAGTATCATATTCCGATTCTGTTGTGAGTATTTAGTACTATATTCTGATTCTGCTGTATTTAGTACCATATTCTGATTCTGTTGTGAGTACTTATTACCATATTCTGATTCGGTTGTATTTAGTATCATATTCCGATTCTGTTGTATTTTGTAACATTTTCCGATTCTGTTGTGAGCATTTAGTACCATATTCCGATTCTGTTGTGTTTAGTACCGTATTCTGATTCTGTTTTATTTAGTACCATATTCTGATTCTGTTGTATTTAGTACCATATTCTGATTCTGTTGTATTTAGTACCATATTCTGATTCTGTTGTATTTAATAGCATATTCTTATTCTGTTGTATTTAATATCATATTCCGATTCTTTTGTATTTAATACCATATTCTGATTCTGTTGTGAGTATTTAGTACCATTTTCCGATTCTACTGTCAGTATTTAGTACCATATTCCGATTCTGTTGTATTTAGTACCATATTCTGATTCTGTTGCATTTAGTAGCATGTTCTGATTCTGTCGTGAGTATTTAGTACCATTTTCCGATTCTACTGTCAGTATTTAGTACCATATTAGTACGATATTCTGATTCTGATGTATTTTTAGTATCATATTCCGATTCTGTTGTATTTAGTACCTGTGGTAAACCACTGTCGTTCACTGTGTTCACTATTGTTGTTGTTGTTGTTGTCGTTCACTCTTGTTTCACTGTTATACCTGACTATGCCTCAGCTGACTCCGCCCTTGGCTACCTGGTATAAGGACGGCTGCACGGCAGCTCTCTACCATTCGGTCGTCCACTAGAGGCATAGTCCTGATCTGTTTGTAGTTGCATTCAGTAGTTAATAAAAGCCTGTTGTTCTGAACTCTACTCGGCCTTTTATTAGAATCGATAGCGCATCAGTACCATATTCTGATTCTGTTGTATCTAGTATCATATTCTGATTCTGTTGTATTTTGTACCATATTCTGATTCTGTTGTGAGTATTTAGTATTATTTTCCGATTTTGTTGTATTTAGTTCCATTTTCCGATTCTATGGTGAACATTTAGTACCATATTCTGAATCTGTTGTATTTATTACCATATTCTGATTCTGTTGTATTTAATATCATAATCTGATTCTTTTGTACTTAGTACTATATTCTGATTCTGTTGTGAGTATTTAGTACTATATTCTGATTCTATTGTGAGTATTTACTACCATATTCTGATTCTGTTGTAATTAGTATTATATTCTGATTCTGTTGAGTGTCTTTGTACCATTTTGCGATTCTGTTGTATTTAGTACCATTTTCCAATTCTGTTGTATTGTGTACCATATTCTGATTCTGTTTTATTTAGTATCACATTCTGATTCTGTTGTGTTTTGTACCATATTCTGATTGTTTTATTTAATATCATTTTCTGATTCTTTTGTATTTAGCTCCATATTCTCATTCTGTTGTGAGTATTTAGTATCATTTTCCGATTCTGTTGTATTTAGTTCCATTTTCCGATTCTATGGTGAAGATTTAGTACCATATTCTGAATCTGTTGTATTTACTACCATATTCTGATTATGTTGTATTTTGTACCATAATCTGATTCTGTTGAGTATTTAGTACCATATTCTGATTCTGTTGTATTTACTACCATATTCTGATTCTGTTGTATTTTGTACCATATTCCGATTCTGTTATATTTAATATCATATTCTAGTTCTTTTGTATTTAGTGCCGCATTCCGATTTTGTTTTATTTCGTATCATATTCTGATTTTGTTGTATTTAGTACCATTTTCCGATTCTGTTGTATTAGTACCATATTCTGAGTGTGTTGTTTTTAGTACCATATTCTGATTCTGCTGTATTTAGTATCATATTCTGATTCTGTTTTATTTAGTATGATATACTGATTCTGTTGTATTTTGTACCATATGCTGATTCTGTTGTATTTACTAATACATTTTGATTCGGTTGTATTTACTACCATATTCTGATTCTTTTGTATTTAGCTCCATATTCCGATTCTTTTGTGAGGTTTAAGTACCATATTCTGATTCTGTTGTGAATATTTAGTACCATTTTCTGATTCTGTTGTATTTAGTACCATATTTTGATTCTGTTGTATTTACTACCATATTCTGGTTCTTTTGTATTTAGCTCCATACTCTGATTCTGTTGTGAGTATTTAGTACCATATTCTGATTCAGTTGTATTTAGTACCTTATTCCGATTCTGTTGTATTTACTACCATATTCTGATTCTGTTGTATTTACTACCATATTCTGGTTCTTTTGTATTTAGCTCCATATTCTGATTCTGTGGTGCGTATTTAGTACCATTTTCTGATTCTGTTGTATTTAGTACTTTATTCCGATTCAGTTGTATTTAGTACCATTTTCCGATTCTGTTGTATTTACTACCATATTCTGGTTCTTTTGTATTTAGCTCCATATTCTGATTCTGTGGTGCGTATTTAGTACCATTTTCTGATTCTGTTGTATTTAGTACATTATTCCGATTCTGCTGTATTTAGTACCATTTTACGATTCTGTTGCATTTAGTACCATATTCCGAATCTGTTTTATTTTGTATCATATTCTGATTCTATTGTCAGTATTTAGTACCATATTCCGATTCTGTTGTATTTAGTACCATATTCTGATTCTGTTATATTTAATACCATATTCTGATTCTGTTTTATTTGGTACCATGTTCTGATTCTGTTGTATTTAGGATCATATTCCGATTCTGTTGTGATTATTTAGTACTATATTCCGATTCTGTTGTATTTAGTACCATATTGCGATTCTGTTGTGAGTACTTATTACCATATTCCGAATCGGTTGTATTTAGTACCATATTCCGATTGTGTTGTGTGTAATTAGTACCATATTCTGAATCTGTTGTATTTTGTACCATATTCCAATTCCGTTGTGATTATTTAGTACCATAATCCGATTCTGTTGAATTTTGTACCATATTATGATCTTGTCATAAGCATTTGTTTCTGTATTCTGATTCTGTTCCATTTAGTAGAATATTCCGATTCTTTTGTGAGTATTTATCACCATATTCAGATTCTGTCATGGGTATTTTTCACCATATTCTGATTCTGTTGTGAGGATTTCGTACTATATTCTGATTCTGCTGTATTTAGTACCATATTCCGATTCTGTTGTGAGCTCTTATTACCATATTCCGATTCTGTTGTGTTTAGTACCGTATTCTGATTCTGTTGTATTTAATATCATATTCCGATTCTTTTGTATTCAATACCATATTCTGATTCTGTTATGAGTATTTAGTACCATTTTCCGATCCTGTTGTGCATATTTAGTACCATAATCTGATTCTGTTGTATTTAGTATCATATTCCAATTCTGTTGTGAGTATTTAGTAGTATATTCTGATTCTGCTGTATTTAGTACCATATTCTGATTCTGTTGTGAGTACTTATTACCATATTCTGATTCGGTTGTATTTAGTATCATATTCCGATTCTGTTGTATTTTGTAACATTTTCCGATTCTGTTGTGAGTATTTAGTACCATATTCCGATTCTGTTGTGTTTAGTACCATATTCTGATTCTGTTTTATTTAGTACCATATTCTGATTCTGTTGTATTTAGTACCATATTCTGATTCTGTTGTATTTAGTACCATATTCTGATTCTGTTGTATTTAATAGCATATTCTTATTCTGTTGTATTTAATATCATATTCCGATTCTTTTGTATTTAATACCATATTCTGATTCTGTTGTGAGTATTTAGTACCATTTTCCGATTCTACTGTCAGTATTTAGTACCATATTCCGATTCTGTTGTATTTAGTACCATATTCTGATTCTGTTGCATTTAGTAGCATGTTCTGATTCTGTCGTGAGTATTTAGTACCATTTTCCGATTCTACTGTCAGTATTTAGTACCATATTAGTACGATATTCTGATTCTGATGTATTTTTAGTATCATATTCCGATTCTGTTGTATTTAGTACCTGTGGTAAACCACTGTCGTTCACTGTGTTCACTATTGTTGTTGTTGTTGTTGTCGTTCACTCTTGTTTCACTGTTATACCTGACTATGCCTCAGCTGACTCCGCCCTTGGCTACCTGGTATAAGGACGGCTGCACGGCAGCTCTCTACCATTCGGTCGTCCACTAGAGGCATAGTCCTGATCTGTTTGTAGTTGCATTCAGTAGTTAATAAAAGCCTGTTGTTCTGAACTCTACTCGGCCTTTTATTAGAATCGATAGCGCATCAGTACCATATTCTGATTCTGTTGTATCTAGTATCATATTCTGATTCTGTTGTATTTTGTACCATATTCTGATTCTGTTGTGAGTATTTAGTATTATTTTCCGATTTTGTTGTATTTAGTTCCATTTTCTGATTCTATGGTGAACATTTAGTACCATATTCTGAATCTGTTGTATTTATTACCATATTCTGATTCTGTTGTATTTAATATCATAATCTGATTCTTTTGTACTTAGTACTATATTCTGATTCTGTTGTGAGTATTTAGTACTATATTCTGATTCTATTGTGAGTATTTACTACCATATTCTGATTCTGTTGTAATTAGTATTATATTCTGATTCTGTTGAGTGTATTTGTACCATTTTGCGATTCTGTTGTATTTAGTACCATTTTCCAATTCTGTTGTATTGTGTACCATATTCTGATTCTGTTTTATTTAGTATCACATTCTGATTCTGTTGTGTTTTGTACCATATTCTGATTGTTTTATTTAATATCATTTTCTGATTCTTTTGTATTTAGCTCCATATTCTCATTCTGTTGTGAGTATTTAGTATCATTTTCCAATTCTGTTGTATTTAGTTCCATTTTCCGATTCTATGGTGAAGATTTAGTACCATATTCTGAATCTGTTGTATTTACTACCATATTCTGATTATGTTGTATTTTGTACCATAATCTGATTCTGTTGAGTATTTAGTACCATATTCTGATTCTGTTGTATTTACTACCATATTCTGATTCTGTTGTATTTTGTACCATATTCCGATTCTGTTATATTTAATATCATATTCTAGTTCTTTTGTATTTAGTGCCGCATTCCGATTTTGTTTTATTTCGTATCATATTCTGATTTTGTTGTATTTAGTACCATTTTCCGATTCTGCTGTATTAGTACCATATTCTGAGTGTGTTGTTTTTAGTACCATATTCTGATTCTGCTGTATTTAGTATCATATTCTGATTCTGTTTTATTTAGTATGATATACTGATTCTGTTGTATTTTGTACCATATGCTGATTCTGTTGTATTTACTAATACATTTTGATTCGGTTGTATTTACTACCATATTCTGATTCTTTTGTATTTAGCTCCATATTCCGATTCTTTTGTGAGGTTTAAGTACCATATTCTGATTCTGTTGTGAATATTTAGTACCATTTTCTGATTCTGTTGTGAGTATTGAGTACCATTTTCTGATTCTGTTGTATTTAGTACCATATTTTGATTCTGTTGTATTTACTACCATATTCTGGTTCTTTTGTATTTAGCTCCATACTCTGATTCTGTTGTGAGTATTTAGTACCATATTCTGATTCAGTTGTATTTAGTACCTTATTCCGATTCTGTTGTATTTACTACCATATTCTGATTCTGTTGTATTTACTACCATATTCTGGTTCTTTTGT
The DNA here is from genome assembly GCF_052327205.1 of Somniosus microcephalus. Taxonomy (NCBI): domain Eukaryota; kingdom Metazoa; phylum Chordata; class Chondrichthyes; order Squaliformes; family Somniosidae; genus Somniosus; species Somniosus microcephalus. The sequence continues at coordinate 164,752,970 of NC_140999.1, read as the reverse complement.
ATTTAGCTCCATATTCTGATTCTGTGGTGCGTATTTAGTACCATTTTCTGATTCTGTTGTATTTAGTACTTTATTCCGATTCAGTTGTATTTAGTACCATTTTCCGATTCTGTTGTATTTACTACCATATTCTGGTTCTTTTGTATTTAGCTCCATATTCTGATTCTGTGGTGCGTATTTAGTACCATTTTCTGATTCTGTTGTATTTAGTACATTATTCCGATTCTGCTGTATTTAGTACCATTTTCCGATTCTGTTGTATTTAGTACCATATTCTGATTCTGTTGTATTTACTACCATATTCCGATTCTGTTGTATTTAGTGCCATATTCTGATTCTGTTGTGAGTATTTAGTACCATATTGTGATTCTGTTGTCTTTATCACCATATTCTGATTCTGTTGTATTTCGTACCATATTCCGATTCTTTTGTGAGGTTTTAGTACCATATTCTGATTCTTTTGTAATTAGTAACGTATTCTGATTCTTTTGTAATTAGTTCCATATTCCAATTCTGTTCTATTATAGTACCATTTTCATATTCTGGTTCTTTTGTATTTATTGCCACGTTCCGATTTTGTTTTATTTTGTATCACATTCTGATTCTATTGTCAGTATTTAGTATCATATTCTGATTATTATGTATTTAGTACCATTTTCTGGTTCTGTGGTGAGTATTTAGTACCATATTCCGATTCTGTTGTGAGTATTTTGTACTATATTCCGATTCTGTTGTTATTAGTACAATATTCCAATTCTGTTGCATTTAGTACCATATTCCGAATCTGTTTTATTTTGTATCATATTCTGATTCTATTGTCAGTATTTAGTACCATATTCCGATTCTGTTGTATTTAGTACCATATTCTGATTCTGTTATATTTAATACCATATTCTGATTCTGTTTTATTTGGTACCATGTTCTGATTCTGTTGTATTTAGGATCATATTCCGATTCTGTTGTGATTATTTAGTACTGTATTCCGATTCTGTTGTATTTAGTACCATATTGCGATTCTGTTGTGAGTACTTATTACCATATTCCGAATCGGTTGTATTTAGTACCATATTCCGATTGTGTTGTGTGTAATTAGTACCATATTCTGAATCTGTTGTATTTTGTACCACATTCCAATTCCGTTGTGATTATTTAGTACCATAATCCAATTCTGTTGAATTTTGTACCATATTATGATCTTGTCATAAGCATTTGTTTCTGTATTCTGATTCTGTTCCATTTAGTAGAATATTCCGATTCTTTTGTGAGTATTTATCACCATATTCAGATTCTGTCATGGGTATTTTTCACCATATTCTGATTCTGTTGTGAGGATTTCGTACTATATTCTGATTCTGCTGTATTTAGTACCATATTCCGATTCTGTTGTGAGCTCTTATTACCATATTCCGATTCTGTTGTGTTTAGTACCGTATTCTGATTCTGTTGTATTTAATATCATATTCCGATTCTTTTGTATTCAATACCATATTCTGATTCTGTTATGAGTATTTAGTACCATTTTCCGATCCTGTTGTGCATATTTAGTACCATAATCTGATTCTGTTGTATTTAGTATCATATTCCGATTCTGTTGTGAGTATTTAGTACTATATTCTGATTCTGCTGTATTTAGTACCATATTCTGATTCTGTTGTGAGTACTTATTACCATATTCTGATTCGGTTGTATTTAGTATCATATTCAGATTCTGTTGTATTTTGTAACATTTTCCGATTCTGTTGTGAGTATTTATTACCATATTCCGATTCTGTTGTGTTTAGTACCGTATTCTGATTCTGTTTTATTTAGTACCATATTCTGATTCTGTTGTATTTAGTACCATATTCTGATTCTGTTGTATTTAGTACCATATTCTGATTCTGTTGTATTTAATAGCATATTCTTATTCTGTTGTATTTAATATCATATTCCGATTCTTTTGTATTTAATACCATATTCTGATTCTGTTGTGAGTATTTAGTACCATTTTCCGATTCTACTGTCAGTATTTAGTACCATATTCCGATTCTGTTGTATTTAGTACCATATTCTGATTCTGTTGCATTTAGTAGCATGTTCTGATTCTGTCGTGAGTATTTAGTACCATTTTCCGATTCTACTGTCAGTATTTAGTACCATATTCCGATTGTTGTATTTAGTACGATATTCTGATTCTGATGTATTTTTAGTATCATATTCCGATTCTGTTGTATTTAGTACCTGTGGTAAACCACTGTCGTTCACTGTGTTCACTATTGTTGTTGTTGTTGTTGTCGTTCACTCTTGTTTCACTGTTATACCTGACTATGCCTCAGCTGACTCCGCCCTTGGCTACCTGGTATAAGGACGGCTGCACGGCAGCTCTCTACCATTCGGTCGTCCACTAGAGGCATAGTCCTGATCTGTTTGTAGTTGCATTCAGTAGTTAATAAAAGCCTGTTGTTCTGAACTCTACTCGGCCTTTTATTAGAATCGATAGCGCATCAGTACCATATTCTGATTCTGTTGTATCTAGTATCATATTCTGATTCTGTTGTATTTTGTACCATATTCTGATTCTGTTGTGAGTATTTAGTATCATTTTCCGATTTTGTTGTATTTAGTTCCATTTTCCGATTCTATGGTGAACATTTAGTACCATATTCTGAATCTGTTGTATTTATTACCATATTCTGATTCTGTTGTATTTAATATCATAATCTGATTCTTTTGTACTTAGTACTATATTCTGATTCTGTTGTGAGTATTTAGTACTATATTCTGATTCTATTGTGAGTATTTACTACCATATTCTGATTCTGTTGTAATTAGTATTATATTCTGATTCTGTTGAGTGTATTTGTACCATTTTGCGATTCTGTTGTATTTAGTACCATTTTCCAATTCTGTTGTATTGTGTACCATATTCTGATTCTGTTTTATTTAGTATCACATTCTGATTCTGTTGTGTTTTGTACCATATTCTGATTGTTTTATTTAATATCATTTTCTGATTCTTTTGTATTTAGCTCCATATTCTCATTCTGTTGTGAGTATTTAGTATCATTTTCCGATTCTGTTGTATTTAGTTCCATTTTCCGATTCTATGGTGAACATTTAGTACCATATTCTGAATCTGTTGTATTTACTACCATATTCTGATTATGTTGTATTTAGTGCCATATTCAGATTCTGTTGTGAGGATTTAGTACCATATTCTGATTCTGTTGTGAGTATTTAGTACCATTTTTTGATCCTATTTTATTTAGTATCATATTCTGATTCTGTTGTATTTAGTACCATGATCTGATTCTGTTTTATTTATTAACATATTCTGATTCTGTTGTGAGTATTTAGTACCGTGTTCCGATTCTGTTGTATTTTGTACCATATTCCGATTCTTTTGTAAGGTTTAATACCATATTGTGATTCTGTGGTGAGTATTTAGTACCATATTCCGATTCTGTTGTATTTAGTACCATATTCTGATTATGTTGTATTTTGTACCATAATCTGATTCTGTTGAGTATTTAGTACCATATTCTGATTCTGTTGTATTTACTACCATATTCTGATTCTGTTGTATTTTGTACCATATTCCGATTCTGTTATATTTAATATCATATTCTAGTTCTTTTGTATTTAGTGCCGCATTCCGATTTTGTTTTATTTCGTATCATATTCTGATTTTGTTGTATTTAGTACCATTTTCCGATTCTGTTGTATTAGTACCATATTCTGAGTGTGTTGTTTTAGTACCATATTCTGATTCTGCTGTATTTAGTATCATATTCTGATTCTGTTTTATTTAGTATGATATACTGATTCTGTTGTATTTTGTACCATATGCTGATTCTGTTGTATTTACTAATACATTTTGATTCGGTTGTATTTACTACCATATTCTGATTCTTTTGTATTTAGCTCCATATTCCGATTCTTTTGTGAGGTTTAAGTACCATATTCTGATTCTGTTGTGAATATTTAGTACCATTTTCTGATTCTGTTGTGAGTATTGAGTACCATTTTCTGATTCTGTTGTATTTAGTACCATATTTTGATTCTGTTGTATTTACTACCATATTCTGGTTCTTTTGTATTTAGCTCCATACTCTGATTCTGTTGTGAGTATTTAGTACCATATTCTGATTCAGTTGTATTTAGTACCTTATTCCGATTCTGTTGTATTTACTACCATATTCTGATTCTGTTGTATTTACTACCATATTCTGGTTCTTTTGTATTTAGCTCCATATTCTGATTCTGTGGTGCGTATTTAGTACCATTTTCTGATTCTGTTGTATTTAGTACTTTATTCCGATTCAGTTGTATTTAGTACCATTTTCCGATTCTGTTGTATTTACTACCATATTCTGGTTCTTTTGTATTTAGCTCCATATTCTGATTCTGTGGTGCGTATTTAGTACCATTTTCTGATTCTGTTGTATTTAGTACATTATTCCGATTCTGCTGTATTTAGTACCATTTTACGATTCTGTTGCATTTAGTACCATATTCCGAATCTGTTTTATTTTGTATCATATTCTGATTCTATTGTCAGTATTTAGTACCATATTCCGATTCTGTTGTATTTAGTACCATATTCTGATTCTGTTATATTTAATACCATATTCTGATTCTGTTTTATTTGGTACCATGTTCTGATTCTGTTGTATTTAGGATCATATTCCGATTCTGTTGTGATTATTTAGTACTATATTCCGATTCTGTTGTATTTAGTACCATATTGCGATTCTGTTGTGAGTACTTATTACCATATTCCGAATCGGTTGTATTTAGTACCATATTCCGATTGTGTTGTGTGTAATTAGTACCATATTCTGAATCTGTTGTATTTTGTACCACATTCCAATTCCGTTGTGATTATTTAGTACCATAATCCAATTCTGTTGAATTTTGTACCATATTATGATCTTGTCATAAGCATTTGTTTCTGTATTCTGATTCTGTTCCATTTAGTAGAATATTCCGATTCTTTTGTGAGTATTTATCACCATATTCAGATTCTGTCATGGGTATTTTTCACCATATTCTGATTCTGTTGTGAGGATTTCGTACTATATTCTGATTCTGCTGTATTTAGTACCATATTCCGATTCTGTTGTGAGCTCTTATTACCATATTCCGATTCTGTTGTGTTTAGTACCGTATTCTGATTCTGTTGTATTTAATATCATATTCCGATTCTTTTGTATTCAATACCATATTCTGATTCTGTTATGAGTATTTAGTACCATTTTCCGATCCTGTTGTGCATATTTAGTACCATAATCTGATTCTGTTGTATTTAGTATCATATTCCGATTCTGTTGTGAGTATTTAGTAGTATATTCTGATTCTGCTGTATTTAGTACCATATTCTGATTCTGTTGTGAGTACTTATTACCATATTCTGATTCGGTTGTATTTAGTATCATATTCCGATTCTGTTGTATTTTGTAACATTTTCCGATTCTGTTGTGAGTATTTAGTACCATATTCCGATTCTGTTGTGTTTAGTACCGTATTCTGATTCTGTTTTATTTAGTACCATATTCTGATTCTGTTGTATTTAGTACCATATTCTGATTCTGTTGTATTTAGTACCATATTCTGATTCTGTTGTATTTAATAGCATATTCTTATTCTGTTGTATTTAATATCATATTCCGATTCTTTTGTATTTAATACCATATTCTGATTCTGTTGTGAGTATTTAGTACCATTTTCCGATTCTACTGTCAGTATTTAGTACCATATTCCGATTCTGTTGTATTTAGTACCATATTCTGATTCTGTTGCATTTAGTAGCATGTTCTGATTCTGTCGTGAGTATTTAGTACCATTTTCCGATTCTACTGTCAGTATTTAGTACCATATTAGTACGATATTCTGATTCTGATGTATTTTTAGTATCATATTCCGATTCTGTTGTATTTAGTACCTGTGGTAAACCACTGTCGTTCACTGTGTTCACTATTGTTGTTGTTGTTGTTGTCGTTCACTCTTGTTTCACTGTTATACCTGACTATGCCTCAGCTGACTCCGCCCTTGGCTACCTGGTATAAGGACGGCTGCACGGCAGCTCTCTACCATTCGGTCGTCCACTAGAGGCATAGTCCTGATCTGTTTGTAGTTGCATTCAGTAGTTAATAAAAGCCTGTTGTTCTGAACTCTACTCGGCCTTTTATTAGAATCGATAGCGCATCAGTACCATATTCTGATTCTGTTGTATCTAGTATCATATTCTGATTCTGTTGTATTTTGTACCATATTCTGATTCTGTTGTGAGTATTTAGTATTATTTTCCGATTTTGTTGTATTTAGTTCCATTTTCTGATTC